>NW_015505218.1:4143719-4147412 GCF_001515645.1 Sinocyclocheilus grahami | reverse complement strand
AAACATATTAAACATATACTTAATAAAAACAACAAAATATATGCCAATATTTTCTGTAAGATAAGTAAATTAGCCAATTTTGTTTAAATGAAGGATTGCAGAAATGAGTACACCCTAGATTTAATTCAGAAAATGTATAATATTCTAGTACTTAGTATGTCCTCCAAAACTTAAAGTATACTGTTCTGACCCTTCTTGGCACTGAGTGTACAAGTTCATGACAAATGTTCACATCTGTGCTGTTTAAATCCTGGAGGACGACCTCCTTGAATGCTCTGGTCTTTAATGGGGAGTTTTGCTCAGTTCGTCTCTACAGAATCCCCCACAGCTGCTCAAGAGCATTAAGATTGAGTGAAATGCATGTCCACTGAAAGATTTTCAACTCAGGAGAACGAATATATTCATTGTCATGCTGAAAAAAATGCCCAATAATGCAGGCAATGAGAGGCGGGTAGCATCTTCTATTTCAAGTTTTTGTATTACATCACACAGTGGTGTGTGAATTCATGCCAGCACTGATAAAGTACAACTCCCTCACACCTTCAGCACTCATACATCCTTATATAAAAGCTTTACTACCACTGAACGTCACTGTGGGTACCAAGCACTTCTCACTGTACTCCTCCTCTAGCAACACCAGAACATGTTGGATGCTTTTGGATCCGAAATGATTGACTTGGTCTCATGAGACCAGAGTATGGATTCCCAGAAGTCTCTATTTTGTAAATATGGACCTTGGAAGAGGTTAAATGAGTTTATTTTGCGTTGGCTACAGTAGGTAATTCTAGTGGTGACAACAACCTTGCATGTCACTTCTGCAGGCTGCGTCATACTCTGTGAGATAAAGTGTCACTCTTTTCATAGCTTTTGCCGGCTCTGAGACACTTGCATGTTATTTCTCCTGCTCTTTTTCTAGCAAAAAAGCACACATCACTAAATGAAAACTTAAAGCGAATACCTGAGTATTTCAGGAGCCTTATCACAAGTCCATTGTTTTTAAATGTTGGTGCTGCTTCTGCTATATTTTCACACTTATGAATAATTTGGTATTCCTCTTGTACCATTGTCCTCTTTTATGCTAAGAAATAAGTCACCTGGCTGTTCTCTCTCAAGTGGTTCCACTGCTGCCAGCATTAAGTCGGAGTATGATTCAGTGGGCTATATAACACTTTTAATTGTCAGGAAATTACTTGTCTTTAATATACTTACCTGTTCATCAAAAATAGCCTTAAACCTATAAAAAAAATTTTTTTTTAGTTTTATTAAGCAACTTTCAGGAGGGTGTACTCATTTTTGTAACAAAATTGTATTACTTTGATAAGAAAATTTTATTTTGCTGAATAATTCTTTTAATTGTCAGGAAATTACTTGTCTTTAATATACTTACCTGTTCATCAAAAATAGCCTTAAACCTATAAAAAAAATTTTTTTTTAGTTTTATTAAGCAACTTTCAGGAGGGTGTACTCATTTTTGTAACAAAATTGTATTACTTCGATAAGAAAATCTTATTTTGCTGAATAATTTTGGCATTCTTCTCTGGTAATTGATCAAGCAGGCTTGTTGGAACATTATATCTCCAAAGAACCCTAACATGTCTTTTAAGTAAAGAGTAATTGCTGAATTTGTTAAGTTCTAGAGGGGGTGTACTCATTTATGCTGTGCACTGTGTGTGTATATATATATATATGATTCTTAGTGGGGGTAGTGCATGAGTGACATTTTTTCCTGACTTTACTCCTGTGCCGACTGACAGGAACATGTATATTTCAAAAAAGCATAGCTGTGAGCAAGTGCTGAGCCTGGGAAAGCACAGAAAGAGAGTGAAAATGAAAATAAATGTGCCATGTGTGTGAATGGAAACAGAAAGAGAGACGGCCCGAGAGGTGAATGAGAGAGAGAGAGAGAGAAACAGGTGGGAAAACTCTTTGCATGCCTGCCAACCAAGACTATTCATCAGGGCTTTTTGGAAAACCCTCTCCTTATGTGTGCTGCCCTAACATTAATTTCAAAATTCCTCAGAGCTTCAGATCAAGTTGATTGGTTTATTTTGAAGATCTGTTGATTTGTATGTGATACTTATTTTATCCAAAAAGGCTTAAAGTGTTTTCAGGAATGTATCATAATGTTACATATTCAGTAGTGTCTGGTGTTGGCAAAGATAGGCCTATACTTTAATGGCATTTCATTTGACACTCATGTGTCATGTAGTCAAATACATTTGTAATTACACATTTGTAATGATGTAATGATGCAACTTTGTACATGTAAAAATATTTACTTTAAATAAACAAGTACTTTACATGTGCTTAGATATGTTAGTCAACATCAAAATAACAGTACTTTAAATCACAACAGAAAATTACTAAAACATAATGATTTAAAATGTACTTTAAAGTAAACCTTCAGTTAGTGTGATATGCACCCTCTGTAACACTTTATTTTAAGGTGTCCTTACACATTAGATGTACTTACTATTATAATAACAATTAATTATGCATAACTACATGCAAGTAATCCAAAGCCAAACCCTAACCCTAACCTTATAGTTAATTAATATTACTCGGTACTTAAATGTATAATTAATTACACTGTAACAAGGACACTTTAAAATAAAGTGTAACCGCACCCTCTTTAAGTACACTAAAGTGGCCCTTTATTTCTATAATATTACACTGAACAAAATCATAAACGCGACACTTTTGTTTTTGACCCCATTTTTCATGAACTGAACTCAAAGATCTAAGACTTTTTCTATGTACACAAAAGGCCTATTTCTCTCAAATATTGTTCACAAATCTGTCTAAATCTGTGTTAGTGAGCACTTCTCCTTTGCCGAGATAATCCATCCACCTCACAGGTGTGGCATATCAAGATGCTGATTAGATTGTGGCCAGCCTAAGGCACACCTGTGCAATAATCATGCTGTCTAATCAGCATCTTGATATGCCACACCTGTGAGGTGGATGTATTATCTCGGCAAATGAGAAGTGCTCACTAAAACAGATTTAGACAGATTTGTGAACAATATTTTAGAGAAATAGTCCTTTTGTGTACATAGAAAAAGTCTTAGATATTTGAGTTCAGCTCATGAAAAATGGGGGCAAAAACAAAAGTGTTGCATTTATAATTTTGTTCAGTGTATATTATCTGAAAGTATAGTTGTTGTTTTTTTATATATAAATATGGTCCCACTTTATATTGGGTGGCCTTAACTACTGTGTACTTATTTTGTTTAAGATTTTATTTTGGGTAAGGTTAGGGACAGGTTTGGTGGTATGGGTAGGTTTAAAGGGGTCATATGATGCGATTTCAATTTTTCCTTTCTCTTTGGAGTGTTACAAGCTATTGGTGCATAAAGAAGATCTGTAAAGTTGCAAAGACTAAAGTCTCAAATCCAAAGAGATATTCTTTATAAAAGTTCAGAGTCAGCCACACCGACCTAAAACGGCTCGTTCTAACACGCCACCACATATCTACCTCACTATTGCATAACAGATTTGCCCAAATGTTCACGCAAAGAAAGAAGGCGTAACTTTTATTCTCACTGTAGTATTGTTGACGCTGCAGCCATGTCGTGAAGATGCTGTGTGTTTCGTTGTGAAAGCGAAACTACTTTGTTTGGTCTTCCAAAAGAGGACGATATCCGCTTCGTCATGCCTAGAGCTGATCTGTGCTGGTCGCTGAGGGAATAC
>NW_015505218.1:4136339-4143700 GCF_001515645.1 Sinocyclocheilus grahami | reverse complement strand
ATTTTAACCATGCACTACGATGATGTTCATGTGTTTCTGGGGCACTGAAATCTCAGAAATATGTCACCAGTGCCGTCAGTAGGAGTTGGGAGAGATTCACACTCCATTCTGTCCAACTCTGCGCTGTGATCACAGGCCAGCGCTGATGCCATTCTTGTGAAACTGCCTCCATCATCAGGGGCAAATCCTGTTATCCACGCAAAACACCCACAGAAGCTTCCAGACCGTTCCTAAGGGAAAAGGGATCTGGATGGACTTGACTACTAATCTCAGGCCCTGTAGGTCTAAAAACTGGGTTAAATGAAACATCCTTACTTTTCAGGACTGGATTATTCATGACGTTTCTCATCACAAGAGGGATTTGTTATAGGATCCACACATGGACACATGGGTTAGAGTACGTCAAACAGCAATTTGCTTTGGTTCTTTGTTGGTTTGCTGTGTGATTTTGACTTTAAGTAGAAGAAAAGTCATGAACAGAAACATGCAACATCAAAAGCAAGATTATATTTAATATGAGTTTGCTTGTCAGGCTGCAAAATTTAAGGCGGCGCATTAAAACCTGGACGAAAACCAGTTGAGAAGAACTGTGCATGTCCAGGGCAATCCTTGGTTATTTTTATCATTAGGTATACTTTTATCTAGAAAGGTGATCAGAGATTGAATCCAAATTGAGAAAAAAATGCAGCATCCCTCTTCCATTTTCAATTACTGTCCCAGTTGCCTCAGCTAAATTTAGCAAGGACAGTTATCTAGACTCCTGTAGCTGCATCAATCACAGATCTTAAAAGGGTCATACGACGTTGCTAAAAAAGAACATTATTTTATGTATTTGGTGTAATGAAATGTGTTCATGTGGTTTAAGGTTCAAAAAACACATTATTTTCCACATACTGTACATTATTGTTTCTCCTCTATGCCCTGCCCTTCTGAAACGCATCGATTTTTACAAAGCTCATCGTTCTGAAAAGCGAGGTGTGCTCTGATTGGCCAGCTATCCAGTGCATTGTGATTGGCCGAATACCTCAAGCATGTGATGGAAATGTTACGCCCCTTACCATATCGTGATGCTGTGTCCCGGCCGGAGCGACGAGACAAAAACATTATAAGCCATTATAAACGAGGCTTTTTTAGCATCCAGTGGGGACATAATTACGGATTATAATGACTTATACTGTCTTTTTTACGCGTTGCGTTGCATTGCGCCGCGTAAACATAAAACCATGTCTGCATTTGTGATCGGAGAAATGACAAACAACAAGCGCTACTCTACACTGCTCAAAACTTGCATTTGAATCATCAGTGGCAAATCCTTTAAATATGAAAACGTACTTACAGTCTGTGAGTCAGCATTATTTGTCAGAACACCGGCATTGTAGTCTACTCTCCCAGGAAACAGTCCTCGTCCTCCGTAAAATGCGTTGCACACATCTGAATATTTGGTTTTAACTGTTAAGTGTTTCAACAGTGTTGTAAATACAACTTAACCACTGATTTCTAGTTGAGTCCTCTTTTGGAAGACCAAACAAAGCAGTTTCGCTTTCGTTACATAGGCGGCGTTATGCAAATATTTCCACATAGTGATGTAGACATGTGGGGGCATGTTTGAACGAGGTGTTTTAGGAGGGCATGGACGAGTCTTAACATTTATTAAGAATATCTCTTTGGGTTTGAGACTTTAGTCTTTGCAACTTTAGGGATCTTATCTATTCACAAACAGCTTGTAACATTCCAAAAAGAAAGGAAAACTTGAAATCGCATCATATGACCACTTTTAACTCTTGGAATGAAGGCGAGACATCCACTGTGGTGTTTTCATTCCTGTACAAGGAAAGGCTTCAACATTGGCAGAACTTTTCTTGTTCAAACAATTCATAGAAACACTGCTGGCTTTCATGGAGATGGAAAAATGTGAACAAAAGAATCAGTAACGTATCTATTGAGCCTTATGAAAAGGAACGAGGAAGTCCTGGTTTATATAACCTCATGCTGGTTCAATGTGTCACCAAAAGGAAGGTTAACACTCTCATTTTAGAAAAACCTGTCTCATTCTGTTATCCCATTAAAGACAGACAAAAAGAACCAAGTATCTATTTTGTGCAGATCTTACACTGGCTTAGTTTCTGACATGCTTGTTAACAGCTCTGCAGGCTAGAGGAATATATTTAAAGGCCCATCATCAAAAAAATTCTCATTAATTATTAATCTATAACTATTATTAATCGAGACAATAACTTTATACACGGTGCACTTTCAGATTTAAAACTTGGCAGGATGTTTTCATTCACTTAGAGCTGTGTTACACACTGCATGAAAAGTAATTTTCAAACATCCATAATAGGGCACTTTAAAGGGATAGTTCACCCAAAAATGAAAATTCTGTCATTAATTACTCATGTTGTTCCAAACCTGTAAGACCTTCATTCATCTTCTGAACACAAATTAAGATATTTTTGATGAATTCCGAGAGCTCTCTGACCCTCCCATAGACAGCAAGGATACTAACATGATCAAGGCTCAGAAACTTAGCAAGGACATCATTAAAATAATCCATGTGACATCAGTGGTTCAACCGTAATTAAAACGGAAACTTTATTCAACAATTTGTCTCCTCTGCGTCACCCTATAGCTCCATTTTTGAGAGTATCACGTATGCAAACAATGTATGCTGTTCTGTGTCAGCAGCACAGTACGCAGATTAAATAAACAGTTTATGTTTTGATCTGAACGTAAACAATGTATCCGCGTACATACGTTGCATACGTTGTTTACGTATGTGATACTCTCCAAAATGGCGCTATAGAGTGACGTGGAGGAGACGAATTGTTGAAAAAATTTAATTTGCACAAAAGGTATTCTCGTTGTCTATGGGAGGGTCAGAGAGCTCTCAGAATTCATCAAAAATATCTTAATTTGTGTTCCGAAGATGAACAAAGGTCTTATAGGTTTGGAACGTCATGAGGGTGAGTAATTAATGACAGAATTTTAATATTTGGGTGAACTATCCCTTTAATACTTTTATTCAGCACAGATCCGTTAAATTGATCAATAGCAACGTAAAGACATTTATAATGGTACAAAAGATTTCTTTTTTAAATAAATAGACTAAACCTTACAACACTTACACATGCCCATTCTGTAAAGTATTTTCAGTGCTATATTATGGCAATCTACATATTCCTTACAACTGTAAACTTACTAGGCAAATAAACGACTTTGATTGAGATTCTGTGTGCTACCCATAATTGTTATGGATATTGCATTACATGCAAAAATAGATATAGAAATAAATGTTGAAAATTATTGCTGAAAATGCATTTTGAAAGTATTAATTAGTTACATTATTTTTCATTAAACTCAGAAAATCTGAATCTATTTGAAAAATGAGGAAAAACATGGGAGGTATAAATAAATAATAATAATAATAATAATAAAAAATAAGCAAGCATTTAAAAACAGCAATGTAAAACACAGTAAATCTTCTCTGGTTATAATTGTACATCTCAAATTTTTAGCATTTCCATTTTGGTTCTTTATACATAATTTATGAAGCACTGGACAACAGAGTGATTATGGTTGAAAGTCAGTGATAAAAGTAGGAATATCCTACATCCAAATTCAGTAATTTATGATTTTATTTCAGTTTAAGTGCCTAAAGCACTACTAAGAGCATTTTAATATTCATTTATGCATATTCATGTTTTTGTGACATTTAAATTCTGATCGCCTCAGTTAGGTTACAGGCAGCTTTCTGGATCAATACTTTCTGAATGCGCTTCAACATTTGCCCTGCTGCACTATGGGTGTGGGGAAATAAATCTGTCCCCAATCCCCTAATCCCCTGTCACAGAATATCTCCTATTCTGCTTAAATATAACATCAAGCAGACCAAAACTAGAAGTACAAATCATTTGAGGTACAGCCATGTGGTTAAACGATCCCTGAATTAAAAAATATATATATTGCCTGATCTGAACCCATTTCATTATAATTTGGGTGAGATGACATAAAAAGGGTTCTCACTAGCATCTAATGTTTTAATAAGGACTAGGCTAATTCCCCCGGAAGCTCCAAAGAACCTGACCTAAATGGTAAAATTATTCATATGCATTTTGCGTGTGTTTTTTTTAACTGTGTCATTCCTGCATATGTGGGGACTTGTGTAACTCTGTGTCCCTAATTCTCTGAGACTGATACAGATTAGAGTGTTCAGGGATTTTGACTTCTTTCAATGGCAGGTACAGAGCCTATCGGAGCCAACAGGTAGTGTCCAAAACTGACCAAATGACTGCCATTGGTCTAAATATACTCGTGTACGGATTCCAATGTTATGGTTGCTATCGTGTCCCTCCAGGCTGGGAGCCTGTCTGGCCGCCTGTTTGTTTGAATACACAGCCTGCCTGCCAAAATGTGCCCTTTAGTCAAATTGTGCCCTCTCAACATGGTGAGCAAGTCCAAGACCTTGATTTACTGAGTTGAATCATCAATTGATAGAGAGCCATATGTCTTTGAATACTGTTAATGGCTTTTTGTGTGTACACTTATGAAAAAAGATGTGTGCATAACTGTATTGGATAGGCACTTGTAGTGTACTTCAAATCTTAAAAAATTATATATAAAAAAACTTGCAGATCATATTAATTAAATAAAAGGCCACTTCAGTATACTTGAAGAGAGCACATTTTCATTTACATGTTTTTGACACACTTAAGAACACCTTTAAAAGTGCACTTTGTAAAACTGTCAAATTAAGTTTTACTTTAAAGTATATTTTAAATTGTTTTAACAATCTTTTGTCATGCTAAGTATACTTATTTAATGTATTTAGTAACATGTGAAGTTCTTGATTATAATTTTAACTATATATATTTAGGACGAACCTATTTGTCCAACCAACAGAAGATGAGAGCATGCTCTGAAAATCGGTATTAAAACAATTATTGTAAAATTGCTTTCACTTTCGCTTTGTTTAAAAATGAGCAAATACAGCCATTTTGACTGTGAGACTACAGTGTAAATATCTAGTGATGCACCGAAATGCAGACTCAGCAACTGAAAATATTTGGCCAAAACTGTCAAAAGATAGAAAAGAAAGAAATTCAGTTTCAGCTGAAAAAATGATTCTAAAGTAGCAATATGAGAACGCTTGTTGCAGAAGAACTATACCATGACTGGTTTAATCACCTGCGAACACGATACCCTGAACATACTGAGTTCAGTTATTCAATTAATTTAATTACTGAAACTTTATTTTCAGATTTTTTTTGTTGTTCTGGTGCATCACTATGCATTTTAACAACTTTCATGGATGATATGAAAATTTACAGTTAGTGTGTGCAGACAAACTATCAATGAGGGAATTTTGAAATCCCAAAAAATTACTGAGATATTGTAGCTAAGCCTACAGTATTTGTCTATAACAACTATCACATAACTAACTGAAAAAAAAAACATTAGGCTAAAAAAAAAGTAAAAGCACTGGTCTCTGTGGTGAGCTAAAACAGCTAAAACTGCTAGTTTATGCGAGTTTGAGATCTCTTCCTTAAAGGGATAGTTCACCCAAAAATGAAAATTTGATGTTTATCTGCTTACCCCCAGGGCATCCAAGATGTAGGTGACTTTGTTTCTTCAGTAGAACACAAACATTGCAGTCTGTCAGTCATATAACGGCAGTCAAGAGGCTCCACGGCTTTGAGAGTCAAAACAGCATACACAGACAAACCCTTTTGTGAATGCGCTCAGGACAGTTGGACATTGCGGTGGATCAGAGGTAAAAAATTATATAAATATGGTTCAGTTTCTTACACAGATCAATCGTTTCGTGTCTTAAGACTTCAATGTATTGTCAAGAGCCGCATGGTTTAATTTGGTTTTGTCTGTGTATGCTTTTTTTGACTCTCAAAGCCGTGGAACCCCTTGACTGCCATTATATGACTGACAGACTGCAACGGTTTGAGTTAAAAATCTTTGTTTATGTTCTACTGAAGAAACAAAAAGTCACCTACATCTTGGATGCCCTGGGGGTAAGCAGATAAACATCATATTTTCATTTTTGGGTGAACTATCCCTATAAATCCCCTATATCAACTGACTGGTAAGCAAACTCCTCTCGTTGAAGGATTCAGAATTAATCACAGCGAATGTCATTGTGGATGAGAGCGAGGCTAAGCACACAGCCAGATGGACTTCACAGGGGCACTTGGAGCTCACTGCGACGCCAGCCTCCACTTGTAACTGCACAAAACTAACTACACAGTGCACAGAGCTGTTCACATCAACATATCTGACACTTTAAATTAGAAATCTGTGCATGTGTAAATAACAATGTGTCTCATTCACTAACTGCGCATACATATGCATTTGTGTGTGTAATACTTGTTGTATAATAATGATTCACCAATAAATTAGCACTTCTAAATTTAGGACAAAACACTGAGGCAAAAATCTGACTCCCAGTGGCATTGGAAATGTGAAAAGTGTGAAGCCAAAATTTTTATTTTTAGACTGCTATTAGAAATTGAAAAACTAAGTGACTCTATAATAAGTCTTATTTATTGTTAGATAAATGATTATAGATTGGTGTTACAGCTCAGTTTGGTTAATATTGATAATTGAGCTGGTTTAAAGAATGCCACAATTGGCTTTACTTAAAGATTCATATTCATGAGGTTGTGCCTTTACAGTATATGGTTTGGGCGTGTATTATAAGCATAAGCATGCGCTTAGAATAATCTGCTTTCATTATAAGAACGAGGGTAAGAACAAATTGTATGTGTGTTTGTAGCTTTTCACATCAGAACCACACATAAACAAGCAACTGATACACAATTATTAATGAACAATTTCTCCAACTGAATATATAGGTATGTTGATTCAAGACTATTATCTACGGTGGCAGAGAAGTGCAGAACAAATCACAATTCTGAAAACAAAAGAACAAATTACAAACGCAAATGCAAGTCTAAAAAACAAAATAACAATTCAGAAAACATTATAACAAGTCAGAAAACACAATGACAAATTCGAAAACAAAAAAAAGTCCGAAAACACAACGACAAATCTGAAAACAAATGAACAAGTCAGAAAACACAACGACAATTCAGACAAACCGGAAGAGGTAGGTATATTTTGAGACAGCGCCATTGGTTTGGGATTACTCACCGCTGACTGGATGAGACATCTGTCAATCAACGTATACAGGAAGAACCAGCCGAAGAACAGCAGAGTTGTGGTAGAAAGTTCAGAGATGGTATTAAAGTAGCTCAGTTTAAATGTATAGTATGAATTGCCCTTACTATGGAATGAAAAATACGGGGTGTATATTTACATTTAGTAAAAAGTGGCTGTGAAACATCAGCTTC
>NW_015505218.1:4129330-4136239 GCF_001515645.1 Sinocyclocheilus grahami | reverse complement strand
CCCTACCCGATAGTTTATTTTCAACTTTTTGATTATTTCCTTAATTTTTATTGAAAATAAATGCCTTTACGATGTGATACGAGATTTGAAAAGGGAGGGGAAAAAAGCTCGGCAAAAGGCGGGATTGAACCCTAGGTCAATCGCGTCAAAAAGCCAAGGGCAAGCGCTTATCCATCTGCGCCACTGGAGCTGATGCTTCACAGCCACTTTTTACTAAATGTAAATATACACCCCATATTTTTTATTCCATAGTAAGGGCAATTCATACAATACATTTAAACTGAGCTACTTTAATACCATCTCCGAACTTTCTACCACGACTCTGCTGTTCTTCGGCTGGTTCTTCTCTGTATACGTTGATTGACAGATGTCTCGTCCAGTCAGCGGTGAGTAATCCCAAACCAATGGCGCTGTCTCAAACTATACCTACCTTTTCCGGTTTGTCTGAATTGTTGTTGTGTTTTCTGACTTGTTCATTTGTTTTCAGATTTGTCGTTGTGTTTTCTGACTTGTTATTTTTTTTTCGAATTTGTCATTGTGTTTTCTGACTTGTTATAATGTTTTCTGAATTGTTATTGTGCTTTCTGAATTGTTATTTAGTTTTTTAGACTTGCATTTGCATTTGTAATTTGTTCTTTTGTTTTCAGAATTGTGATTTGTTCTGCACTTCTCGGCCACCGTAATTATCATTAACAAAACTATTACAAAGATGACTACAAAAGACAGAGAGCAGGGAAAATATTTTCATTGGGTGTAATAGGTGGAATTTGTGTTTTAACGGATGAAAATTAATACTTACATTTTTTTTATTATTTTTTTTTTAGAAAAGCACTAAAACTAGTCATTTTCTAAAGATACAAAATGAAACCAAGAGAACAAAATAAAATGAACTACAACTAAACTGAAACTAAAAAATCTAAATACATAACACGATTAAGATAAAAATCCAGTGAAATTTCAAAGCTATTCTATGTACTACAGTATAATGACATTATAGAATGGCCACCTGCATTAGAAATTAAAATATTAGTATTTAAAGATTTTGGCAGATATCTTCACAACTCTAAACATGCAAAAACATAATTTGCATAAAAATGTCAGTGTATGTTTAAAACAACAGGGCGAGTACGGCTTTTACCAAATTTGTCTCTCATTTGCTCTATAAACGGGCTCCGCCATAGGAAACGTCTTCAAAGATAAAGGCTCCTCATGATGGCATTCGGATTCAAAGCCCACCTCTCCTCCCCTGTCTCAGATAGTTCTGAGCTTTCAACCGACACCCACGCTAAACAAATCATTTCCCATAAATCCCTGAGCCTCATCTACTAACATGAGCCTGGTCCCTGTCAGAGACATAAATATACATTTTCAAAAAGGATTAGAGAACATTTTTCAGCACAGATTTCAACTGTTGCTATTACGACCGGCTCTCTGCTTAAAATAAGATATTCTAAAATAGAATCCAGGGCGGAAAACAAAAAAAAATTCCCTGAAAAAAATAAATTAATACACTCAAATCCAATACTGAGTGAGATGAGAACTGACTATTTCTGAAAGAGAAAGAAATTCATGGTGGTGCTCTACATGGAACGTCATGGAACATACGTTGTGTTATTAGACCACTGTGCTTTGCAAAGTACTATAGAACTCCATATTGCATTTCATATCTCACATTCAGTCCACAAAAGTTCTCACTCAATCGGATAATTTCCAGAAATGTCACAGACACTTGACATTCTAAGAGAGGAAAGATGAGCTTTAACTGATGCAGATGGTTATTGAGACTCTCCATTGAGAGCCTATAGCGAGATGAATGACCCTGAATGAAGAACAACTCTAAAAATAGATCCAATCTCAGTAATGCAATGATGTCCACTTATAGGTGCTACAAGTGAACCTATGGAGCCAATTTAGTAATGTAGCTCGCTTTCTTGACAATTTCCCACAACTTGTCTGATGCTTGACAGTTATTAGTTTTAGTACTTAAAATGTTTTTTTTTAATGGAAAAACAATGACGCAATGTAGATGTATTTTTATAATTTGAGCAAAGAGTGTAATTTTGTAGAGATCAAACACTAATCAACACCTTCAAGACATTCAGTAAGCAAGTGATAATGTACAGTCAGCCAGTCATTATCACAAAACATGCGAAACGGGGGTCCTTAAAGCTAGGGTATGTAATTTTTCAAAAACACTTAAGAAAACTGATTCGGGCCGAATAGCAAAACAAACTTTTAGCCAATCAGCAATAAGGGACGTGTCTACTCGTGATGTGGAGGAGAGAGCTTTCAGTGCATGGGACGGACATTAGCCGAGCCGAGCGACAGAAAGATAGAGATGGCGGATAAAACACAAAAGAGGAAAACGTCTGCGGAACGATAAGGCAAGATGTAGGACCCGTGTAAATATCGGATCAGCTTTCCAGCGCTGGAGAGAACTCAAGCAGCGGAAGGCCTGCGATCGGACGTCGAGGTTGCTTTAATTGCTTCTTCTCAATAGGTGAGTAACAGCGTGTCTACAACAGCTAAAGTCTGCCTACACTGGACGCGATCAAACGACCGTTGAAAACCATTTGAAATTTGTGTCAGCACGTCATAAATAGAACCCGGCAGCAGTTTTCTGTCAGGGATTTGTTGCGCTGCGCCGCTCACGTCCGATGTAGACACGGTGTAACATTGGTTTTGCTTTGTTTCACAAAACTAATTGTTGCCTGGGTTGTGTACGTATATGCGGGGCGGAGCTATCAAAATAGGGGCGAGACCCTTTTGGGGTAGGGGCGTGTTTGTTTTGGTGATTTCAAATATCAACATTGGCTCCCAGAAATCGCTTACCCTGCCTTTAATGGGTTTATTTTTGCAATTATGACAAATAGACTGTACATTATTTCACTTACTACAAGTTTACTTAAATAAATAAATGAAAATTAAGTTCAAATAATTTTACTGCGAAGTGTGAAAAGTGAGCACAAAGTGATAAACTATCAATGCTGTGTTTTTCAATGCTCTCACTGAGAGAACTTTTCCATAGACTAAAAAAAAGATTACATTTTCAGTTGACCAAACTTAAGTGACCCAAAAACTGCCAAATCGGCTCTTCTGTTACATACTCTGAGCAAATTGTGCCCATGTCCATTTGAATAGAGAGGATGTTTATGCTATTTCGCTAGTCTACTTCTAAGAGGTGTGGTCAATGAAGCACTTATATTGCCCTGAATAAAAGTTTGTTTTAAATCTTGCAAGTTAAAGGGTTAGTTCACCCAAAAATGAAAATTAGGCTGTGTTTTACTCTACACAGAGCCATCCTAGGTGTATATGACTTTCTTCTTTCAGACGAATCCAGTCGGAGTTATATTAAAAATAGTCTTAGATCTTTCAAGCTGTTTAATGCCACTCAGCGGGTGTTGCATGCATCAGTCCAAAAGTTAAATAAAAAGCACCCATCCATTAAAAAAAAAGTGTCTCACACGGCTCCGGGGGGTTTACAAAGGCCTTCTGTAGCGAATCGATGCGTTTTTGTAAGAAAAATATCCATATTCAAAATGTAATATTCACTTTAATGTAGCTTGCGCCAACAGTTGTACACGGAAGCAGCTCCGGGCGGATGACGTATGAGTTCAGCCTTGCGCATGCGCCTGTGAGTCTCGTGAAAACCTAACGTTTGTTAACATGAGCAAAGGAAGCAAAGCTTCCTTACTTTAGCAAAGGAAAACCAGTCTCCTCTTGGCTTATATCGAAATCCTCCGACATTCTTCTTTACAAATCCTCGTTTTGTACTTCTAATTAGTGACCGTTGTTTTGTTTTGATCTCTCCGTTGCGTTTCCGTGTGCGTCACTTCTGAGCTGCATACGCGCAAAGCTGACCTCATACGTCATCTGCCCGGAGCTGCTTCCGTGTACAACAGTAAGCGCAAGCTAGATTCAAGTGATTATTACGTTTTGAATTTGGATATTTTTCTTACAAAAATGCATCGATTCGCTACAGGAGGCCTTTGTTCATCCCCCGGAGCCGTGTGAGACACTTTTTTTATGGATGGGCGCTTTTTATTTCACTTCTTTTGGACTGAAGCACTGCAACACCTGCTGACTGGAATGACAGAGCTTGGAATAGCCAGGACAATTTTTAATCTAACTCCGACTGGATTCGTCTGAAAGAAGAAAGTCATATACACCAAGGATGGCTCTGGGGTGTGTAAAACACAGCCTAATTTTCATTTTCAAACTAACCCTTTAATTCCCTAAACTTGTACATGCTTGACTGTTTAATAAGAGAATGGCCTCATTTCAAGTAAAAAATGCAAGATACAAAAAATTGTATCTGTACATCCACTTAGACCTACTTAGAGAAGTAAACTACTTGTGGAGATTGTTTTAACAAGGCTGAGAGAAATGTTTGAACAATTAGTTACTTATTTCCAACTTATTTAGTTGAAGAATTACAATTTATACAGAGAAGTGAACCATCACAAATATTCAGCAATACACGTTGGTCTAAAATTAGACCAACTAACAAAATTGAAATGAATGGACAGACAGACCAATGTCAAAAGACAAAGAGCTTTTTGATGTGTGGAAGTCAGTAGCTGTTAGCAGAGGGAAACTAGAAAATTTATTTTAGCAGAAGAGTTTCCTGATGGGAAGTTCCATCAGGTCAGAACCCAGTGGGATCTCACTCTCTGAAAGCTAATTTTTGTCTAATGAAATTTTGGATAAATCTTCCTTTGTTAATATCGATTTGCTGGTCTGAAGGCCTTTTGGAGCTTGCCAGCATTTTGGGTTGAACCTTTTCAGTAGCAAATTTATCACCAGTAGATATATTTCAAGCGTTTAGTTTATTGGTGCATCCAAAGCACATTAGTGGAGTTGTTATCATACAAGCATGATCTCATGGTTCTGTCTATCATTCTGTCCAGATGTAAAAGTGCTGTGTCAGCATAATCATCCTAATCACTGTATACTGGTTTCTCAATGATGCAGTTAATCCAATGAAAAAAGAAGGTACTGCCAGATGTTCAGCCCCATCACAAGGAAGAACATCTGAGAAGAATCGCATAAACATTGTCTGAACAAAATTTGCTGTTATGTCCAGGGAAAAAATCCTTTTATGGAACTTTATGGCCATTAATGTCCTGCAGTGTAGAAGTTTAAACACCTTGAGAAACAATATGACTTGACATTATTTTAGTTCCACATTCTAGTGTGCAATCAAAAGTATACATGATTTTTATAATGATTTTAATTTTGCCAAAACAATCATAAGATTCGTCCATTGTTATCACCTCCATGCGGTGTCTCCACCTTTTGACGTTACTTGTCAACACTACAAACTAGTAAATCAACAGTTTACCACCATTAGCTGAAATCATAGAGCCAAACCACAACCAACACAGCCAGAGCAAAACTATTTTTCAGTCTTGTTTCATTTCCAATAGTTTAAATATGGAATCACATTTGCTGAGGTTATGAAAACAAACTCCCACAAAAAAGTTCTTATTCCTTCTCAAAATCTTCTGCAAATATCAGTCTGCATGTACATAGTACACTCTAAAAAATGCTGGGTTAAATATAACCCAGCGCTGGGTTAAAAAGGGACAAACCCAGCTATTGGGTTGTTTTGACCCAATCGCTGGGTCAAAACAAACCAATAGCTGAGTTTGTCCCTTTTTAACCCAGAGCTGGGGTATATTTAACCCAGCATTTTTTAGAGTGTAGCTGTAGTTGTAACTAGTTTTGGTTAAAAAGCAACATTTCACATATTATACAATGCTCACTTTCATATAGTAAATGCTAAATGTAGTATTTCTATGTATAAAACGATTTTTAAATATAAAAATTAAAAATACAGGAGCCAGACCTGACTAACTGTTAATAACATTATTTGTCATAATTTCTATTGATTAGTTGTTGAAGTCCTAGTTATAGTTTTGACTTTTATAGATGTTTATTTCTTGACAAAGTAATTAGCATTTTCTAAAATAAATAAATAAACAGTAAAAATTAGAATGTTCAATGCTCCTTACCAGCTCCTAAAATTTGGACACACAAACAACTTGAGAACTTTGTGGCCTGGATCTTATCACAATTGGGATGTAGACATGTTTGCACTTCTGTAACGTCAAGGGGTCAAGAGCCAGGCAAGGGGCCGTCTTTGTTATTAAGATATGCCACTCACAAGGCGAGCTGAAGGAAAAATAGACAGCCATGATCTGAATCAGCTGCCTTTCACAGACAGAGAAGCCAAGAGAGAAGCCAAAGTATCATCTACCCACACAGCACACCACTATGTCTGCAAAGTGATAACACTGCATGTACTTTCTTCAATTACACTGCAGTCAGGCTACATTTCTTTCAGTGTGCATCACAACCGAACTGTTACTCTTACTAGCCTTTCTAAAGAGTACGGCTACGTTAAAGATCAGTTTTCAATCGAATCAAACATTTTTTTAAGAGGAAACTACATGTGACTCATATATCCTTCCCGTCCAATGGCCATTTGCTTGTCGATTAAAGAGACATGAGTAGTTGGAAATATAGTGACATCACAGCATTAGGTGTGAAAGATACTATACATAAAAACTTACATCATGCATTACATTTCAAAATGTTTGTTACACAAAAATATGTGCAGCATTCTCAACATTGCAACAATGGGCACTGTAATGGTTATCAGCATAAATTTGTCTTCTTTTACATTTTTAAAAACTACTGTTATAGTGGAGCGATAGTTTGATGAGAATCTGTTGAGTAAGCTAATGTCAGTTTACAGCCGCTAACCAAATAATAACACATACGGTGTTAATAACACATTTAGTAGCTCTGCTACTAAATGTATTTAAAATGGTTATCTCTGTAGAGCTGTCGCGTCCAGTGTAGACACCGTGTCTGTGTGTGAGCAAAGAAAACGATCAGTAT
>NW_015505218.1:4123428-4129245 GCF_001515645.1 Sinocyclocheilus grahami | reverse complement strand
TTATTCATTCGCACATTCTCTTCTTTCATTGATTCATTTTAAGCCATGTCTTATTATTGATGAGAAATATTTACTTAATGTAAATGCTGCTGTTTGTCACTCTTTTTGATTTGTAGTTTGATAGCATGTGTTGTAAAATG
Source organism: Sinocyclocheilus grahami (assembly GCF_001515645.1). Taxonomy (NCBI): domain Eukaryota; kingdom Metazoa; phylum Chordata; class Actinopteri; order Cypriniformes; family Cyprinidae; genus Sinocyclocheilus; species Sinocyclocheilus grahami. The sequence continues at coordinate 4,129,105 of NW_015505218.1, read as the reverse complement.
AAGTTAAATTTATTGTGGTCAGCCTAATTTGCATATTTTTATACAAAACATGAAATAAATGCTGAGTGTGGAATTAAATGATAGCAACTTCAATGTTCATCTTGAATTCTACAGTTATATCTATATTTTCAGTGTAGTTATCTACTTTTAGTCGACTACTTTTTTAAAAAGGGTACAGTTTTTTTTTTTATTATATAAATATTCGGTGATTTATGAACATCATGCATTTAAAGCGCACGCAAAATGGCACAAACACAGAACATATTGTGTACAACATATTTTAGCATTACTAACTTCCTACATATTACTAACAATGCAATTTTGACACGGTGCAATTTATATTCATGTGCAACCAGAGCTGGGTAGTAACTCATTATTGGTAATCTGGACTATGTAATCAGATTCCAAAAATTAAGTACTTGTAATTAGATTATGAACAAATTCATTTTTATTTGAATTATCACTCAGTAGGTTATTTACCCATGTATCACTGTGTCTTTGGAAGGCCTTTGTCACAAATTCACATTATTTCTTATGTACATGTAATGCAGGGATTCCCAAAATTTTTGATCATCTGAACCTCTTTCACATAATTTATTTATTTGAAGTACCCCTTGAGATTGTAAAATCAGTATTTTAATAATGAAGTATCACATTTGCATGTTCATGGTTCTCTGACATTGGTTAACTACAATTTTGTTAACAATTGTGTGCAACTTGTGTTCCAGTAAATATGGTACTTTAAATGTTGAGTAGCTTGTATCTTGGCAAACTACAGCTGTAACGTAGCTTCCCCAGCACTGGTTCGGCAAGATAAATGACTTGATGTTTAAGACAGTGACCTGAAGCAGAAGGAATGCAGGCATCAGACTGTGGGACTCTAGAGAGATAAACTCCCTCCAGGTGAGGTTGAGGTCTGGACTTCACACCACACTTTTAGGGAAATGGTAACATTTTATAGAGTCTGGTAAAACTCTAAATTTCCAGTCATCTTTGTGGTTTCCCCAACATTTCTTGGCAGCCAAATACAAACAGAAGAGTTGGGGCTCTCGTGTGCTTTCTTTGTGCTCAGAAGACCTAAACAAAAACCAAAAAGGCTCGAGCTCAGCTGAAAGAGTAAATTTCTTCTAGCTGAAGAGGCAGTGGCTATATTTTGGAAATTGCAAATATTGCTGTCTGTTGCATTTGGAAAGAGACACAAGCTGCAGTGCACCAGTGAAGTGAAGACGTTGCTTCTAAAAAACATATTTGTGGAGTCATTTTTTTGGGAAGATCAAACCACAAGGAAAAAAATCTACAAGATGAGATCTCTTGAGTCTCTCATATAGAAGGCAATGTGAATTTTGCTAAAATAGGGAAATCTTTTTTTTTTCTATGGTAATACCACACGTGTCACCTCAGACTTTCAGAAGAGCTCTCAATATAAGAAACTGTAGCTTACTGAGACACCAAAGTCTGCAAACAAAACATTTGATCCTTTACAGAATCATGGACATATGAAAACGGCAATGACCCAACAGGAGGTAAGAAACCCTGGGAGAAACGTTTTTTCCAGAATCCTAAGAAGCACTTAAAGAGCTGACATAAAGTGACTGGTGACCAGAAGATACTCCACTAGCTTGTACATTCTACATAATTATTCTTGAAGATATCATCAGGTCTGAGGATCACATATCCATATGCTTTCTTCAGATCAGCAGCCCAAGCATTCTTTGCAACAATTCTTGTTTGATATTTGAGAGTGCTCTGATATCCAACTCTATCCCAACTGGCTTGGCGTCACCTTTCCTTGCCCAGCTTCAAAAGCCTGTCTTTCCGAAACCCTACGGCTCTCCAGTCCACACATCAAAATCCTTTTAAAAAAAGGATGATAGCCCTCGGCCAATAAAGAACATCCTGGAACCCGTCCTCCAACCTTACACGTGCGCTCAAGACAATTTGATTTCCATGTCCGATGCTTTATCTATTCAGCTTTGAAGCCTACCCTGAGGTACTGTTGGCACTGAATGGTGGTAAGTAAAGTGTTGATGACCCTGTAGGCTTGACTTCATCCTTTAAACACAGAGTTTGCCTTGTGTTAAGGTTTTACAGATACAGAGGCTCAACAGCGCAGCATTGCTTGCATTGTAACGCCACATGGATGAATACCAGGAAGAGGAATGTGAGTTAACTCAAACAAGGACAGCCGCACTCGGTGATAAGGTCAACTGTGTGGGTATAAAGACTATTATGAGTTTTGCTTACAGGAAAAAGGAGTGAGTTGTGTTTGTGTCTGGTATAGTCGTGTGGTTTCACGCACGTAGAACAGAAGGAGCATTGTTTGGACCAAAGTTTAAGGGTGAATATGGAGGCAGGCAGCTGTTTACAGAGGCTGAAAGTCTTTGTTGCCCTCACGTCAAGCATGCATAAAGGGGCAACTCTGGGACATCAGTTTATTCAAAGCAATAATCATATAATCAAGAAAATTACAGTGTTGATGCAGAAAACAAACATCTCGGTGAAAATGAAAGAATCTGAATCCTTCTGAAAAAGTGATTGATTTTATGTCCAGATTTTTTCGTGAAATTGTACCTATTTTTTTCTTGCACAATGCCATTCAGCTCAAAACAGTTGATATTCTTCAGATCTGGTATTTTTGCCAACTAAAGGAATTATGAGAATTTGAGAATAATTATTTTGGACCATATGCTTGTCATCAGCGGTCAACCAATATGGATTCAATTCAGTGATGATTGTTAAGATTGTTATATTTATAAATTAAACAATTTAATAGGATAAATATCGCCAAGTTTCTTCTGATACAATACACAATGCAATACATACGCCATCATATCAAAATTGGATTGAGATTCAAACTGTGATAGACTGCTTCTTCATTCATTAAACTTTTAAAATGGTATGAATGAACACATAAGATCCTGGAATAAAGATGCTGTGTGGAATAAAAGTACTATATATATTACTAAGTATCTATAAAAAAGCAAACTTTTTTTTTTAAATAATCCAAACTTCTAGGCCGAGGTGCTGAATCAACAATGCATTACCAATGACCCACAGTTTCATTTCAACACAAAGGGATCAGACACCTCACTATCCTGTACAGAGTACACAGCAACCAGGGCCATACAAAAGCATATACGCTGTACAAAGTGCTCAAACACTTTGAGACAGTAGTTCTTATAACAGAGGTACCATTTCCATCTAGTACAAAAGATAAAGATGAGAGTGCATAATAAAAGGATGACAGATTGACAGGCAGCTCTTGCCTCGCCCATCCCTGTCCTGCCATGCAAATGGAAAGGAGCTCCGAGAGCCATGATATACTTCAGTCAGTAGATATTTAATACGGAAAGCTGCAAATATTTGGGTTTGACATGATCATCTGGTCACGGTCTTCCAAATAGCAAATCACAAGTGTTATAGTGTAGACTCCCTTGAACTGAGCAAACAGTACAGAATCCCTTGCACAACTCTCTGGAGGTCAAAGCATGAACTGCAACCTACTGTAGATAGGAGTACAGCAAATACGCAAGAGAAAGATGCCAATAAATTACAAATGTGAAATTTTACGGTTAAAAAATGTTATCAAAGTATGCACTATTAAAAGTATTTTACCCCCCAAATCATCCAAGAATTAATAAAGGCGTATAAATCGATTTATCTTTTAAAAAAAGAAGAAAGAAAAAACAGGAATAGGTAGAACAAGAGATTCAGCATTCATCCCAGACGCATGCATCCCATTCTGTGCACCCATCCGCATCCAGATATAATGCAAGTTTAATTATTTTCTATGTAACACTGTAACACCATACTAAAATAAAGGAGTTTGTTTAAGTCTGGTTTTAGTTTTCTCACCAGTCGGTTGCCGACGTCTCGCTGATAACGTCCTGGTAGGCTGTTAAGAGGGCCAGTCTGTTCTTGCTGAGATTCACAGCCATGTTGCTGCCACTGCAATCATCCAGACCAGGGTAGCAGTGATGATGAGGAACGCGAGATTCACTGCGGAGCCCGAGAAGAGGAGGAGAGATGTTGCACGCCTAACAAAGAGACGCTGCTGCTGCTCTGCTGCGCTATGCTGCACGGTCCTAGCGCCCCAGCGTTCCGTGCGTTCTAACGTTCAAAACAGCTACAATGCAGCGCAAGTGTGTTAAATAAAAAAGCCAAACTGTTTAACAGGCCATCTTTAAAGGTGACATATCATGAAAATCTGACTTTTCCTGGTTTTAAGTGCTATAATCAGGTCCCCGGTGCGTCTACCAACCAAGGAACGTGAAAAAGATTAAAGGGGTCATATATGTTGCTAAAAAGAACATTATTTTGTGTATGGCCTAGAGTGAGCGGCGGCCTAGAGTGAGCGGAGGCCAGCTTGATTGAGCGAAGGCGGGTGGGCTTGAAAACGGCGCAACTGGCGGATTCGACGAAGGAGATGTCACATCTATGGTGTAGACAGCATCACTGATTATGAGTTCCATAGAATTTTGTCGTGCCATTCGCGTTCGGTGTAGACACGGTGTAACATTGGTTTTGCTTTGTTTCACAGAACTAATCGTTGCCTGGGTTGCATACGTATGTGTGGGGCGGAGCTATCAAAATAGGGGCGAGACCCTTTTGGGGTAGGGGCGTGTTTGTTTTGGTGATTTCAAATGTAAACATTGGCTACCAGAAATCGCTTACCCCACCTTTAACCCAGTAATTTTGTTTTGGTAAGCCTTTTTCTGCGTGAGAAAACGAGCCGTCTGATTTCGCTCCCTTGGTGACGTTGCAAAAGGATCTCATTATAATATTACCGCCCCTTAATCTGTGAGTTTCCACCCACGGCGCCAACCAGCAAGGGACAACCAGTTCTAATGCCATGGTGAAAGTTTGAGCAAAACATGCTAACTGTTCTGTCTTTAGCTGCACAGACCAGCACAGAACACTATTTAAATCTAAAATAAACATGCGATTTATTTCCCAGCAGTTTACCTTCACAGACATAACTGACTCAATGTTTTTATAACTCGTGTGTATTTTTAAAGGGGTCATATGATGCGATTTCAAGTTTTCCTTTCTCTTTGGAGTGTTACAAGCTCTTGGTGCATAAAGAAGATCTGTAAAGTTGCAAAGACTAAAGTCTCAAATCCAAAGAGATATTCTTTATAAAAGTTAAAGAGTCAACCACGCCTACCTAAAACGGCTCGTTCTAACACGCCCCCACATATCTACCCCACTATGTGGAAATATTAGCATAATGCCACCCAAATGTGCACGCAAAGAAAGAAGGCGTGGTTTGTGTTGAAGCAGCCATGTCAGGGAGACGCTGTGTGTTTCTAGGCGAAAGCAAAAGCACTTTATTTGGCCTTCCGGAAGTAGATGCAATTAGGAATCATTGGTTAAGATTTATTTACAACAGAACAGCACAACCCAGATGTTCGAATTTGTACAACGCATTTTATGGACGACAGTTTTTTGAACCTAGAAGAGTACAAAGCTGGCTGTGCACAAAGGCTATTTCTAAAAAAAAAAAGGGTCAATTCCGACTTTGCTATGACAATCTGGCGCTTCTGAATCAGCGACTGTAAGTATGTTTTGTTATTAGTTTAAGTATTTGCTATTGACTGTTCAAATGCGGAGTTTTGCGCAGCGCAGAGTAACGCGTTGTGTGTGTGTGTGTGTGTGGGAGGGGAACTGTGACAAA
>NW_015505218.1:4106124-4122485 GCF_001515645.1 Sinocyclocheilus grahami | reverse complement strand
GTTAAAGGGGTCATATGATGCGATTTCAAGTTTTCCTTTCTCTTTGGAGTGTTACAAGCTCTTGGTGCATAAAGAAGATCTGTAAAGTTGCAAAGACTAAAGTCTCAAATCCAAAGAGATATTCTTTATAAAAGTTAAAGAGTCAACCACGCCTACCTAAAACGGCTCGTTCTAACACGCCCCCACATATCTACCCCACTATGTGGAAATATTAGCATAATGCCACCCAAATGTGCACGCAAAGAAAGAAGGCGTGGTTTGTGTTGAAGCAGCCATGTCAGGGAGACGCTGTGTGTTTCTAGGCGAAAGCAAAAGCACTTTATTTGGCCTTCCGGAAGTAGATGTATTTAGGAATCTTTAAGATTACTTACAACACAACAGCAATGCATTTTATGGACGACCGTTTCATGAACCTAGGAGAGGAGGTCATTCTGACTTTGCGATGACAATCTGGCGCTTCTGAATCAGCTACTGCTTTGTTAGTAGTTTAAGTATTTGCTATTGACTGTTCAAATGCGGAGTTTTGCGCATCGTGTGTGTGTGCGAGCGAGCGAGAAAGAGAGCGAGAGAGTGAGAGAGAGAGCGAGACAGCGCGAGAGAGAGAAAGAGCGAGAGCACGAGAGAGCGAGAGAGAGAGAGAGAGAGAGAGAGATAGAGAGAGGGGGGTCACATCACAGTGGAGTCAGCTGTCTTAACCGTGGCTTGTGTACTGCAAACACATACCAGCTTCATCACGAAAACGAAGCGTTTGAGAGAGGCGGGGCATAGAGGACCTACAATAATGTACAGTATTTGAAAAATAATGTCAACATGTTCTGTTACACCAAATACACAAAATAATGATCTTTAAAAAAGCATCAAATGACCACTTTAACGTAAACTTGTGTGTGTGAATGAGAACTTAATTTAGTACATGCTGTGTGGTGGCCGCTTTCTGTCCGTGTGCTTCGGATGTGTGCGCTCAGAAAACCATATATCAGAAGTTATATCATATGGTTTAGAATGCATGATTTCAGCACGATAAACATGATAATCAGAACCAAAACAGATGTTTTTTTAGCAGGTACTGTAATGGACCTTTTTCACATTTCCGGGTTTCTCAGCAGCGGAAGTCATCATAGTTGGGTTAACTTGAAGAGCAGTGAATGGGAGAGTACCACAAATATATTTTTTCCATTCCCATTTGCTCAAATAGCAAACGAAAAACTCCACGATAGTGTTTTCATGACTTTCAATAAAAGGAAAAAAATTGAGAGAGACTGATAACGGCAGTCAGAAGAGAGAACGTTGTCAAATTTACCATCCCTCCCATAGAAGCTGCATTAGAAACACCCTGGCATTAGTGTTAACTATTTTTTTATAATTTGATGCAAAGGTGATATAATACAAAGAATAGTGTTATAAATGTACATATATATTTTTTTAAATACAAATATGAAAAACATTGGAGGATTTACGATGCTGATGACCGTTAAACGCGTCTTCACAGTCTTGTGAAAAGGATCCATGGCGGAAAAGGGGGAGGGGAGCAGCAGCTCATTTGGATTTAAAGAGACAGGCACGAAAAACAGCTGTTTCTGCTTCCACTCAAAATAGGCATTTTCAAAATGATATAATAAATGATCTGTGGAGTATTTTGAGCTGAAACTTCACAGACACATTCACAGACACCAGAGACTTATATTAGGCTACATATTGTAAAAAAGGTGCATAATATGTCTCCTTTAAAAAACGTGATGCTCATGTCACGAGACCCAGCAAAGACCAAGACGTTGTCTGATGCATGTGTACATAGACCATTGCTTAAATTCTTCAGTTTGGTCAAATTTTGCAAAATACGTGGATATAATGCAGTGGTTCCCAATCCTGGTCCTAGAGGCACCCCAACGCTGCACATTTTGCATATCTCCTTTCTCTGACACACCAATTTCAGATTTTGGAGCCTCTCTACTAATGAGCCGATGACCTGAATCAGGTGTGTTTGATTAAGGATATGCAAAACTGCAGTGTTGGGGTGCCTCCAGGACCAGGGTTGGGAACCACTGATATTATGGATTTAAAAATATAATGTTCTAAATATAATTATTCATATACTGTTATTATATATATTAATTAAAATGTTAGGGTCAGTAACATTGTTTATAAAAAAAAAAAAAGATAAACTAATACTTCTATTTAGCAAGGACAAACTGATCAAAAGCGACTATGTATAATATGCATGTATAATATTACAAAACTTTTCTATTTCAAATAAATGCTGAATGAAGTGTCCTCAAATGTTAATAAGCAAAACTGTTTTTAAAATTCATAATATGATTTTTTTTTTCTTAAGCACCAAATCAGAATATTAGAATCATTTCTGAAGGATCATGTAACACTGAAGACAAATGGATAGCTTTGTCATTACAGAAAAAATGACATTTTAAAATACATTAAAATAGAAAACCATTATGTTATACATAAATGTAACTATTTAAACAATAATGAATATAATGCATATATATCCAGTTAAATAAAAAATATTATAAATATAAAAATATTTAACTAATGAGTCAAAATAATTTAAGTTTCCAAAAGTGACAGCATTAGACCAAAGCCCATAAATCGTAGAGCTGTACAGTCAAGTAATTAAGTGGACCTGTCCCTCTTATCTCAGAGGTCTCTGCGATAAGTCTCTTAAAAGATTTTGTGATTACTATTTCCTTTATCATATATGACATTGGATGTCCATTGGGACAGAAGAAGCTTTCCAGTTGTCTATATGGGGGATGTATATAATATGACTGTTCCTCAAAACACGGTGAGCAAGGCTTTTAAACCCCAAATGTTTCCAGATGTATGTGTCATAATAGAAATGCCGAGCTTCAAAACATTATAGTTAGTTATGACTGAATGTGTTCAAATATACCAAGTGGACCAAATATGTTCAGATATGTCAGATGCACTGGGACAGCATGTATCTGTCACTGCCCTGTTCTTCTGGGCAATAAGCTGTAGGACAAAGTCAAACGTGAAAGATATCCTGTGGTGGAAACATCGCCATCCCTTAAATAGTAAACAAATGCACACCTTATCCTATAGTAACCTGTACTTAACAACCTCTTAACAGCAGTGTCCTATGGATTCCATCCAATCCCATATCATGGCACAAGGCCAGGATCTGCCAGTCACAGCATGGGTCAGTGTGTAATGTATTCAACTAGAGCACAGATTTCATCCATGATACACACACTTCCAGTAGGGTTCTTTATTTCTGGGCTGGCTGAAAACAATGATAGCATTTCTAATCCCATGACCCACAAACTTCTGTGCTGTGAAATGCACACACACACACACACACACACACACACAGAAATAAGCTATTGAGCTTAGCCCTTTACCTTTCTTACAGCCCAGCCTCCACATTAATGCCCCCCACCACCACAAACACAAATACACGCACACACATTCACCTTCCTCTGCAGTCTCATCCAATCAGGATCTCTGTTTGCCCCAGAGCTTCCCCTCCCCTTGGCTGCCCACTAAATGGGTTACCATTAATTAATTCTTCTCACTCATTTGGTCCTTGGCGTCTCCTACTGCCTACAAAGGTAGCAATTATATTCAGTGGTGATGAGGATTGTTCTCAGGCATCCAAAAAGAGACATGTGAGGAGAGCTTTGTCATTCAGCAATACAACTTCATGAACACAATTCAAGACTCTGATTTAACCCCTGCAGTGGGTTTAACAACTCCAGTGATTTTAGCACCCCAGCAGATTTTTCACCCAAACACGTTCTCTTCAGCGTGCTATTAATGATCATTTCCAAATATACGGCAAAGTAGCAATGCTGCAAATTGGATTTGATGCTATAAAGGTGCCCTGTGTCTTTTTAAACTTTTGTTTTTGCACCAAAAGAAATCAATTAATGAATTTAAAAAACACTATAAATAAAAACCATTTACATTAAAAAAAAAAAAAAACTTACGTTGGACTACTAAAATCAGGCAACACAAAATAAGACCTCAATATATCATTAGCAGCCACGGGTATTAATTTTGTTTTGCCTGTATATGCTTTTATGACTCTCAAAGTGACGGTAACCAATGACTTTAATTTTATGAACCACTACGGACTATGGTTTCAACTAAAAATCTTCTTTACTGTTCTACTGAAGGAAAAAGTCACCTACATCTTGGGTGGCCTAAGGGTGAGTTAAATTAACAGCAAATTTTCATTTTTGGGTGAACTATCCCTTTAATTTAGTGATGGGATGTTTGGGTCATTTTACTGCCTCTCTCATTCAATCTCTTTATTCAGTCATTTGAATCAAATTAAAATGTTATATTTCAATAGCACCGTTCCCTGTACACCTTCACATACACAATCTTTGATCATAATTTCAAATTAGGAAATCATTACAACACCAAAGTATTAGAAACACAAATAATTAGTTCACCTCCCAAGTCTTTCATTCGTGAAATGACAGGCAAAATGCATTATTAAAAGTTTGTTCTGTAAAAAGTATGTTTTGTTCCAAATTACTGCAAGTTTACATTCATAAACCAGTAAGTGGCAACAGGTGACTGTCTTTATGAGTGAGTCGTTATATAAATAAATCATTCACTCAACTGATTTATAAAAAATAAAAAAAAACACATTGATTCATAGTGATGTTTTTGCTAATGTGACCACACCTTTAGACACGCACTTCTTTGCAATAAATATATTTACCTTTTAAGCCCAAAACCAAGCTAGGCATATTTTTCCAGGACACTGCATTTTCATATTCGTTTTAGGACGTTTGTGCAAACTGCTGTTGATATATTATAAATGTAAAATATTTTAGACCCACCAAACACATGAACGTTTATCTATCACACTCTTAGCTTCCGGTTTGCCATTTGTGGACTGTCCACAGAAAGCACCACGAAGGCCTTTGATTGGCTAAACAAAGAATCTGACTGTGGCCACTTCAAATTTACTTCAGAGATTTCTTTCATTTTCTTTCAAATTGCTTTACGACAACTTTAAAGTTTAAAAACAGTAAAAATGTTTTGCAGTAAAATGTATCATTCTGTTAAATATTCCGTATTTTAATGTTACAATTATAAAATGATATCATACAATTAATATAAATGATAAACATTAATGTGTAAAAAGGTCATTTCTACAATGTTACACTCTAAAAAATGCTGGGTTGTTTCAACCCAATGTTGGGTCAAATATGGACTAACCCAACTGTTGGGTTAAAAAGCTAATTTAAAAATGTAACCAACATTTAACCCAACAGTTGGGTTAGTCCATATTTGACCCAACATTGGGTTGAAACAACCCAGCATTTTTTAGAGTGTACATTGCTAACTGAAAAGAAATCCACAGTAAAACATACTAAGGAAAATTAGTCCATGCACTGCATTCTAAGATGATCTGATGTCACAGGATAAGTGATTTTTTGCATTCAAATGACATTATTTGAACAGTAAGAGAACAGTCATGGTTCCATGAAATCTGATTAGTGCTGACAGTGGTCTCCAGTCACCACCACAACACTTTACTTAGTCATGCTCCGCACAAGCAAGCACACACACACACACACACACACACACACAGGTTTACATTTGTGAAAAGTGGGGACATCCCATAGGCGTAATGGTTTTTATACTGTACAGACCATATATTCTATTGCCCTACACCAACCCTACCCCTAAACCTACCCCTTACAGGAAACCTGGTGCTATTTCAGATTTTCAATACACTCCATTCTGTGTGATTTATAAGTGTTTTGAAAAGTGGGGACATGGGGTAATGTCCCGAAAAGTCACCTTCTCCTTGTAATACCCATGTCATACCTTTGTCATTATACAAATGTATGTCCTCATTTGTCACAAAAACGCGTACACACACACACACACTCCAAGGGGTAAAACAGATGGCTAGAAAATTATCATTATGAATATTATAAAATCCAACATCAAAATAATTGTTTGATTAAAGTTAGTAATAAAAACACCCAATGCAATGCAAATGAGTATTAGAGTACATTTATAACACTTATGTAACCTCAAGTCTTTGTGAAATGTTCACTGTTAAGTTTGGATATCTGAAAAGAGTTAGTAAGATGAAAGATGGTTCAAAAGGGTTAAAGAATCACAGCAGCTCCGTGAAAATACAGTCCACATAGGCCTACCAGACATATGAAAGCGAGACCCATGGAGAGCCTTTTAAGTTAAAACGAAGAATCTGACCAGCGGAAAGACCCGTGAGTTATGTCCAAAATGTTTTTAAATAAAATAGAGAGGAACTGTCCGATTTATTCAGTCGTACAACAAAAATCCGCTCATGAAAGACTTTATCTAATGTTTTGTCTTGGTTGAAGCATTTACTGGAAACTGCTGACCTAGCCTGTTCAAGCATTGAGAGATCACTGAGCAATATCGCCATCTTCTCTGCTTTGTTTGGATTGACAGTCAGTTTTGACTAGTTTGGGCTAAGAATCTATATCAACACCTTTGTAGTAAATGTTGGTTAGAAATTTAGAACGTTGAAGCCAGTTTGGAAGTTAGTAAGAGGTTGTTGAATGGCCTTGTCGCACCCTGGTGGCCACAGAATGCTGCAACGGTATCCGCCAACACAGAGAGTTCCATCCCGTTACAATGACCACTACAGTTACTGCAGTTAGTTACCATAATAAAAACCCATAGTAATTTGACATTAGAGCCCACTGTCATCAAAAAATTATTAAATAACATGGCAAAGCTTCAAACACTAAAGATAACAATTTATGACTTTACAGTAGCTATTGCGGTCACACTTTAGTTTGGGGACCAGTTCTCACTTATTAACTACAACCTTTGCCTCAATAAACTCCTAATTTGCTGCTTATTAATATTTAGTAAACTAATTGTCAAGTTTATGTTTGGGGTAGGATTAAGGGATCTAAAATGCAGACTAAGGCATGAATATGTGTAAAAAAAAAACACTTGTCCCTTTTATTTGCTGCTCGTTTTCTTAAAAAAAAACTAACGCTTTCTAATCTTTTTGTATTCTATCCATTTTCTTTTCATTTATTATACAATAAATAAAAGCACCACTAGAAAGACCTCTGATACTATCTTGAGCTATTCTTTTTCTATTCTATCCGTTTTATTATATTATTTAAAAAAAACATGTACTGCGTTAAGCTTACTGAGACTTGTTATAGCACTAGTATATCATTGCTCTTTTGTTGATTTTGATTGCTTCCATTGTCCTCATTTGTAAGTCGCTTTGGATAAAAGCATCTGCTAAATGACTAAACGTAATAAACAGTCAATATACTAATAATATGCATGCTAATAAGCGACTAGTAGATTGTGAGAACTGGTCGCTAAACTAAAGTGTTACCGCTATTATTACTATAAAATCATAAATGATGTAATCTCTTTAAAGTGTAAGAAGCTTTCAGGCATTTTAATTTTTGCATTTATTTCAGCAAAATATAGCAATGTCAGTATATATTTTTTTATTATAAATATTCAGTGTTTAAACATGTCTACAATGACGATCTGTCACAGAGTCCATGTCCCATTAGCATAAGCATGCAAAATAATTGAAAAAAAAAAAATATATATATATATTTGTTGTAACCTGGTGGTATTACAACAGTTTATACATTAACATTAAATAGGGATTAGCGTTCTGTTTGGCTGCTTTTCAAGTACAGAAATTAAATGAAAGAAAAATACGACCAACAGATTAATAAAAGAATGATCATACAAATGTTTTACACAAGCAATCAATTACTGTTCATTATAGCAAACTGAGTGTAAATGATGAAAATATAATTTGTCATCTGTAAACCTGTGAAACACATTGCATTAAGAGAGGTCAGTCTAAAAAGAGGAGTGAAAAGCAAATTAAGTTATCCATTTTCTCACAACAGGCGGCTCTACATCAGTTTCTTTGTAAACACAGATCAATGATGTCTATAAATGATACAATAGTAACTACCTACAATATATGACTACATGTTAAGAAAATGCACTTTTAAAATGATAGAAAAAAGGAAATTTGCACTGGGACCCAAAATATGCATACTATTTGCACAATACAGTACATCGTTTTAAAACGAGAAGCTATGGAAAATATGATAAAATCCAGCACCGAGGTCATACGGTGGCCTTTTCTTAAATAGCAATGTTTAACAAATACACACAAAGAGAAGGAAAATCACAAAGCCTAAAAACAGTGAAGACTAACTGAGATAAAGGAGTAAAACAGATAAATAATAAAAGAATATGATCAACGCCCACAAAATGACACTGCTTTCATCATAAAAATAAAAACAAATGACCATTTATAAACAAAGCATTTATGTCTAAGACAGAAAATACAGTAGCTGACCAATTCTTCTGCAATGATGTCACAATACGTGTTTGATATCTGGATCCAACAGGAACCAAACCCAGATTTCGTGTCCTTGTTTTTCGTAAATACCTGTATTTCTCAAAAAAGAAATGAAATGCTCCATGAGTCATTCGAGTCACGTGTCCTTTATTGGGTGGACATTCGATGCTCCACTAACTACAGCATATGTTTCAACGTAAAAGTACTAAAATATAGACTAATCAAGTTCAAGGCACCTTATCTTTGGTAGAACCATGGCCACCTGCATCAGTTCAAAGTTTAGTAGTGTTTTAAAAGCAGGTACTTAGCAGATAGCAACGCATCTGCAGACCTGTCTCTTTGATCATACACAACAAACGTGTCCATGGGGAAGGCAGAGCAGAAAGGAGTGATAAAGTACACAAGCGTTAGTAACGCTCTCATGTCTGCATGCTAACAGCTTGATGGCTTCGAAAGGAGGGAACTAGAGAGTACTTTGAGAGAGGAAACTGTGTCTGACTCTTTGACGTCATCAGTAGGTACACACTGTGAGTAGAGGTCACGTTTTGGTTGAGGTTCTAGATCTGGATCCAGAGTTGCACCCTCTGGTTCTTTCTTAACTGTCACTGCAATTGCGCTGGTCTTGTCTTCCCCTTGTTTCAGGTGATAAATACAAGCTAGAGTGTCTGGGGAAGCACCAACACTGGAGGGCTTTTCAGGAGGGACATCTAATTTGGGCACTAAGGTGAAACAAGTGGCCTCAGGAAGAGTCAAAGCCACACTGGTCCTGTCCTGAACTAAAGCTCTGGCCCTGCTGGGAGAGCTAAGATCAGCTGGCTCATCTTGGTTCAAAGGCACCAGAAGGGACGTGCCATTCCACTTCAGAGATACTCCAAGATCCTCAGCTTCCATCTTCGGCCTTTTGGTCATTAACTGGTCATCCCGACTCTGCAGTTCTGTGAGCTCCACGTCTCCAGCAGACCTCTTGGTAATGGCTCGCTTGCTCAGGTTTAGCGGGAGGGATTGGTCTTGAGGAATGCTTCCATTGGGTTGGGAGGTCTTGCTGAGATCCTGAGCCAGAACTTCAGAAAGTCGCTTGGTGAAGGTGTTCATGTGTGCCGAGCCCAGACGGGTGCGCATCAGTTGACGCAGCTGTAGACTACAGCCGATGTCCAGCGGGAGGATCCTAAGAGGGGGTAGTGGAGCTCTAGTAAAGGCGAGTCCTCCGTTCTGGGATGAGGCATCCGAGCTACACCCTGAACACTGGTGTTGTGGACTCTCAGGAGTCTCAGGCGTGCTGACTTTGGGCTGATGCACCATAATTGTCTGGTGGGGCGTGGAAGAATCTTGAGGAGTTACCTCATGAGTACTCACTCCATTAAGACCCAGACGGGCTCGGAAGAGGTCCAAAGGACACAGTCCTTTAGTGGGACTGTATCCTTCTAGGGAACCACCTGCCAGCAATTTGCAAGGGACTGACAGAAAGGAAGGAGCTTGAGGTTCTACAGTCTCCATCTTCACATCTCGCCCCAGCACGGGTTGGTGGGGCACCGGCGTAGAGGATACAAGCGACAGACCTTGGCCATGAGGATGGTTGGTGAGCTTCAGTTCTTGAAAAATAGTCAATGGCTGGACAATCTCTTGATGGGGTCTTGCTGGTTTCTCCAAGGGAGGTTTGGGGTGCAAGGGCGGTCTTCCAACTCTGCCTTTGGACAGAACCTTGGCATTGCGTTTTCCAGGTGGTCTTCCTCTTTTTCGTACAACAACAGCACCATCTAGTGGTGAGTCCTGAAAAAGTAGCACAGAAAAGAATCTTAATTTTCATTCTTCTGATGCATAGTACACACACACACAAATGACAATGCTTTCCTAATCTATTAAGATCTTATATGATAGGTTGGTATTACGCAAAACCTGAGAGTAAGTGCGCACAGCTATTTTTATCAGTCCTGACATCAAACCTCGCTGCACAAATATTTAAAGGGGTCTTATTATGCTCTTTTACAAAGTCTTGATTTTGTTTTGGGGGTGTACTAGAACAGGCTCTCATACTTGGTTGTTCGAAAAAACACATTATTTTTCACATTATTACTCTCTCCCCAATCTGGCATGAACGGTTCGAATAGTTCCTGTATCAAATGAAGGCCTGCCTTCTGAAATAGGAAATGTGCTGTGATTGGTTAGCTGGGCCAGTGTGTGTTGTGATTGGCAGCACTCGGCGCCTGGTCGGGAAATGTCATGCCCCTTACCATAGCCGCCTGCGAGCTTCAGTGTAAATATTGCATCAAAATCAAATCAATTTGAGCGCGATTTAAACCCGGATGATTGTAATCACTCTAAGTTCGTCTGCCTTGGGAAAGCTAGCATGTCTCCGACATAGTGATAACACTCGTTGCCTTCTCTAGTCCAGCTCAACCAGGTCACATTCGTCGATCTTTGTGATATCACAAATCCCGGAAAATATGCGTTGTAGTCCAAACGAGTCGTTCGTTGTAGTTTTTGAAAAGTGATTTCTGTTAAATAAAATATCTCCTTTTGAACTGGACTTTGAGCTTTGTAACTGATCTTTTTTATGCTCAAACAGCAACATTACAGACTAACTAAAGTTGAAAAAGCATAACAGGACCCCTTTAAATTATACCCCTTTAACAATATTTTTTTATACAGCAGTGTGGCATAATGTATATCAGATAAACAGCACATGAACAAGGCACACTGTGATTCATCACATCATATGTCAGTCAAGATGCTCTTCCTCTGTGGCTTTATGGTTTTTAACCATTTCATTCAGAGTACTTGCATGCAACAAACCAAAAGCATCAGCATTTCTCTCTTCTTGTGCTACAAAGAAGTAAAATCCTCACCTGGTTGGTAACTGCATTCTTTATTGGACTGTTTGACACCCCTCTGCCCTGCACAGTCTTTTTGATGGTAGTGGGTGAGACAAATGTAGCTCTAGGCTTGCCAAGTTCTGTGTTTTCTCCCCTTACATGCTGTTCATAAGGGAGCATCAGCCTAGAATTGAACAACAGAGAAAATGAGAAATCAGTTAGTTGAGCGAAGCCCTTTGATACAGCAGGAATTAACTGCTGCTGTAATCAGAGCCTCACACTCACCTTTCATAATGCCTCCTGGTGCAGGTGGCAGCACTGGTGCTGCCTGGGCTTCCACCCAACTCATTGTACACAGTCTTCCACAAACGATGCGATGTCACCTGCAGGTGATGGGGAGGACAATTACTCTCACTTACACTACTGAGATCACCGCTATCACTTTCATTCCGTTATGATGGATTACAGCATACTCAGCAGGGCCAAGTAATGAAACAACATGGTAAACTTACCCTCTCGTAGCCCCCCAGCCTTTTTACAACTGAATACATGAGGAAGAGGTCAACTGTGGACAAATGAAAGACTTGGTTAAATTACTGAGTTAAGTTGGCAAAAAATACATAGAAGTGTTTCTATTAAGTGACTGGTGCTCAATTTCTACATATAAAATCAGTCATACATACTCTTTTTGAAACCCAGGTTGGGAACTTTGCTTATAGGTGAACCCCTGCGTTCCATAAAGAAATACAGCTGATCCAGGAAGAGCTGCTCCTCTGGATGTGGGAGCCAGTTCCCATCCCAATGCATCTCCACACTGCCCATCACATTCTCCTACAGGAATCAGTTAGAACACATTAGAAGATCTTTCTTTCAATAACTGCTAAACAAAAACATTAAGATGCAGTCACATTAGAGAAAAAAAGTCTACTGTCTATTGTCAATGTTGTAGCGATATATAAGCATAACTCCCCCATTTAAACCAAGCAGCATTCTGTTGGTCACTCCGGCGAAATCAGTGCGTCCAACTTGAAGCTAATGTGAAATCTGCATTGGGAAAGCTTGTTTACACGCAAAATTGTAGATTTAATGGATTCTATTGAAATGAGAGGATTTCATTGGTGTAAATTTGCCGAAAAACAGTAAATGTGACCCGTTAAGTTAAAATCCCATTTTAAAACTTTTATAGACAATTCATAAATCTTTCAAGATAGACCCACCATAAACTTGAAGTTAAGCTATGGTATATACTTTTAACTTTTAAAATGAATCATAATACCCACTAATCAGGTTTGTTTAGAAGGTTTGCAGGCTGACTAGCTAAGCAATGTTAGCAAACATTAGCTAAGTAGCTACTCGCCTTACATTAGTTAATATTGGATATTGTAGGTAAAGCATTTCTCAATATATCTCCAATAAGATATTTTTATGGTATATGCTTGCATTTATATATTTCAAAACACAAATTTGATTACATAAATGTCGCTGTCTTACTGGAACTACTCAGCCTTGTACCTTTTCTGTTTTTCTATTTTTGCTTCAAATCAAATTTTGTAATAATATGATTAATCTCTGACCTGTTTTTTAAACCAGATCAGATCCTTTCATATAATATAATAATATGATATAATAATTAGTAATTGAGCATTTTAACGAAATTAGGTTTATAGAAATTGGCAAACTGGGACATGAACAAGATTATGACAGAAGAAAGTGACAGTAAAGATACAAAGACAAAAATGGTGTGAAAGGAAGTCAAGACATCAAAGTTAAAACAAAACAGGAAGCACACAGTGACGTCACAGTATACTTCACCATTTGTTCAAAATCTTAAAACATCCTGTTTAGCCATCAGAATTGTATTCCATAAAGATGTCTGTGGATCAAATTGTGTTGCTAACATAGAAATTGGCAAACTGGGACATGAACAAGATTATGACAGAAGAAAGTGACAGTAAAGATACAAAGACAAAAATGGTGTGAAAGGAAGTCAAGACATCAAAGTTTAAACAAAACAGGAAGCACACAGTGACGTCACAGTATACTTCACCATTTGTTCAAAATCTTAAAACATCCTGTTTAGCCATCAGAATTGTATTCCATAAAGATGTCTGTGGATCAAATTGTGTTGCTAAACTCCACAGCATACCTTCATCCTTTCCATCCATGACTCCGATAAATGGTTATGGTTTTGCTGATCAGCACATTTGCCATCACTACCCTTTCTTTTACGAGGTCGCCCCTTCAGACTGAGAGAGGAGTATCCTGGGACAGAAACGTAAAGCAACCTTAGGGCAACAGTTCTCCACTTGCATGACATTTGTAAATTCATTTTACAAACAGTGAAAATCCCGTTTTGTATTATGTAGTGTGGACTAGGGCTGGGCAATATGGCAAAAAATTAAAATAATTTTTTTTTTCAGAACGTTTGAACGATTCTCGATTTTTTACGATTTTTTTAAACTAGTCAACTTGAAAAAGTAACTTCAAGATGATTCAAGTAATTGTTCTTTATTAACCCTCTAGTTAAAGAAAATTCTATTCCAAGTGCAGGCCACATGAAGTTGTCAGCATGATGTAAATGTTAAACAAATCAATTGTTAAATATGAATTTAATAACTAAATTGCAGAAAAGATGCATGAACTACAACTTGTACAAACTTGTCTTATACATATTATATGTTCAGAAATAATATGAGGAAAATGCTTTTAAAAAAATCGGTATAGGTATAAAGTATAACACCAGGAGACTATTATGAACTATAAATGTTGTGTAAAATCAACAGCAGCTTTCAGCCTGTCACCATGATGCAAACATAAAATAAAGCAACCATTTGAGCATTTAGTTGAGTTCAAATTCAAATCAATATTTTGGAGTTGTCACAATAGCAAAATTTCAGTATTAATACAACTACAAGTGAAATCGCACTTTTCTCAATGACAATAACAAGGTAAAAACTAATGCACTATTGAACACACTCAATTTTAGTTAAAATTCATATTAATGAATTCAAATAAATGGCATGTAGCCTAAGTATTTGTCAATTAAGTAAACACTGTATCAAATATTTCATGCAATAATTCAAGTAAAGATAAAAGCCTAGCATGTTACAAAGTAAATAAATAAACAAATCACGTAATGAAAACATAAAACAGCAGATCTTGAGCAAATCAAATAGTCCATTAAAGAAAACTGCTATCATGACATAAAGGTCTTCTATCAACATTTACTTGTACAGTGTAGCCGTTCATCTAGCACGCCTATATTTTGGACCCGGTGCACACGGACAACTGCATTAGCCTACCATATAACAACAAAGTTTAAGGTCACAATCCATCAAGATTATAGCACTCACCAAGCTGTGTCAGTATGCAGGCATTGCTGTCTAGAGTAGGGTGGTTGAAAGTATCCCGGCAGTAGAGGACTCGTGTGGTGTCGAGGGCCACTTTTATCCCCCCCAGAGCCAGCAGGTGAGGGTCCTGCAGACTAGGGGAGCTAGCCTGATCTGGGACACGTCTTTGAAGGGAACGAAAGCGACAGTACTGGGGGTAACTGAGAACCTTAACCTTCTGCTGTAATACTTGAGGCTCATCTGCAAGAGAACACAAAACAAAAGTGTCAGTCCATAGATTTAGGAACAATTTATTTACTGTAAAACAATGATCAGTACCATCACCATCAGATCAGCTGTCATATTCTAAGGCAAATTAAATTAATGTATAGCTATATATTGAAATACTATGAAAATATGGCCGATATCAATCACCTTTGGCTGTTACTTGCTTCTTACTCCAATGTGATGGGATGAGTTGATTTTGGGATGAAAAATAGACAATAGGCAATTTTTACTCTCTCTATTCACTTTCTGACAAAAGCCCTCAAACAGCAGTAGCTTTACAAGAAGATAAGGCAAGATGCACTTTGTGATTTTTACTTTCTGAATCACGTGTTTGCTATTGCTACGTAAAACAAACTTTTTCGTTAATCAAAATAAAGCTGAAATAAAACTGTAAAAAAAGAAAATGAATGTTGCAACTAACTGACAAGTTTAAACTGAAGTACTAAAATGACTAAAAAAAATTTAAAACTCTATAATCGATACTTATATAGCATACTATTATATTGCTTAAACAATACTAATATAATCTGTCTGAATCAAACGTGCATTTTTTCACAACCACAATAAACTCCATTCGTAATGTTTATTTTAATTCCATTTAACTTCATTCTTTAAATGATGATTATAATTTTGTTGCTCATTTTTCATCAGCAGTAAACAAAATACTACCAAATAAAAAAAAAAAAGTCTGGTTTTATCTGCCTTTTACCAAATAAGGCAAGACACCTAGGCCTGTTGAATATTAATTACATGACACCACATAATTAATATTCATGAGCCAAACTGATACATTTTAGAATTGTTTCTCCCCCACCTTTCATAATGTCTTTACATCCTTAAAAAAAAACAGACACACACACACTTCAGGATTTTTCATCTGTTACTCACCCTCACTCTTCGTTTTTCCTTCCTGTGGATAACTAGCATCTTGTGACCCATCAGACTTCTGAGACCCATGAATGTTTTGACTGCTGCGCTTCCACTGTGGCGGTTCCTGACAAGTCCACTCCACCAGATCCTCCACTCGGACCACAATCTTTTTTGATACAGCGAGGACTTCATCCTGCATGCAGAAATGCATATAAACACCAAGCAAACGTCTATAACACAAAACAACATATCTTATACATTCAATGAGCTTACAGGCAGGACCAGGTTTTCCTTTAAGGGGTCATATGATGCGATTTAAATTTTTCCTTTCTCTTTGGAGTGTTACAAGCTCTTGGTGCATAAAGAAGATCTGTAAAGTTGCAAAGACTAAAGTCTCAAATCCAAAGAGATATTCTTTATAAAAGTTAAAGAGTCAGCCACACCTACCTAAAACGGCTCGTTCTAACACGCCTCCACATGTCTACGTCACGATGTGGGAAGATTTGCATAACGCCGCCCCCAAATGTTCACACAAAGAAAGAAGGCGTAACTTTTATTCTCGCTGTAGTATTGTTGTTGCCGCCCCCATGTTGTGAAGGCGCTGCGTATTTCTTTGTGAAAGCGAAACTACTTTGTTTGGCCTTCCAAAAGAGGACGATATCTGCTTCGTCATGCCTGGAGCTGATCCGTGCTGGT
>NW_015505218.1:4104015-4106096 GCF_001515645.1 Sinocyclocheilus grahami | reverse complement strand
CATGGATGAAGCGGAGTCCAGCCCGGGGTCGTCACATATGGTTGCTGCAAGCCTTCCGGACACTCCTTTGTCAAAATCGCCGGCCGCGCCGTTCTCAAGCCCACCCGCCTCTGCTCACTCTAGCCCTCCGGCCATTCCTTACTCTAGCCCCCGGTCTCTGCTCACTTTAGGCCGCCGTGTGTGACGCTGTGTTTTGTTGTGAAAGCGAAACTACTTTGTTTGGTCTTCCAAAAGAGGACACGACTAGAAATCAGTGGTTAAGTTGTATTTACAACACTGTTCAAGGACCCTTCAACCCAAATATTCAGATGTGTGCAGCACATGGACTGTTTCCTGATCCTGGAAGAGTAGACTACAATGCCGGCTGTTCTAACTCACAGACTGTAAGTAAGTTTTTTATATTTAAAGAATTTGCCACTGACGATTCAAAGTGTGTGGATCGTGTCCTCAGACAAAATTAGGCATTATTACAAACTAAATATATTGCAGATAAATACAATAATGTCTATGTATTTTGCATTATTTATAATTTAATCAATTTATAATTTAATATACCAAAAATAGCTTTTACAGGCCAAAGTTTTTCTTAAAGAGCTTTGTTGTTCATTGTTATTGTAGTTTTTGGCAAGAAAATAGCCTTTTGTAATAACTCATAACAATATCAACTCTTATAACAACAATATCAATGCTGAAAACAGTTTTTGCTGCTTAATTTTTTTTTTTCAGGAAGCTTTTATGAATAGAAAGTTTAAAATGAAAGGTTAAACCTTCAACGTCAATTTTTTATCAGTGTAATGTCTGCATATCTCACACATTTCCCCCCAAAAAAAATATTAAGGAGAAAAAAAAAAATGTTCAACATTAATAATAATTCAATTATTTTTGAGCACCAAATCAGCATATTAGAATGATTTTTTTGAAGGATCATGTGATACTGAAGACTTAAGTAGGCTGCTGAATATTCAGCTTTGCCACCACAGGAAGAAAATTATATTTATATTTCTACTAAAACAGAAAACAGTTTCATAAATTGTAATAATGTTTCACAATAATACTGTTTTACTGTATTTTCCCATCAAATAATACCAAAAATAGCTTTTACAGGCCAAAGTTTTTCTTAAAGAGCTTTGTTGTTCATTGTTATTGTAGTTTTTGGCAAGAAAATTGCCTTTTGTAATAACTCATAACAATATCAACTCTTATAACAACAATATCAATGCTTTTTTCAGGAAGCTTTTATGAATAGAAAGTTTAAAATGAAAGGTTAAACCTTCAACGTCAATTTTTTATCAGTGTAATGTCTGCATATCTCACATTTCCCCCCAAAAAAAATATTAAGGAGAAAAAAAAAATGTTCAACATTAATAATAATTCAATTATTTTTGAGCACCAAATCAGCATATTAGAATTATTTTTTTGAAGGATCATGTGATACTGAAGACTTAAGTAGGCTGCTGAATATTCAGCTTTGCCACCACAGGAAGAAAATTATATTTATATTTCTACTAAAACAGAAAACAGTTTCATAAATTGTAATAATGTTTCACAATAATACTGTTTTACTGTATTTTCCCATCAAATAAACAGAGCCTTGATGAGCATAAGAGACTTCTATTAAAAAATTTGACTTATTTAAACTTTAAAGGGGTGGTTGATTGCGATTTCACTTTTTTTAAGGTTAGTTAGTGTGTAATCTTGCTGTTTGAACATAAACAATATCTGCAAAGTTACGAAGCTGAAAGTTCAATGCAAACGGAGATATTGTCTTTTAAAATTCTGGCAGTTTAATGGCTACAAAAACGGCTGGTAGGGACTACAACGAGTTACTTCCCGGGTTTGTGACATCACAAACTCAGATAAACCCCGCCCTCGGGAAAGGCAGCAAAGGGGGCGAGTCCTGCAGTGCTTTAGCGAAGAGGAAGAGAAAACTAGAGGTGCACTTAATAATCTATTCATATATGAATCGCGATTCTGTCTTCTAACGATTCTAATGAATTCACAAGTTTCAAAATCAATGTTCTAAAGCAGCGGTTCTTAATACTGTTCCTCACGTCCCCCTGCTCTGCATCTCTCTCTCTCTC
>NW_015505218.1:4098682-4103768 GCF_001515645.1 Sinocyclocheilus grahami | reverse complement strand
ACAACAAACAAAAAACATAGGCCTACCATTAAAAGCCGTGCTTGCACAGGTTCTGCACGATCCTCTTTAATAATATCCTCTGCTTCTCAATCGGGCTCAAACTTATAAGCGATATTAACGATGCCGTTGTTTACAATACAACCGGAGCACATGCCGCTGAGGTGAGAGGCAGGACGTTTAGACTCGCACTAGAGGCGGTTTAGCCAATCACAATACACTAGGCTAGCTAACCAATCATCGCCTATTTCTGAGGGCAGGGCTTCATAAAAACAGGAAATGATCAGCGTGTTTCTCAGAGAAGGGACAGAGCGGTGTGGAATAAAGGTAAATTATGTGAAAAATAATGTGTTTTTAAAAAAACGAAGCATTAACACATGTTAAACTGCACCCCATAAACACAAT
This sequence comes from Sinocyclocheilus grahami, assembly GCF_001515645.1. Taxonomy (NCBI): domain Eukaryota; kingdom Metazoa; phylum Chordata; class Actinopteri; order Cypriniformes; family Cyprinidae; genus Sinocyclocheilus; species Sinocyclocheilus grahami. Next base: position 4,103,366 of record NW_015505218.1, on the reverse strand, counting down.
CAAGCCTAGAAAAAAAAAACACTGAACCATCCCTTTAACGCTATTGTAGTTTCTTTCAGATTTTTTAAAACTCCATAAGTTTCTTCCTTTATTTATGGCTTTATTTTATGAGTTATGTTTTTACTATTTATTTTTATGAACACACAACAGCAAAATGTTAAAATATATATACACATATATATATATATATACACACACACATACAGTATAGACAGTGTGTACATACATACATACATATATATATATATATATAGAGAGAGAGCGAGAGAGAGAGAGAGCGAGAGAGAGAGAGAGAGAGAGCGAGAGCGAGAGCGAGAGAGCGCGAGAGAGAGAGATATAGATATATATAAATAAATAATATTTTGAATATCTACATTTAGGATGATAACATACAGTAATCTGGTGCTCTTGAATGGATATATGCACTCTTGAATTCCTTCAGCCAAACATTATTTATGTAACTTTTCCCATCTCTCACCTCTCCGTGCTCTACTGCTCTGCCCTTCGGGGTGTCCTCAGGTAAGAAGTAGAGTCTAGAACTGGCCAGCAGGCGGCGTTGTGTCTGATCTTCCCACAGCAATGTAACCTCCGCTATACACACCGGCTCCTGGGGGCCACAGCGCATGAAGTAGAACTCCCCAAGCTTCCAAACCTGCATTGGACCCCCAGACGCTTGCTTGCAACCCACTGACTTATAAAAGGCAAAGGACCCTCGAAGGCAGCTGGGAGCACCTATCCACTGTTTAAGACAAGAGCAAATAGGTTAGAAAATAACCTGCACTTATGAGAACAACAGAATAAAGTCACCCACATATGGCTTTTTTGCAGCTGTGTGAGACAATGACACATTTGCTTAGAATACCTTCAACAATAGCGGAGCACAAAAATTATAGGTTACACAAGCTCACAAGCATTAAAAATAGCCTATGGTAAAAAATAAATAAATAAAAAACTTATCAATTCATATAGTTCACTTGGAATTTGCTCCCGTGCAGGTATTTTAAGCAAATAGAAATGCTGTCATTACACAAACACTTCATAACAGTCAGAGCTCTGGAAGTAAACGTATGCATACGAACTATGAAGCTCAAATACACACATGCAAACACCCTTCACATGATTCAAATGATCTGTCTGAGAAGCAAGCATTGCAGTCTTCTCAAACCAGCTGAGCGGTAGGAAGAATAATCTGACTTTTATCAGTGTTTTCGCTAAAATGTGAGGCAAAAAAAAAGTTATATTCCCAAAACATAATATACAGTCGAGGCAAATTACACAGGAACTAATCATTCACATAACCTACTCAGAACTGCTTGGTCTTCGTTGGTTTCCATGGTTGAAAACACATTCCAATGTATTAATCTACTTAGGAATGGCCTGATAGCAGCGGAAAAACGCATAAAGATTTTTTTATGGAAAGCAAAACATAAAAATTCTGTAACAATGGTGCCAAAATGTGGTTTGCTTCTATCAAATATAAAAACTAAAATGGACAATAAATGTGACTCACTGAAGGCTACACTGAATAGCGCAAACAAAGAGATGAAATATTTAAAGACGCATATGAAGACATCTTAAACATACCACAGATAATTCAGTTAATACAAATGACATTTATTTGATTTTTTGGGTTAAAAGCATGAATGTATAATACTGTGGGTTAAATACATTCTTTTACTTTTACATTAGTGAGTCTTAATACTTGTATTATCGTTGTTTTAATACCTTATTAAAATATAACAAGCTATTGTTATTGCATCAGCATACTAAAATAGCTCAAAAATAAATAAAACAAACAGGTAAAATACTTAAATATAAATACAAAAGGCTCATGGGAATTAATTAATCTGAAACAAATTCAATTAATTGGATAATATATATTTTATGAGGGCAGTGTACGTATGGATAATATATATATATATTATAATATTACATATAGTTTGTTACTAATATTTGAACTTAAAACCATACAATTATATTATTTATTTTTGGTTTGGCTATTTCCATCGCAAAAACAGAGTATTATGACACATAATAAACACAGCACCGTAAGAACTTAAATCGTATTAATTTGTTCGTATTTAATAGCTTACAATATTCATAAATAGATTATAAACAATGCAACATGCACTTGTAAATGATTTCATTTACCCTAATATATGTATTTTGGAAAGGGACACGATCTGCACATGCACAGCATTGTATGTCATATGCTTTCCATTGTTACAGTGAGCTACTGCCTCTTATAAGAGGCCTGAACGTGACATACTCAGTACTTTAACTTAATATGTCAATCACAGGACGAGTTCAGGAGGTAATACACGGTCATGGGTCCCTCACCCCCGCCCCACCCCCACCGCTAACCCACATATTCACCGAAAAACCGACCAATCACCAGCCACAACATTCGGCGTCCACATGTCGAGCGCCTACTGGTGAAAAAAGAGAACTAGTCTACAGTTAAACCACAATACATGTCTGTCAACTTTTTACTTTATGTACTCCAACAAACACCGTTTGTGGAACGTACCATCCCAATTCCACACACACGGAGAGCTTGAGAAAGATTTAGAAAGGCAAATATATAATAATATATATATGTATAATAATAATATGACCTTGGAGCTTTTAGTGTGCCCAAAATCGTTTACATTTATGAGTATGCAAATGACAATACGCTCATTTTAGACTTACGGACGATACAAAATGTCTATTTGATATGTGTAATCATTTAAATAACAACAGCGATAAACAACATCCTCAATCCGGGTGCTTTGTGAGGCTTAATAATAACGTACTGGAATTCATTCAATACGTGCAACAACATATTTTAAGCAACTTCCTACTGCCACATACATAAAAGTGTCATACAGCATTTCAAAAATGTACTGCTATAGTCTAGCATTTTTAGCCGAGACGAGAAATCCCATATTAATATTAAAAGGAACGGAATAACTAATCGATATTACGTTATATTAGCAAAACACAACATTTTAAATGTAATATCACGGCTCATACAACGACCAAATAACTTAAGCATGACGAAAAAACTTCTTAGTCACAAAGAAAATCAGCAGCTCTACCAAGTTTACCTCTTCCTACAAGTTTCTTGACCACGTCGTTTTAAAATCATGCTTGATATTCGCGAGATTTTATCGGGAAATGTGTCGACAGATTGTGAATAAAAACACTACAGCGTTCGCTTTAAAATCGAGGACTGCATTCGTATGGTTTTTAATAGAAAATAAAACAAAATCTGTTTGGCAAATGTGAAATGTGGGGGTGGGGGGGCAAGAGGGAGAATCTAGGTAGTCAACACGACACACAAAGAAATTAATCATTAACGGAAAAAAAATCGCAATATCAAAAGCACGCGTTCTTGATATAACATTTTTTTACACAAAACCGATATTGCATCGAGGGAATTCCAAATACATTTCAAAACAAATAAAAGTTTCTCGTCGAAATACGAGACAATATTTTCAAGTCTGCGCTGGCTTGATTGGGTAGAAATCAATTCGGTATTTTAGCGAACTTCAAATATTACGACGTGTCGAGGGAGCCTCGCTTAACAAATAACGATTTTAATTTTCAAAAACAAAGCAGCAAATTTCAAGCTCGCGCCGCGACCGCCTCGAGCTGCAACAAAGTAACAATTTAAAGTTGTAATTCAGTTTACCTGTATCGTACTCTGCTCCATTGCAACTCAACATTCCCTTATCCCTCTCGATGCCCCCTATCAAGTTACACAGCCGGGTACTAAACAGCACCGGCACACACATAAACCTAGCTGAAGAAAACCTTGTGCTTTTTTGTGAAAATAGGGCAGGATCTAGGTGTGGCTTAACTCCATTTGCCAAAAGAACTTTAATATATGTTGTGCATTGTACATAAAATTGCTTGTGGAAACATGCTCGCTGTTTAATTTAACCCAGTGACTAACAGCGATCATAAATACAACACAATTTCAATATGGAGCCTTGAAATCAGCATTTCAAGACAAAATCTATATCTACTGTACAGAGCATGCGTGTTGATTTTTAATGAAATAGCTCATTTTGAATGCATCAAGCAAAGAGTGAGCCCCTAAAGATGTACAATAACAGCGTGGCGTGAAATATGTATAGGTTTAGTGCTATTTATTTATTTCAAATAATACAATAGCAGCTATATCATATATCATATATTTGCAGATTTCCTCTGAAAAGGAACATTTTCCAACTGTAAACACTAGTCTTGTTGGCCAGCAAGTCGTTTCCAGAAACAATTAGATGAACCCGTTTTAAAAACGTAAAATTGATATTCAAATATTTATATAATAAACAATATAAAATTCATATATTTTGTTCTCCAGCAGGGGGAGTGTGCACGTGATCATTTCCACGAGACAATGGCTGTGCCTTTTCTGTCCCCCCCCCCCCCACTCGTGGTTGTCAGAGTTGCAAGGGAAAATATCCTGATATTAGTCATGTATTTAAAGATATTTAACAATTTGATATTAAATATAACAGTGGCAGGAAACCTAGCTTTCATTGTTCAAGGGGGAGGGCAACAAACAAATACAATCTTTACAATATTGATTGCAAATACTATTGATAATTTGATTCTTTCCTATAGTTGGAGGCATGTGTCCTCGTGTCTCCCCCCCCCCCCCCCCCCCCGCCCCCCCCCCCCCCCCCCCCCC
>NW_015505218.1:4083329-4098641 GCF_001515645.1 Sinocyclocheilus grahami | reverse complement strand
TGCTCTTGCTGAATTGCATGAAAAACATGGTTGAGACTCGTGGTTGTCAGAGTTGCAAGGGAAAATATCCTGATATTAGTCATTTATTTAAAGATATTTAACAATTTGATATTAAATATAACAGTGGCAGGAAACCTAGCTTTCATTGTTCAAGGGGGAGGGCAACAAACAAATACAATCTTTACAATATTGATTGCAAATACTATTGATAATTTGATTCTTTCCTATAGTTGGAGGCATGTGTCCTCGTGTCTCCCCCCCCCCCTCCCCGGGGCCCCCATGGTCTACAGCCCTACGGCAGAACAAATGCTGTCCCCCATCAGTCCTGAGAGGATATGTGACAGCGGGAGGTCACAGCACCATTGCAAACAGTCTCTTGCACTTGCATTTGCATTCTTCCAGGTCATTGTAGAATGTCTGGTGAATGTGAAGCAACTGGATATAGTTTTTCTTTTTGGCAAACCTTAATTATGTTAACAGTATTTTAAAATATAGTGTGAAGATGTGTAGCCATGCGTGGCTTAAATAGACTATTGCATAGGGCATACACTTATTAAAACTGATCTGTTATTTATATATGCCCACTCATTATTAATTATTAATAATACAAATATCATCTTTTTCATTTGATCCACAACAAGCTTTATATAAATAAGCACAAAACTGTAATAATAATAACAACAACAGTAATAATAATAATAGTGGCATAAATATGATGTATATAATGGGTAACTGAATGATAGTTTTAAAGGAACTATGCTTCATAAAAATATAATTGCTTAAATAAATAAAAGGAATTATGGATTGTGCCATTAAGCAGCAGTCAAGGTCCATTGATTCTTGTTTCACACATGGCTCTGCATATCAGCACTAATGGTCAAACTACATTAACGTCATGAAATTATCTCTGTGCTTAAACAATTATTTAAAAAATCCAAAGTCATTTACTTTTGAGGAGACTGGGAATTCATCTTAAAAGTAAAATGCCTTTTAAGAACACAGGAAGCTAGAGCACTCGTCCTCACACTGCATTTAAAAGACCTCAAGGGGAAGCTGTTGCTCATTTTCTGTGAGTGCTAAACTCTGCATTCTTGTCAAGTCGATTTATCCCTTAGTATATGACAGTTGAGAAGTGCTTAGACGTTCAACATTCTCTTAATACTGCAGCAAAATTGATTTGTTAATGGATCAATCACGTATTTTGCTTAGGCTAGGCTATCTGAAACGGGTACTAACAATTTCTAAGAGAAATGTACGCATGCTTGCATATTCAGTTGTATTGTATTTTAGTTGACCATAATTGTCAAAAATTGAAAAGCGTCAATACACACTTTAACACATATTTCGAAGACAATAAAAATGTACTTAGGTCCTACTTAAGTGGGTCAGAAAAGCACTCTTAAGTTCAACAAATTAATCTATAAAAAACAAAAAAACATTTTCATTTAATTGTAAATAACATGCATAACAAGTAATGAGAATGCTAAAGTGTACTTCTTTTTCACAATGGTAACAGAGATATGGTAAGTGATATAATAACTGTTGCTAAAGTATTCTAACATTTTGTAAACACACTTATGTAACATTTATATAACCAAGCAATTGCAGCATCAATTAGTTTCTATTTGCTAAACTGGCTCAACCAACGGCATTATTGTGTTTGTCTGACCTATGGCGTGTCCTATGATCCATATTTGGCCCTACATACATGTGTTATTTAGTATTCTTTTTAGACAGGACCCCAAAATAATGTTAACAGGCAAATGTGGAAAATGCATGTTAGAAGGAAATGGGTACAGGATGGCAGAATAAATAAATAAATTCAAATTCTCCGACGCACATTTATTGTGGTCCAGTTCAGGCATGAATCAGGTAATTTAGGTCCTCCTAGATCCCAAACCAGGAAATTTGCCTCCTTTTTTGTGGTACAGCCAAGTACTATATTAAAATCCCTGAACCATCAAACTTTACTGGAAGCCTCAAGATATACAGTACAGTAGATGCAAGCAATTCTAATAGGCTTAGACAGAAATGAACTCCGTTGTTTCTTATGGCCATTTGAAATAACTCTACTTTACCTCAGATTAACCTGGAAATCTTGAAGACAGAGGAACTTTTGATTAGAAACCACCTGTTTGAATAAATGTCTTCACTGTCTGTGCAGCCATTTAATATTAAAGATTTAAGTATGACATTTCGTTTTGCTTATGTATTCTGGCATGTGTCTCACACAGCTGGGTTGTATTTCATAACATGCTTACATATTATATTTAGATTTATAACATGCTATAAATTATATTTATAAGATATATGTTTATAAGATTTACAGACAGACAGACACACACACACACACACACACACACACACACACACACACTAATATTGCAATATATATGTAAACAGCATTGGGTGGGCTGGTAAAGTATTTAAACTAATTTACTAATTTAAAATGATACCATACCAAAAATAAACAAAAGCCTATAGGCATCAGTGCCAGAGAGAGGAAACATTCCACAGGAAGTGGCTGAAATGGCTGGAATGCTTACCGGACAAAACAACATGGTACGTTTGAGTTAAAGCTACTTTAATTTCTTTTAAAACTGACCTTCTTTACCTCAGATTAACCTGGAAATCTTGAAGACAGAGGAACTTTTGATTAGAAACCACCTGTTTGAATAAATGTCTTCACTGTCTGTGCAGCCATTTAATATTAAAGATTTAAGTATGACGTTTCGTTTTGCTTATGTATTCTGGCATGTGTCTCACACAGCTGGGTTGTATTTCATAACATGCTTACATATTATATTTAGATTTATAACATGCTATAAATTATATTTATAAGATATATGTTTATAAGATTTACAGACAGACACACACACACACACACACACTAATATTGCAATATATATGTAAACAGCATTGGGTGGGCTGGTAAAGTATTTAAACTAATTTAAGTAGAGAAAATGATACCATACCAAAAATAAACAAAAGCCTATAGGCATCAGTGCCAGAGAGAGGAAACATTCCACAGGAAGTGGCTGAAATGGCTGGAATGCTTACCGGACAAAACAACATGGTACGTTTGAGTTAAAGCTACTTTAATTTCTTTTAAAACTGACCTTGACCCAGTGCAAAACCAAGCTTCTCAGGAAGTTTGTGGCATCCTGAAATCAGATAGCTTAAATATCAACATACGTATTGCAGCAGTTTTCCTTTCAGCACTCTCTTGGCAATGAAATATGAAATATGACACTTCATGTTTTAGTTTGCAGTCTTGCAAGAAATACTGCTCAGTATTAACAAATCATGAGCATGCTTATTTGTATCAGTTCCCACAAGTCAGAGGCAGGAGCCCTAGAGGCTGTAGGCCACAGGGATTCTGGGTTTCTGCCAAATAGAGCAGACGAGTGCTTGGCCGATAATCTCGTTTGTCAATGAAACAAAAACTGGACCTGTTTCACTCTGGATTTGAAATCCTTTAAGCTAAAACTGAAATCCATTCCAAATTTAACAACACAAAAGCCTTTGTTTCAGCATTTTTCAGAATAAAATATGCTTCACAATATTACACTCACAAATGTAGAGCTGTGAATTACGCAGACTTTACCCTGATGACAAATTAACACATACACACAAGTGATAACAAGAGCTACGGTCAATGAAAATTAAATCAAGACATGCAGGCCTCTTTCAAAACTTATGTACCAAGTTTTGGTTTCCCCACTTCCGGATACTCCTTACTTTTGTGTCTCACAAGATAGGGTTGCATGTTCTGTGTTTTCTAAGATGAAATTAGGGTGTAGCATTTCCAAGAATTTCTGCATGCATAATCATTCACATACAGATCCTCTAGCTATACTATTTTAGCATATTTCAGTGTCCAGTAATATGAGAACTTGTTTTAAGGCTTTGCAATAATACCAGCAAACATCATAAGAGCTATTACTTTAATAATTACACTTACTAGCTCTCTAAGTCTGTTTATTTAACCTTTACTTTAAAAAGTAAAAAAAAAAAACATTAAAATATTTTAGTAACATAAAACCTTATTTAAAAAAAAAAAAAAAACTAAATAAAGGAACTGTAAGACTTTACAGTAAAGGCCAATTTGTTATCATTAATTGTAAATTGTAAGTTAATGCATTTGTTATAATAACCTAAAAATTAACAACAATTTTTAGTGTTTATTAATCTTGGCGAATGCTAATCAATTTTTAAAACTGTGTGTGCATTTAACAGTTTAACAAAGTGCATTCATGTTTTATGAATGAACATTAACAATAAACATTTTACCTTGACTGAATAAATGCTTAATAAATGGTTAATAAATGCTTAAGAACATAAATGTTCTTTGTTAGTTTGTGATAACTAATACAGCAACTAATGTTAATAAATTGAGTGTTATTGTAAAGTGATACTAAAATATAGTATAATACAATAAAATGTATCTTTAAAATATGCAATCTTTTTTTAATTAAATTTTTAAAGCATAAAATAAATGGTTTTAAATTTGCCACATTTTATTGTCAATTACAGATATTGGGTCCGCAAAAAGTATGTTTTGTCCATACTTTAGGACATTCTCATGAATCCCTATATAACTGGGTCACAGCAGTTTGAATGAGAACTGTCCTGCAGAGAGCCGTCACCCCCACCCCCTCACTCTGTGACATGCATTCTTCATGTTTCCCTCCATATTCTTTCTTTTCTTCGAGCACATTTGCACATGTGCAAAGCAGCAAGACACAGACCAATTCAGTCATCATCATGTTCTTGTAATCTGTTTTAAGGAGTCAAGTGACATATATAGAGAGTCACTGTATATATTTAACATCATATGCTATTTATGTAACTGTCATGTGCTATGTGTATAATATATACGTTTTTAAAATAATATAATAAATAAAAATAAAATAAAGAAAGAATAGAGCAAATTAGTGTTAGAGGTCTTTTTTGCTTTTGTTAATTGTATAATAAATGAAAAGAAAACAGATAGAATACAAAAAGATTAGAAAGCTAGTAGGTTTTATTTTTTAAAGAAAACAAGCAGCAAATGAATAGAGTGCAAGTCTAAAAGGGACAAGTTTTTTTTTTAAGAATAGAATTAGAATAGAGAGTGCTAGAGTTATAGAGGATCAAATAAAGATGGAAGAGATGTGTTTTTTAAAGATGGAAAAGATGTGTTTTTAGCCGATTCTTGAAGATGGCTAAGGACTAAGGAGTTAGGCAGGTCATTTCACCGGGAATGCCTTGAATTTTATGGGAGCAGCTATTGGTAGCCAGTGCAAATTGATCAACAGGGGTGTGACGTGCATTCTTTTTGGCTCCTTAAAAATGTATCTTGCTGCCACGTTCTGGATTCATCGTAAAGGTTTGATAGAAGTGGCTGGAAGACCTGCCAAGAGAGCATTGCAATAGTCCAGCCTGGACAGAACAAGAGCTTGAACAAGGAGTTGTGAAGCATGTTCCGAAAGAAAGGGCCTGATCTTCTAGATGTTGAATAAAGCAAACCTGCAGGACTGGACAGTTTTAGCAATGTGGTCTGAGAAAGTAAGCTGATCATCAATCATAACTCCAAGGTTTCTGCCTGTTTTTGAAGGAGTTATGGTTGATGTGCCTAACTGGATGGTGAAATTGTGATGAAACAATGGGTTTGCTGGAACCACAAGCAGTTCTGTCTTGGCAAGGTTGAGTTGAAGGTGATAGTCCTTCATCCAACAAGAAATGTCTGTTAGACGAGCTGAGATGCGAGCAGCTATCGTTGGATCATCAGGATGGAATGAGAGGTAGAGTTGAGTGTCATCAGCATAGCAGTGGTATGAAAAGCCATGTTTCTGAATGACAGAACCTAATGATGCCATGTAGACAGAGAAGAGAAGTGGTCCAAGAACTGAGCCCTGAGGCACCCCAGTAGTTAGATGTTGTGACTTGGACACCTCACCTCTCCAAGATACTTTGAAGGACCTATCTGATAGGTAAGACTCAAACCACTGGAGTGTGGTTCCTGAGATGCCCTTTGCCAATAGGGTTGACAGGAGGATCGGGTGGTTAACGGTGTCAAAAGCAGCAGACAGATCCAGCAAGATAAGTATAGAAGATTTGGAATCCGCTCTTGCCATACTTAGGGCTTCAACAAATGAGAGCAAGGCAGTCTCGGTTGAATGTCCACTTCTGAAACCAGACTGGTTGCCCTCAAGGAGGTTGTTCTATGTGAGAAAGGCAGAGACTTGGTTGAACAGAAGGAGAAGGAGAAGAAGAACTGGACTGTTGCCCAGTGGTCCAAATTCCTCTTTTCAGATGAGAGCAAGTTTTGTATTTCATTTGGAAACCAAGGTCCTAGAGTCTGGAGGAGGGTGGAGAAGCTCATAGCCCAAGTTGCTTGAAGTCCAGTGTTAAGTTTCCACAGTCTGTGATGATTTGGGGTGCAATGTCGTCCGCTGGTGTTGGTCCATTGTGTTTTTTGAAAACCAACGTCACTGCACCCGTTTACCAAGAAATTTTGGAGTACTTCATGCTTCCTTCTGCTGACCAGCTTTTTGAAGATGCTGATTTCATTTTCCAGCAGGATTTGGCACCTGCCCCCACTGCCAAAAGCACCCAACTTTGGTTAAATCACCATGGTGTTGGTGTGCTTGACTGGCCAGCAAACTCACCAGACCTGAACCCCATAGAGAATCTATGGGGTATTGTCAAGAGGAAATTGAGAAACAAGAGACCAAAAAATGCAGATGAGCTGAAGGCCCCTGTCAAAGAAACCTGGACTTCCATACCACCTCAGCAGTGCCACAAACTGATCACCTCCATGCCACGCCGAATTGAGGCAGTAATTAAAGCAAAAGGAGTCCCTACCAAGTATTGAGTACATGTACAGTAAATGAACATACTTTCCAGAAGGCCAACAATTCACTAAAAATGTTTTTTTTTATTGGTGTTATGAAGTATTCTAATTTGTTGAGATAGTGAATTGGTGGGTTTTTGTTAAATGTGAGCCAAAATCATCACAATTAAAAGAACCAAAGACTTAAACTACTTCAGTCTGAGTGCATTGAATTTATTTAATAAACGAGTTTCACAATTTGAGTTGAATTACTGAAATAAATGAACTTTTCCACGACATTCTAATTTATTGAGATGCACCTTTATATATAAATAACACCATATATAAAATCATTGCTGTTTATATACATATAGGCTATATTTATTATAGGCAATATATATAGGCTATATTTATTATTTTAAAATAAATTCTAAAATGTTTAAAAACACCATCAGTTTCCACAAAAACATCAAGCAGTCAACTGTCTTCAACACTGATAATCATAGGAAATGTTTCTTGAGCACCACATCTGCTTAGAATGATTTCTGAAGGATCATGTAACTCTGAAGACTGGAGTAATGAACTTCCATTACAGGAATAAATTACGTTTTAAAATATATTCAAATGGAAAAGTTATTTAAATTGTTAATAATATGCAACAATATTACTATCAGAGATATAAATAATCAAGCTGGCCATTGGATGGCCTCTCTTCTTCCAACCCCTGGAGCGGAAGAGTCCTAAAATCTTAACAGCTTTTGTGTGAAGTAAATATCATTTAATGTAAATTATAATTTAGAGCTGCAATATGCAACTTCCACAAGGTGGCGCTATTACCACACAAATTACTGCATACAAATCTGAATGCTTATCCAAAACCTATGAACCTTAAACTTACTGATATGATAAGTTATATTAGGCTAATAAAACAAACTAGATCAGCATATTAATATTGGATTACTTTATTCCATGTGGTTTAAATATTACTACTCACCCTGTAGTTCATCTGCATGGAGAACTTCTGAAATTTCAGATTAAAATATGATTAAAATTAGCAAAGCAACAGTAAATCTGACCACACCTTAGAGAAAAAACCCCCCATATTATACACCTATATGGATGGGCGGTCAGGCGGATGGGCGATATATAGACAAATATCAAATCAGACTTTTTATGAGGTGCCAATATTATTTAATACAATTTTATAAGACAACAAAGAATTAAATAGATACATTTGTAAATTTTTCATTTTATAAAAAGCCATACAAATGGAGAGGCACTGAAAAGCACAGACACGAGCGTTACTAAAAGCATGTTGACACTTTTTTAAATTTTCTCTTTCTTGAGAGTCTTTGGATGTTCTTAGGAGAGTCAATAAGGCAGTCAGTGTTCTCTGATCCAGGAGTGAAGGCGTTACTGGTACAGGAAGTCATCGCTGAGCAGTCTACACTTTCAGAAGTCCCCATCACCGCAGGATCAGCAAGGCCACTGGGGAACCATTCATGTAATAATTACTGTACAATTAAAATGTCACGTTTTTTTTATGACACTGCTATTTTAATTTGTTCAACATGTTTAATAATTTTCAGTGTTTTAATGTTTGTGGGACCTACTTGCCAGATTGCTGAGTTTCATCAATTTCTTTTGGTCCTTTTCCTTCGGGCAACAACTACAATAACAAAATAATTCACTTCACACATTTCTTGACCTAATCCACAATTAACAGCCATGTTGGCATCATAATATTTGCATGCTGAATTCGACTGGTCTTCTTTCTTACATCTATTTGCTTACTGAAAAGTTTAAAAAGTGCTATTAGAGAGCTAACCTTGTGATTGCTCTTCCTGGTGGTCTGCTTCACCATCACAGTAAGCCGCATGTATCTGGATCTTGCTGAAGGGGAAGAGTTTGGAGCACATGGGGCATTCCAGCTCCTGACAGTGAAGAGGAGCTGCCTCTTGCTCCATCTCCTCCTCTACAGCAGGAGCACCTCCTCCCTCCATCACCTCACTGCCAGCATGAGACTGGGGCTGTGAATGAGGGATGCTCACTTAAAATTATAAGGTCTTATTGAAATTCATTCAGATCCTGTCTGGTTGTAAATGAAAGTCTATATGGTCTGTTGCATGAGGTTCCTTTTAGGATGCTGCATTTGGATTGGAACAGAGTTGTATGGTGCTACTGTACCTGTGCAGGACTGGTCACCATTAGTTCTGGTGTGTTGTTTTGAGTCATCTGAGTCTCTGTATGAAGAACATGCAGCTAAATTAAATTTATACCAGTGGAAACGGTTTCATCATCTTCTGAAGGGCTGGAAACTTGAGTCACATACCTGGACAAATGATCTCATCCTCTTCACAATGCTTGTGATTCTGGGCCACTTCTTCCTCCGGCTCAGCTGAACATTGTATTTGAGTTTCATCTGAAGTATCCCATGGAGCACTTTTCCTGTCAATGAGATGTGTTAGGATAGCTTTATAATGCTGTTGTGGTGCTATGTGTCCTTTCTTTCTAAAGTAAATCCCAGTCCACTTTCACTGTATGGAAAACAAGAGCTGAAATATTCTGCCAGATATTTACTGCCATTATCTTTATTTTCAAAAATAACTCAAACACTACACAATGTACAACCTATTCAACCAAATGTACAAACAATTTTTTGCAGGATTCTTTGATTAAATTGCATGTATATCTATACATATGTATATACACACATGGATGGAATGTGTAACATAAGTTACAAAAAGCTACTTTGATGGAAATATAAACACCAGAGCAATTTTCAATTGTTTTTTTGTGTGGAAAAAAATTCCTCTTTTTAAATCCAACCACATCTAAGAGACACCTAAAAGGTTACCTGAAAGATTTATTTAAAGCGGCAGTAACAGGCTCCTCACGGCTGAGGAAAGGGTTTTTTTCCTGTTGAGAAAGCAAACAAGCTATCAGTAACAGGTGCAGCAACATTCTTAACAACATTTAGTCTTTGTTCCAGTATATACAGGAAACCGTACCGGAAAGTATTCAGACCCCTTTAAATTTTTCACTCTTTGTTATATTGCAGCCATTTGCTAAAATCATTTAAGTTAATTTTTTTTCCTCATTAATGTACACACAGCACCCCATATTGACAGAAAAACACAGAATTGTTGACATTTTTGCAGATTTATTAAAAAAGAAAAACTGAAATATCACATGGTCCTAAATATTCAGACCCTTTGCTGTGACACTCAAATATTTAACTCAGGTGCTGTCCATTTCTTCCGATCATCCTGTGCGTCATCTTGTGGTTGAGGATGGTATTACACCAAAATACAAGTACAAAACCCTATATCCTCCTGGGACCCAGCTATAGACTTTTCCCCTATTTTTTCCTAATAAATTAATGTCTAGGGAGAACTTTAGGGATTCAAAACAGAATATGACTTTTTATTACAAAACAGGATATCGATTTCATACATGTCCTTTGTAGAGGACACCAGGACATAGAGCATGTTTTTTTTTTTAGACATTTTGGGGACACAACAAGTGAATTAGGAAATAAATTGTATCTCTCTCTCCAAATAAAGAAATATATTCCTATGAAATATGAGATTCTTATAAAAATGTTGCCAAGTTGTTACTCTCATTAACACGTTTTTTTCTATGTATAGATACAATGCATAGAAAAGGAATATCCTTTTCTATGTTTAAACATACTGTATAAAGTAAAATAGTATATCAAATCATTCTGTAATATCTTTCATAACATAAGCTGAGAATCATCTTTGTACAAAGTTTCATAAAACAAATATTGGCCTAGAACTTGAAAATTGATTGGTGAATAAAAACCTTGTTTTTGCCTATAGTGTCTTTTTTCCCCTAATAATTCCATCCTTCTACAGAGGATACAGCATATAACATCAATAAAATATCTTTCTTAAAAAAAATATATATATATATTTTTTTTAAATCACAAAAGCTACCTGGAACCATGGATCCAAGCAGACATGCTGAAAATCTGACTGCATAATCATTTCAAACGGTGACATTCCTAGATCTAAACAGCAAACCCAATGACAGAGGTTAGAGTGATATCAATAACAATATACTAACCACTTGCTCATCGTTTGTCTCTGGAGATGACAAAACTACGTATGTTTCACTCTGTCCGCACTCAGCATCCTCCTGTGACCCCACCACAGACTCCTTGGCTTCGTCCTTCTCTTCTTCTACTTCTGTTCTGTTATTTTCTTTCTCTGCCTCTTCTTCATTCTCCTCCTCCTCATCCTCTGACAGCTGAGGAGCTCTGTGGCGCTTCCATCTCCTTGCACCAAACGGCCTCACAGAGCCAGGAAACACCTAAATAAATAAAAAATCGATCATTGGGCAATCTACATTAAAATATTGTATTAAAAAGATATTGTTACAGTGGTCTTGGAAGCCATAAAACAATTGTGTCACATAATTCATCTTCATGAGGAAAGCTGGTAAGTTTGAGTTCCTACGCCCCTGAATATACAGTGGGGCAAATAAGTATTTGATACACTGCCGATTTTTTACTGCAGGATTTTAATCCATGATGGTGTAGTGTGTTACTAATGGTAACCGTTGAGACTGTGGTCCCAGCTCTCTTCAGGTCATTGACCAGGTCCTCCCGTGTAGTTCTAGGCTGATCCCTCACCTTTCTCAGGATCATTGATACTCCACGAGGCGAGATCTTGCATGGAGCCCCAGTCCGAGGGAGATTGACAGTCATCTTGAATTTCTTCCATTTTCTAATAATTGCGCCAACAATTGTTGCCTTCTCACCAAGCTGTTTGCCTATTTTCCTGTAGCCCATCCCAGCCTTGTGCAGGTCTACAATTTTGTCCCTGGTGTCCTTAGACAGCTCTTTGGTCTTGCCCATAGTGGAGAGGTTGGAGTCTGATTGATTGAGTGTGTGGACCGGTGTCTTTTATACAGGTAACAAGTTCAAACAGGTGCAATTAATACAGGTAATGAGTGGAGGATAGGAGGGCTTCTTAAAGACAAACTAACAGGTCTGTGAGAGCTGGTAGGTGATCAAATACTTATTCCATGCAATAAAATACAATGTAATTTTCTGGATTTTTTTTTTTGATTCGGTCTCTCACAGTTGAGGTGTACCTACGATGAAAATTACAGATCTCTCCATTCTTTGTAAGTGGGAAAACTTGAAAAATCAGCAGTGTATCAAATACTTATTTGCCCCACTGTAACTGTTGTAAATTATGTTTTGACTGAATGAATGCATCTTATGTCACCCACTGGCTGTCCCCAATGTGCTTTGTGCAGCAGCTCTCGCTGGGCCTCCTTCAGGCTCTTCTCGTACACCTCCATTTGACACATGATCACACGTGTGTACTCGTCCGGGTTTTGCCCCATGGGGCAGAAAGGCACTCCCCAGTAGTAAGAGATAGTGCATTCTCCTTTTTCCACTGAAGAATGTGGAGATTTCCAGTCGGAGGATTTGAATTCCACACCCTTGGATGCTTTCGAGTCCTCTTCCAGGACAGACCGGGACATCTGTGTGTCTTGTGTAGAAGAATAGAGTGTGATGGTAGCTGGAGAGATGCAGGACTGGGTTGGGGAAAGCTTTGTCTTGATTGGCTTAAAAATCTTTTCCTTGCACAACACTGGGCTGGGGGAAAGAACCTGGAATTGACAACATTTTCCAATTAAGAACCATATTCTGGTTAACACATGTTCTATAGCAATTGGAATATTCCTGTATACACATAATAACAAGCATATTTCCAATCAACTATGACATGCACATACTTTTTCTATCTGTTTGTAATGTATCTAACATCACAAAAAATTATTATTTTTTGTCTGGACATGCACAGATATGAATGAATGTTCATTTTATGGTTGCCATCCTAACACAAAATTCTGAATAGAGGCATATGCCAGATGTTGTATTATCTTAATCTGGTTATGGCAATAAAGGGCTTTCATAATAGGAATATGACCAAATATTTGGAATATGTCTAATACCCCTCTGTTCAACTGACCGGCCATTAAACATGCAGTTATTTTAATATACAAACTACTAACTATAAAATTACAGTACCTACCTCTTCACTGGCATCATCTTCATCATCTGTTAAATGCAAGACCATGTGACTAGTAAATTCATTCCAAGACTGAGTGTTTGGAGCAGTTTCTGCAGTTTAAAACACAATGAAATGATTAGGGCTAATTCAAGCGTTCTGCACAAAATCACATATAACTATCATACACTACAGTACAAAAGGTTGTGTGTGTTTTTTGTTTTTGAAAGAAGTCTTAAACCCCATTCACATCAAGAACAGTAACTATAAAGATAATGACATTAGCGTCCACACCAGTGAACGATATCGTGTTTATTCTAAGCGCACGCTCGTCTGATGCTTCAAATTCTCAAGCTCGTTATAGCAGGATGGAATCTGATTGGGTGTCAATGTTTGTATCGTCCATCAGCTCAAAAAAATTATTCTGAAAGTGATTCCAACGATATTGTTTCTCTGTGCCTTTATCGTTATAGCTGTGGTGTGGACTCTGCTATTCTTTAATATTGAGAACGATTTTTAGAACTATATCTTTATCGTTATCTTTATAGTTATCGTCCTTGGTGTGAATGGGCTTTAGACATTTTTTGTAGGATTTTGATGAACAGAAAGTTTGACAGAACAGCATTTATTTGAAGCACAAATCTTTTGTAATCTATTTTTACGGTCACTTTTGATCAATTTAATGCATCCTTGCTAAACAAAATTATGTATTTCTAAAAAAAATAATAATAATAATGAATTTAAATTTGTATGGAACCATTGCACAGAGTACCCAATAACTTGACAGGCCCTGTCGGCAGGAACCAAACTCGCTCTGTGTGGTACCAAATACTGCAATACACTGCTCAGTCTTGCAGCAACAGTGGGTCAACCACACACGCAACTTCAAGCATTAAGTAACTGCTTTTCTGTTGTCAGAAATCACACTCAAATTGCCTTGATTCTTTACTAAACGCTAAAGTATTTAGTTTCATACAACTATATGGCTTTAAAGAACCTGTGCATCCTCATACCACTTGGAAATGAAGTATGCACGTTAATTTGTATTTGTCCATTGTAAAAACATGAAGAGGAGACTAGTGCAAGAAATGGCATACCAGTGTCATATTTTACATTCTTACCCCGAGTGGTCTGATCCTCCACTTGCTTTAGATTAGGGGTTTTCTGTTAAAATGATCACACAACAGAGTAAGAACACAAATAGAGTAGAAAACGTCCGTCAGGGGTGCTCAATCTCATCTCTGGAGATACAGGCCAAATCCCAATTCACATACTATGCATCCTATACAGTATGTGAGAGAATCAGCAACATAGTATGCCAAACATTTAAAGATACCATACTATTTCTTCAGATTTTTACCTTCCTGGGTAGGTCTCAAGTAGCAGGATTGTGCCATTTTAAGTAAAACTCATTTTTGAAAATGATTAGAACATTAGAAAGGATTAATCCAAAACTTAACAAGGTAAAGCTAGTCTTCTACAAATACAAGTGACTTCTAATACAGTTCTCTGAGGAATACACACTACCATTCAAATGTTAAGGTATAAGATTTTTTGAATGCTTTTGAAAGGAAGTCTTGTGCTCGCCAAGGCTGTATTCATTTGATCAAAAATGCAGTAAAACAGTAATATTCTGAAATATTTTTTACAATATAAATGTTCAAGATAGTTAAAAATAACAGCATTTATTTTAAATAAAAATGTTTTGCAACATTATAAATGTTTTTACTTTTTTGATCCTTGATGAATACATTTTTTAATTTATTTTTTTGTCCAAAAAAACCCCCCAAAACTTTTGAACAGAGGTGTAACTGCTAAAACTTTAATTCTAAGATGTCCTACTTACACTTGCTACTGTGACATCTTCAATGCTGTTTTTAGGCACGAATTTGGGGCTTGATCTTCTAGAAGGTGAAAGGCACGTATCTGGACCTGTGCTCAAATCTTGGCTTACTTGTGTTGGTAAATGAGTATCTTCATCAGATATTTGAGTATCGTCTTCACTTGCATTAGTATTTTTACAGCAGTCTTTGTCCTCTAGCAAATACATTTTTCGTTTGAAGTCTTCCTGCTTGGGGGATGTAGCAGCAGCACTGGCCTGTGTGTGAAAATCTGAGTCTGTGCTTGCCGGGATGAGGTCCTGACTCAGTTTCTCTACACGTACTACAGGGTGACGAATGAAGCAGCCATGCCTGGTGAAGAGAGGGGATGTCTGGGACTGGGAATCTGAGACAGATCTGAAGAGCTCAGGAGTGTTGCTTATGTCTGTCTGTTTATCTGAAGTCTTGTCCTAGGAAGATGCATGAGCATAAGGGAAACAAAGGGGAAGGTTAATACTTTTGTAATTAATCCTGTAAAGCCTGACCAAAAAATGTCCATGTCCAAATGTTTTTGTTTTGTTTTTTAAATGGAAGAGTTTGTTGAACCAAAATCGTAAAAAAA
>NW_015505218.1:4059131-4083258 GCF_001515645.1 Sinocyclocheilus grahami | reverse complement strand
CTGCTTTTGTGGGGGTGGGTAGGGGTGTTAAATAATAATTTTTCTGTTGTTGTTGTTTTTCCCCCATAGGTTTTTAACATTCTAAAAGCTCTTTATTCCAAAAGATACTACAAGCTAGTCAGTGTATTCAGTAGGTGTAATGTATTTTAAGTTGCTTCAGAGGTATTGCAAGTATTACATACAACAATAATAAAATTGCATTGACGTAAAAAAATCTAATTTACTTTTGGTACTTAAGTACTTTTAAAAGCAAGTACTTCTGTACTTTTACTTAAGTAAAAATCTGTCTTTACAACTTTTACTTGTAATGGAGTAATATTTGACCAGCAGTATCTGTACTGTCACTCAAGTAATGGAGTTGTGTACTTTGTCTGCCTCTGCTTAAAGTCTAGTAATGTTGAAGTAATGACTACAAGCTGATTGTGCATAGATAAGATCCCTGAAGTTGCAAATACTAAAGTCACAAACCCAAAGAAATATTCTTTATCAAAGTTAAGACTCTGCCACGCCCCCCCTAAAACGGCTCGTTCTAACACGCCCCCACATATCTACCTCACTATGTGGAAATATTTGCATAATGCGCCCAAATGTGCACGCAAAGAAAGAAGGCGTGGTTTCAGTAACCGCAGTTAGTGTTGAAGCAGCATGTCAGGGAGACGCTGTGTGTTTCTAGGCAAAAGCAAAAGCACTTTATTTAGCCTTCCGAAAGTAGATGCATTTAGAAATCTTTCAGATTACTTAGAACAGAACAGCAATGCATTTTATGGACGACCGTTTCGTGAACCTAGGAGAGGAGGTAATTCTGACTTTGCTATGACAATCTGGCGCTTCTGAATCAGCTACTGTTTTGTTATTAGTTTAAGTATTTGCTATTGACTGTTCAAACGCGGAGTTTTGCGCAAAATAATGATCTTTAAAAAAGCATCATATGACCCCTTTAAAGTCTAGTAATGACGCTCCGTTTTCTCCAGTTACAAACTACAAAAGTGAACGATGCCTAGTGTTTTAAAATCTGTTCCAATTTTAAACGTCATATAATGTATAACAGCCAAAATGAGAATAAATGTTTCACCAACATTAAGACTTTCTGTTATGGCCTTTTGTACGTTGTTGTCTTCCTGCTGTAGTTTCTGGGAAGCATTGTTTGCTTCTTGAGCGCTAAGTCTCATGGCCAGGTTCAGCATCTCTTCTTCTGTCATGTCTGAAATCACAAGTAGAAATCACAACAAAAACAGGTCTGAAATGAAATGCACACCTAATTTTCCAGGCAAAATTAATGATTTGTTGTGAGTTACAGTACCTCGTAGTTGAGATTTATTCTCCCTTCGTTTCCACCGGGTGGTCCGAGAGGACCTTTTAAGTGAGCAATCTTCCTCCTGAGGATATAAAGGTCAAATTTCAAGTTGGTCTATCATTCCTAATAATCCTTTACTATTAAAATGTACCATAAACTTTCATAGTTAAAGGGGCTTCTTTGGAAGATTCAATGGAAGACATTTTTTTGCAGTTCCATTTCGTGATGTTATAGGAACAGAAATTAGCACAACATACCCAATACTGAATATCTAGAACTAACAGTGAAATGTATTAGAAACAATTATTACCATGGTAATTATTTAGGAAAAGTTGTTGCTGTGCTGTCCCATTTAGATGACTCTTAAACCACACAGAAACCTTTAAACGAAGCCAAACACATAGTATGTGGTTGTCCACTGTAAACACAGTAACGTTACCTCTTCATTTTCAGAATCAGATATGACCAGGGTCTCTTCGTTGTGCTCCACTCTGCCGACTTTCGCTCTTCTTCCGCCTTCATCCGTTGTGCGCTTCCGGCGGGGCATCCTGCCGCGACCTCAACAACATTAATTCTCTCTGTGTCCACCTCTAAACACACTCTCTGAGACTCTTAACTGCTCCTAAACTTTTGCTGAACACGTTCGATGTTCATTTTCGATAATACAACGTTAAGTTCGGTCGGTCAAAGGCTCGAAAAACAAGGACTTCGATTCCAAGCTATTTTCACAAGCGGTTGTCATATCACGTCACGTGACATGAGGGACAAGGAAAGACGTTACGTCACAACCGACAGCGCGCGAACCGGCACGATTTTTTTTTTGTTTGATGGGAAGTTCGAGTCATTTCCGCGAATCGGTTTGTTTCAAAGAACTGGTTCAAAAGCGATTCAATGATTCTTTTACGTCATTACAACATTTTTATTTACATTTATTAGGTTTTAAAGACAACGTTAATCCAAATAAGAATGCGATATTAACTACATAAAAATAAATTATATTAAAATTCAATTGCATTACTAACATATAGGGTTTTAATAACAAAATAGGGGTTTAAAACGCCACTAAATTTGATGGATATAAAATTTAAGTCATATGTAATATCAATAAATTTTAAGTCATATAGTCACCTTCTTTGTTTTCTTTTTTTTAATTAAGGATGTCCATTGTAACTTCATGTGTCACAATTTGAAGCCAAAATTCAGCTCACAAAACTTTGAACTAGATAAAAGTCATTTCGAAACTAAATTGAATTTACACTTACAACAAAATTGTTGTTCAGTGAGTTGTTAGCTCGGATTCAAACCCATTCCTGAACGGATTTTGTGAACAGTGTTGGGGAAAGTTACTTTTAAAAGTAATGCATTACAATATTGCGTTACTCCATAAAAAAGTAACTAATTACGGTACTTAGTTACTTTTTATGGAAAGTAATGCGCTACGTTACTTTTGCGTTACTTTTTAAATCTGGACAGGGCTTGCTTGTTTGTTTTTAAAATAAAAAAGTTCTATTTTTGGCAAATATAAAAGCCTTTTCACACCAAAAGTGAAATGAATAAGCCTCAGGCTGAAGGAAATGTAAATTTGCGTCCGTACAGTAGAATGCAGAAGAAGAAATTTCAACACACTTCAGCAATAAAAAAGACACAAATGTTTGTCTAGAGTAATTTGTGCTCATTAGTACGGTTGAACTGGATCATCGAAGGTCAGAAGCAAAGACATTGGTTAATAGAATGGGATTAAATACATAAAGCATATTTGTGTTGTTTAACATTTAATTCTTGCAGGTTTACGTCATATTCTGAGTTGCATTATTTTTATTCATTTTGAGGAATACTGAATCTGTGTTTTTTTGTGAGTGAGATTAATTAATGCATATTCATATTTATTTTAGAACTACAGTAACATCTGATTTCTCTCAACATGGGGACAGGAGAGCTGTCAGTCAATAAATTGGGGGAAAAAAGTAACTTGCGTTACTTATTTGAAAAAGTAACTCAGATATGATCTTGTAAATTAAAAAGTAATGCATTACTTTACTAGTTACTTGAAAAAAGTAATCTGATTACGTAACTCGCGTTACTTGTAATGCGTTACCCCCAACACTGTTTGTGAACCGGTTCACGGAAAGATTCGACTCCACAAAACGATTCATTCACGAACCAGACGTTGCTCTTAATCACGCCAAAAAGATAAAAGATTTGCGGTGCAAATAATTACATATTACTGTCAAATCATACGCGAAATTAAGTGTTCATTTGTGCATTAATAACACTTAAAACTGGTAAAATGCCAGTTGGGAGATTAAACGTAATTTAAAAGAATGCCAACTTCACTTGCCAGGTTAGAAAGTAACGATTCCTTTAGCAAAACAAACCAACTCGCATAGCAACAAGACACAGGACCCTTACGTCATCTGCATTGCTTAGTGGTTGCGTAGACTTGTATAGAAATAATTTTGTGAAGCATGTAGGATAAATGGTTCACACATTTGTTTGTAAATAGAATAAAAATGGGTTACGGGATATATGAAGAGACTTGTGCGGCGCATGTAACGACTGCGCATGCGCGAGATCCGCCTCCTGCAAACATCATGGCGCAGCAAGAGCCGAATGGAGATTTTCCATATTTACCGTCAGGGGCGGCCGGGGGTAAGAGATAGGCGACATCCATTCTGCATAAATGGTGTTACATTCGATGCATTATTTATAAGCAAAACATGACATTTATTCCGAGAGTGTACAGTGCCTGAGAGTGTGAGGGAGTGTAAAGCATGGTAGCATAGCTCCTCAGTGCTCTTAGGACTGCTGCTATAGTGTCTAGGAAGAACAGCGTATCCAAGGTCGATGTAAGACATAGTCTGATTTTTTTGCACCTAAATGCAAAGAAAGTCTATTTTAGGTTTGATTTGAGCGTTGCATACTTTGCCTCAAAGCTGTTTTGTATGCGTGTCTTTTATATAACAATGAAATGCCGCTTTGTAGTTACTTTTTCTGATGCTGGTCTTTCTTTCAGTGAACCGAATGATAAAGGAGCACAGTGACTTGTTCTCTGATTCTCAGTGTAAAGTGTGTAGCGCTGTCTTAATCTCAGAATCCCAGAAACTTGCACATTACCAGGTATGAATTCACAACTCATATGAACAAAGTTTAAATGATCGCATCATTTCCTTTGGTTCTCAGCCAATACAGTACAAAACGGGGTTTTGGGGACTAGATACTGATTTCAAGTAGTTCAGAATACTAGCATGCTACTCATACTACTTCTGTAGTATGCTCTGTTTTTATGTATGCTTGCTTTGAATACCCAGACTAAAATCTACAGTATAGGCTTGCAACCCTTACGAAAATTAACCTTGGTTTTACTTCAAATTAAACCAAAAAAACCATGGTTGCTATAGTTAAACCATGGTAAGCACAAATGAACCATTGTCTTGCTACACTAACCACAGTTTAACCATTAAAAAACTGTGGTTGTACAAATGGTAATCAATGCGCCAAAAAAACATGGCTACTACACTTTTACTATAGTAAAAACATGGTTATTTTAACAGAGAAAAGTGCTGGGTACTATCAGAGACCGAATATAGCAGAGGCGAGCCACTTGAATTTCAATAAATGAGAGAAATTTGTGTTCACAATATGACAGTTCTAGTAAACAAACTCTCATGACAGAATAAATAAGTAGAAGATCTCCCAAGATGGTTGCCCAGTAAGCTGGCCTCCCTTAAAAGGGACAGTATTGGATATTGTGGGTATTGGGACAGGCCTGTGTGGGTACCAAGTCAGTCTGTATCCCACAATGAAGTGTGCTCAACATCACCTTCCAGTTCCAGCATTTTATTACATCCCCCATGCTTTTTTAACATCTGCTCAGCTCATTATTTGATCAGAGACTGTCAAAATGTAAGACATTTTTACCCAAACGTTGATTAAACATGCTACATTTATTCCCAGCATGATAACTGACTATTGGTAAATAAAGCTTGGAAAATGTTTCATGACAATTATCCCATGACAAAAGCACTTTACTAAATGTCATACCTTCTAATGTACATTTTTTTTGTCTCTTGTAGAGCAAAAAACATGAGAGCAAAGTACGCCGGTACATGAGCATTCATGGTAATGAGGAGCCCATCGCAAAACGGTTCAAGCCTTCAGGTGATGTAAGTCAGATAAATAGCCGGATGTGATGGAGACTTATTGAATATTGGATCACAGATGTGTTTGTGTCCTGCATTAATGGCTAGTGTTATGTTTTGCAGACCATTAATGTCGACGAAGGGGACAAATACAAAGCCTGCAATGTGTGCAACATGACATTCTCGTCCCCAGTAGTGGCACAGTCACATTACCAGGGCAAAGTTCACTCCAAGAACCTTCGCTTGAAGACCTTTGGTCAGCAGACTCCTGGTAAGAAGACTTGATTATCATGATATTTAGTGCTTAAAATCCTGGAATTATCAGAATGAGATGTACACTTGTAAAAACAAGTTAGACTTGCTCTGCGATCAGTTCTTTTGTACTGGGTATTTTCGTAGTGCATTATACAGTATTCCTAGGTTTCATTTTTAATAACATCTAGGTATATTGTACACCACAAATGCAAAGCAATTGATCATATTTTCTGATTTCACATCTAATAGTTTAGACTTATAAAAAATAGGATCGAAATGTTAAATGATGATGATAATGCATATGCATTCCATTCACACTGAAGAGCTGACCTGCTGTGTTTTTGCTCATATTCCAGCATTACCTCAGCCCAAAGCGCAGGTGAAGAAGGATGAAGGGCTACCTGAAGGTGGGCAGGGGCCAGCAAAGCAGGACCCCAACCGCTTCTGCTCCATCTGCCAGGCTTCCTTCAACAATCCACTCATGGCTCAGCAGCACTACAATGGCAAGAAACATAAAAAACACCTGACTAAACAGAAGCTGATGGAGACCTATGGGCCGTCCTCTGCACCAGGTCAGAACATAGAAGGGGGTCTCACATCCCATATGTAGAACTTGATGTGGGAATTACATCAGTAACACACAGCCAGAAGTTACCCTTTTATGTAGTAATATACTAATTTATATAAATTAGTATAATAATTCATATACAAATTATTAAACCAATGATGTGCTTTAACAAAGGTGCACACTTCACAATTCTGTGAATGTTCAACTGCATTTGCAAACTTACATTGTAAGTATAGTATTCTAAAAAATTCATCTAAATGAATTATGGTTGTCAACTACAGTTGATTTAACTTCAAATTTATCTCGAACAACTGAACAAGTTGCACAGAACATAAGGAATATCATTGACCATGTTTATATGCACCTCAAATTATGTTTAAAATCTGTATTCGGGTTGCAGCTATATTTCAAATACAGTGTGTTTATGCATACAGTAAGGATTTCTGCGATGCAGATGGAATCACAGAATCCAGTCACAAATATGGGACTTGCAGTATAATGCAGAATGCCGTGGAATTTGGCTAATTTTGGGTGAATAAATCACAAGTAGGCTATACAGTGAATTAAAACACAATATGTACTGGTGTCTGTGAATATTAAAGTACAAAAACCGTTTGAGGCAAGTGGCAACATTGATCTGTCACGCAAAAATTGAACAATATCGGAACTGTATTTATTGTGTAAATTTGAATGTACATGTACATGTAATGTAAATGTGCATACCAAAATTTTCATACCAAAAGCTTATTACGCATCATCAGAAAACAGACTAAAAAATGGATCTTTTGAATGTTGGTTCATCAAAGATCTGTTAAAATCACTTCATCACAGTATTGTCAGCACAGCCCTAGTTATAGCCAGCCACTTATGTATAACACTTACTCCATTTTAACCTTGAAACTGAGGATTTGTGGTCACTTTGTTGTATTTGTCGCAATTTTTATCAGCCTCCACACTGAAGGGCTACCCATGTACTGTGTGCGATATTGAACTGAACTCCGTGGAGCAGTACCAGGCCCACATCAGCGGTTCCAAACACAAGAACCAGTGAGTAACTCATGCTGCTTTAAGCAGCCTTCTCGAAAAGATTTCCTCATCTTATTGGTCGACTAATAACATATTCCCCTATTTGACAGTGGCAGACTCAAGAAAGGGCCAAATGCATTTCCCGGCCCCCCTGAGAACTACCAGCCCGATTTCCAGTATCCACCCAACCAGGAAGGACCAGAGGATGCGGGGGACTGGGACAGCTTCAACGAGGGCTATGAGTGAGAAGACGCTGTCAGACTCCGCTGCACTCTTCTCATTTGTGACAAGCTTCTTCTGTTTAGGCACAGGTCAATGTGTGTCTGCACTGTGCATCTCCTAAGGCCAGCTTTTCACCACACTACATCTCTTCCCGTCTAATCTTGTCACTCTCACACACAGTTGAGGGACCACAATAAACGTCGGAAAAAATCGAAGGCGAGGAGGCAAAACTTAAGAGTGCTGCTTTTTTCCAGTGTTAGGATTGTTTATTAGTGTTATGTTAAGTGTTTGTTTGGTTTACAAAAATTCATTTCCACAATCTCCACATACAGATTCTGAAGGTGGTTTCGGGTGATGTTTTGTCTATGTGTTTGATACTCTGACTCTTACTTGTTGCTTATTATTTTAAACTGCTCAAGCTCCATGTTTTGTTAAATGAATGTCTGTGAAGTTCAGAGCTGTTGAATTTGATAGTGTGCAGCGTTTGGAAAGTTTGTTTTTTTGGGAGCTTAGAGTGCTTTATTTCAGATTTTCTGTCAATTTAAAAAAAAAAAAAAAAGATTTTTTTAACCAATTTTAGTGATTTACTCTGTTTGTTCTAGGCTGGACATTAGTTGTCTTTCATTTCTCATGGCTCCTTTCCATTTCCACGTAAATCTTTAAGTAGGAAGTCTACTGTAATTTCATACACTTACTAGAGATTTAAGTTGTTAAATTGGTGCTTCACTTCTAACATCCAAACTGAACTTGTCCTATTTATTAAAGCTGTCCAATCATAGGAAATTAGCACCTGATAATGAAGTTGATTTATTTATTTAGTTTATATTTAGGTACAAATGTCATCTTGACATTGTCATGACATAGATTCCTGCAGTATA
The DNA here is from genome assembly GCF_001515645.1 of Sinocyclocheilus grahami. NCBI lineage: Eukaryota > Metazoa > Chordata > Actinopteri > Cypriniformes > Cyprinidae > Sinocyclocheilus > Sinocyclocheilus grahami. The sequence continues at coordinate 4,074,876 of NW_015505218.1, read as the reverse complement.
TTCTGGTGTAACTGTTTTACAAAGTCAAACTAGTACTACAAGCTGATTAGTCGTAAATGTACTTGCAAGTTGACAGCCTCTGTTCAGGATTAATGTGAAAACGCTCTAATTAGAACGTGGAAATGCAACAAGATTTCGATGACTGTTGAGCATATGTGTATGGCTTGCATTGTTTATTTTTGCAATGTACATTGCAGATTGGTCTTGGTGCAAGAGACTGATGCTAAGATGTAAAATCAGCAATAGTTCAATTAGTGTTTAAAACCATCATAATTAAGCTTACAAATGATTTAAGAGTCTGTTTATTAGGGGCCATTTTTTAAGTCATTGTGAAAGACTGAAGCGTGACCATTAATCTTTGTGTGTCCTCAAACCGAAAGGGCCTCGTTTTTTCTTTCTCCCAAGTCTGTTATGATAGATGTATGTTGGGAATTGATACGGTTTCATCCAAATCTGTCAATGAACCCAATAGCAGTCAGCAAAAGGACTACTGTAAGTACAGTGTTGCTTAGTTTGGCAGCCTGAAATGTTATATTGACAAATGTACTTGCAATGTTAAAGGCCTCTAAGCAGCACAACAGCAATTATGTGCTGGATTAAGGCCTTCAAACTTGGTAGCATATATGTTTTTGTTGTCATTTTGCTTTTTATTGGTCAATTTACTTTTCAACAGACAGTGTGAGCCTAAAGAGATGTATGTTACTTTTCATCCAGTAAAATGTTTTGAGAGAAAAAAAACTTTAGTATTTCAGACTGGTTTAATGAACATGCATGCACTCACAAATTGCTCTCATATCCACCTTATTTTTCAGTGCTGAAATAAGCTATTTATTATGTGTAATTAATTAATAAAATAAAATTGCCTGACACCGAATGCCTAGCGTATTTCAGTGGCTGTGCCACTTCTATGTTAAAAATAAGACTGGGCAGCTTTTATTATTCTACATTTCTTTTCAATATAGAAGTCCACATTTGTATAAGCTTACGGTTTTCCATCTACATATTGACCTTTGCAATAAAGCTGCCATAAGAAATGTTAGCTAACTTCTGCTAGAGCCTTTTGGAAGATTTATATTGCCCCACCTCACCCTGTTTTTGCTACTGTAGCGTCTGTATATAAATTAACTCTCTTATGATTGGTCAAATTGCTGAATGCTGAATTCTAGTCATTTTAAATGGTTTTAATGTGTGTATAGTTATAACTTCTGAATGACCTGTTTGTTTGAACAAATTTTCTACCAAGTTCATATATAAAAAAGCAAATACTGATTGGGGCATTATTGCAGTGATTAATGTTTCTGACATGCCATTTTCTTTAACCCTAAATGATGCAATGTAGATTTTAATTTCTTAAACAGCCATTATGTTGTCAGTTAGGGTTAAAAGAAGTGTTGACAAACATACAACATGTCAGAAACATTAATCACTGTAATAATGATTCAGTCCTAAAATCTGAAGTGTTTGCTTATCCAGACAGTAACTTTGTTTTTGCCAGAAAGTGTATAAAATACAGTTTTTCCAAGATGTCTTCAAAAAAGGATGCATAGACTCATATCTTATCCTCTAGATGGCGTACTTTACACACTATAAGCCATTTCTTGATCACAACTTTTGATGAATGAAGGACAATACAATTTTCTTGTCTTCTCTGATAATTGTTTTCTGATATGCATTTGTATTAATGCAGACTTCTCAACTTTTTTATTACACTTTTTTATTTTTTATTCGTTTCATAGCGTTGCTAGAACCATACAACATCTGTAAATCAAGTATGGATTGTTAGCAACTTCATAAAATTCCCTATGCCTTTTCTGTTGTTGTTTTTGCTACTGAAACATAAATAATAAATCAACTCCACTAAAAAAAAAAAAAAAAGCAGTTGCCTAAAAGTTTATAGCTGTTAACAGCACTATACCCAGTTTCTATATCCCTCATGTGCTGTAAAAATGAACGTGGCTCATTTTTCCATTCATAAAAAGGCAGTGGGGAGGAGATCTGACTATTTTCATTGATAAGATCTATTTACTTGAAGGGGGAGGTATCTGGTGCTTTCCATTCACTGAGAGCGAGGGGTACTGCCCCTCCGGTGAGGCGCCACGGTGTATAAACAACCCAGTTCTATGTACTACCCTGCATGCTGAAACATAGACTTCCCTGTGTGAGCCCATCAAACTCCACCCACCATCATTTAAAGCTTTTCCTTATGTATATTCACTGCAGAGATATTAGCACCATGTTGGGTTTAGCTCTCCTTTGAATTGCAGTTATATTTATAGGATGACAGATTAATCTCTACAAATTTGCCCCGACAAAGACGTTTAGAATTACCTGGACCACATTGCCTTGAAAAGAGGATTGTTTCGGGCTGGCTGTAGCACAGTGTGCTGCAACTTTAGTGGTTATAGTCTGTAGTTTCATAGTTTGACCCCTACATTTCATCCAAAATGAGGCCCAGGGAGCTTTGGGTCATGTTGAGTGTAACTTGATGAATGAGTGCTGGACTTTGGCAGACCCATTCAAGTGTACACTCGCGTTTCCAAACATGCCCTTGTGTATTGAATGGCCACATGGACACTTGTTTGAACCGAGTGCTGTTTGCTGAACCCCTCTTTGGGTTGTGTAGTCATCCTTTATTTGCTGTTTGCGAGCTTTTGTGGCCTGCGTGGAACAGACCTAATGCAAACTGTCCTATTTCTTTTTATATATCTCTTTTATATTTCTCCTAAGGCAAGACTCCTTGATTAATCACAGCACATCGAAATGACTGTTTTGAATTCCTTTTTAAAAAAAAAATGTTTAATAAAATGTGCAAATGAGGCACGATGTAACTGCATATGCACTGATTTGCACACAATCTGAACGCTAGTTCAAAACTTGTTTTTTTTTAATGTCATTGTTTTTTATGTCATTATGCTGGCATATTAGATATTTAGTTATATATGTCAGGGCAAATGATATATGTTCAAACCATTTTGTAAAAACTGTCAAGTTTGGTGTATGTAAGTGCTAATGAAGTGCCGATTTCTGGCTCAGTGCATTAAAAAAGCCCATTTATATATAAAAAGGCATAAATCTATCTTTATCAAATAGATCAAGTTCAATAAAATAAATACTTATAAAGGACTTTAAAGATATGAATTATTATTTAAATCTATCTTTATCAAATAGATAAAGTTCAATACAATAATTACCTAAACATGTATTTTTGTTGTTTTTCCTAGTCTGAAACAAAACATGCCCAAGACCTTAAAACTGACAAGTGCAAAAAAATAAATGCAAATTTAATATATGTATTTATGCGTTTATCTACTGCTATGATTTTATTTTATTTGTCCTTTTTGGGGTTTGTCAGGTCACTTGAAAAACTGTGTATGTTCCACAGGATTGCTTGATTTATTTTTATTAATGAATTCATTTTTCTTTTTAATAAAGTGTTTATAAGTAAAAGACAGAATTTTTATTTATTTACTTTACAGAAATGTCCCTTTATGAGAATACTTATGAGATTGCTTTATTAAGAATACCTTCATGATTCATTACATACAAGCCTCTATAGCTTTTTTTTCTAGAATGTTAATGTTAAGGGGAAAAAAAATCATAATTATTTTGAATGTTTTAACTCTCATGGATGGTGTACAGTATATGTGTTTGGGTGTGTGGACAGTCAGGATTCAGGAAATAGGGGTTGGGGGTTTGCTCATGGGTGAAGAGAGAGAGTGTTGTGGAGGGGAATGTGGGCGGCAGGAGGCTGTGTTCTCTGTTTGGCCTCTCACAGTTTCAGGGGGTTATTGTCTAGGATGGAGACATCCGGAGGTCAATGCCTCAAACCCTGTGTGAGGCAGGGAACAAAACAGCCCTGTATAAGAACAGACCAAATGGGAATCACAGGTGGCAGGAATGGGCTACATCTATATGGAAATGAGCTCACTGTTCTCAGCGTCCCTCTGCAGCCAGTGCTAATTTGCTTGATGCGCTGCTGGCCTCTTATTTTCACATGGGAGGTGAGCTGTTGGGTGGATCTCACAAAAAGTGAAAATTTCCAGGTCCAGCTATTTTTTGTAACTGCTATTATTATTAATTTAGTTTTTAAAAACCGATTTACATAGCATAAATTAATACCAAATACAGCCATTATAAATACTTTTATTATGTATTAAATACATTAAATACCTTTACTTTAAAAATACATTTAATAAATATATAAATAAATATTATAAAAAGGTCAAGACTATGACTTCTCCATAATTCTCATTTAATATTTTAATAAATAATGGATAATATTAATATAATAATATTTTTTAGCTAAATAAAATGGACAAATACCTCACTTTCCAACAAGAACTCCTTTCAGAGACACATTAGAAATGAAATAAGCACAGCTGTTGGCTCACATTTTTCACACTGGATGAGCAAAAGCTTAGTTTAAGCCACAGAAAGGGTTGAGCCTTCCTCCTGAGGTTTTGCAATCATTTTCAAGTGTTTATCCTTCAGAAACAATAGATATGTTCTATTTCAGCTCAAACATATTATTTAAAAAAAAAAATCATGATTTCCCTAGAGCCATGTTTCCAGGAATTAACACCACCAGACGTTCATGGGCAGTTACAAAACGGCTGTTTCATAATGTCAAATCGGATGTTTGCTTGACATAATCCAACAAACATGAGAGAATGTTGAACTGGTGATAAGAGAGGGTCAAACCCGATAGCTGTGACTTTTAGGTTTTTGACTGCTTTCGCTTGCAAATACAAACAGAAAATAAAAATTTCAAAATTAAAAAAGAATATGAAAAACTGTAGACAAATTAGTGATTCTTAATACATAACAAATACATTTTTGTGAAATGATGTTATAGTGTCCGTGATGAAGAAAAGAGAAAATATTACAAAAATCAAGTTTGAAGCATGTGGCAAATTCTTATAAATGTACTGTGTGTTCATGGTTCTATATAATCTTTCTTTCTTTCTTTCTTTCTTTCTTTCTTTCTTTCTCAAGTCAAAGTTTCAATTTAATGACTCTAAAAATGTTCATCCTTCATGAATACATGTACACATCTCAATCAAAAATTTCAAATGTTTTTTTTTAAGTTGTCATAAAAAAGATACAATTTTCGTAATTTTTTTTAATTGTTTTTGCATGTTAGCTGTATCATTTTTTGGGCAGAGCTTTTCAAATATTAATAAGAAGTGAACCAGTTTTGTTAAAATACAAAAAAAAAAAAAAAAAAGAATATTAAATAAATTCTTTTCAAGAATTTCATACTTTTACTGAGGCCTTTTTTCTTCTTTAGATATCAAGATGGTTGTACCACCCTAGCATTTTTGGCCTTGTTCTCCTAAAAAATATCAACATGAATTTTAATTCGGAAATGAAAACAATATGCTTTTTGTAAAGGTGGATGAAAATATTAGACAGGACAAAAAATACCCTTATATCATTGAGGCTTAAAATAAATGCCACTTGGTTTAAAATTTAGGCACATAATGCAAAGACACACATATTTTAAGTGAGACATAAGTAAATATTGTAGGGTCCAAGATTATCTCCTAGGCATTTCTAACATTAGCAGGATGTTTCTAAACAAGTTGCTATTAGCCACTGCAGTTAATTCATACCGCCCCTAAACAAACCCCTCTCTGCATCAGTCCCGTAAAGGAAGCTGTATATGTCTGCATGCAACTCTCAAGTAGGATTATTTCACCATGAGAGCTGAAAGAAAGACCCATGTACTCCATTTCCTGGCCTCTGAGACAAGTGCAGGTGGCTGAGGGGTTCAGATTACACCCCAATGAAAGTTTCCTCTGCCATCTGGGCCCTCCTTCCCTTCTAGCCCCCCTTTTACCCACCAAACCAAACCATTCCGTGATCTGAGAATTCCTGCAGACTACTCCTAATTCTTCTGACAGATGGACACACTTAATCTGCAGTGGTCAGGCTGGAAGTAAGTGCTACAACCTGTGAACAGGCAGCTAGGACAGCCACCTGTCGGGACCCCTGTCACATGATAGGCTTTAGGGGCATATTGTGCATAAATAAGATTACAGTTTTACACATTTGAAAAGTCACTTGAAGTGCATTACATCCACTAGAAAAGCACAATTTTTGAGTTACAAAGTCTTTTCTTCTGTGTCTCTGATTCATTCAGAACCTATTCAAAATGACAACTATTCAACTTCATACCAAAAAGGGTTATAAAAAAAAGTGTTTCCCACAGCATACCAACAGATGGATATCATTTTGATAGTTTAAGTGTCCGAAGAAGCCGAGACAGAGTGCTGCTCTTAGATCCCATCTAGACCAGACAACAGGTGAGCGGTTACGGTCAGCCTGCAAATCTTACTGATATTCTAACCTATTGAACTTTCCCGGAACAGGGCTCCTCTGTAGACGCACATTATTGCATTGCAGGACCTGTTCCTTGTGCTTTGATCCAGTCAATGTGAAGCAGATCTGCGGCTGTGGCCTTAACAGTGAAATAATGAAAGCAGGCTGGCCGGGAGAGAACTGGCCCGGGACAATGCTTCTCTTTCAGGCAGCTGGCATGGTGGATGCTTGTACAACAACTAGTAAAGTGACTTTCCAGCTTCAGCACCTTTTGCTGGAAAATGGAGCGCAAGCGAGAATGAGCTCCCTTTTTTGGTACAGAGAAGACCCTTACCTGCGTAACTAAGTGCCAAGGTGTTTCCGATCCTCTTCCTGTGTAACAGCCTATGTTACACTGCTATTGTATAAAATCCTAGAAAAATGTGGAGAAATGTAAAATGACTAGATTTGAATGAAATTTAAATAAAGTGAGTTGGGGAGGGATTTTGGAACATGACTCATGTCTGATTCAACCCTAGATTCCCCTAAGGACAATTTCTGCTTTTTTGTTCAGTTGCTATCTTCGATTGTAAGTGCCCTATAAAGTGGACTTCACAGTAAGTGGGATTCGAAGGGCACTGTGAATGGCATGGGAAAAAGGGAACATCGATTCATCACAGACAGTGGAGAAGGAAATTTACCCATCAGTCATTGCGCATTTGTTTACAGATGTAAAGTGCACAAGATGAACAGTTACGATGCAAATATTGTGAATGCAGTTAAATAAAATATAACCAAGTTACTAAGTCAGAAGACGTACCCATGTCCATATTCCAGGATGACAATGCCAGGATTCATCAGGCTCAAACTGTGAAAGAGAGTCCTGATGTTAACCCCATTGAAAGTCTTTGGGATGTGCTGGAGTCGACTTTACACTGCCTGTCCAAAAAAGTTGCACACTCTAATATTTCATTGGACCACTTTAACTTTATTAACATTGCATAACATAATGTGTTTATTTCCATCAAGTGGTGCATTCATTTTTGGCCAAGATCTTGTACTGACAGTGAGAGAGTTGAACCACTTTGTAAAGTCGACTCCTGCACATCCCAATGACTTTCAATGGGGTTTAGGTCAGGAAACTGTGGTGACCAATTCATGTGTGAAAATCATTCCTCATGTTCACTGAACCGCTATTTCACAATTTGGGCCCGGTGACTCTTGACATTGTCAACTTTGAATATGTACATGGGTATGTATGTCTTCCTACATGGTTGTTTAAGAAATGAAATCTATATACTGCATCAGTTATGGTTAAAAGAATTGTTGCTAAACATACAACATGCCAGAAACATATTAATCACTGCAATAATGATCCAATCCTAGTAAGTGTTTGATTATTTCAATCCAAATGGCAAAAGTATAGTATTTATATTTGTTTACAGAAGTATATTATGTCATCATATCTTAAACATAATAAGCATGGCTCAAGTTTCATCTTTGTGATGGCGTTGAACCTATTTTGTCAAGTGAAGTGGACTTCTACAGATATCCTGTGCTCAGGAAATAGGGAGCAGTGAACACTGCATAGGGACCCTATTAATTGGAAAACACAGCTTGAGACGCCTTGTGTGTGAACCTGACTGATTGAACTGCAGGAAATAAACAGTTTGGTATCAACAAGGAGAGAAGAGTGAACAAATTATGAAAATTTCACAAGGATGTTATTTATTTAGGCAAATATTGTTATTTCCTTTGTTGTAGCTTTACTCAAATTAATGTCCAAAAGTTGACAAAATAGATAAATAACTCGGTAATACTTTACTTAAAGCCTTTATGTATAATGCATTACAAAGGGTTATTAAAGGGTATAATGCTTTATAATTATTCATAATGTGCATTGTAATACATTATATCTTGTCGTAAACAATTATAACCCACATTAAAATGCATAGTGTAACAATGAATTGATAAATGTTATAATGCATTAAATACAGAAATCTGGCATGAAACTCTAGATGGTGCAGTTCGATAGGTTTAACTCAATCTGACCTAATGACATCATTATCACATGGCACAGCTGATTGGTTCTCTCCTGTATCCAGCCAATGAACTCGCTGCTCAACATTCAAATATATGACTAGTGCTTGCCGTAGCACTTGTAGGTTGCTTCAGAAACCCGCACCTTCCCCAGCTCCACCTGTATAGATCTGCTACGAGGTGATTCATGTATGCTATATGGGGGTTATTTCATTTATGTTATATTTGCAGCAGCAATATTTCTTACATGTTCACAGCAGCATGTTGTGGATGTGTTGGCAGTAGCAAGTCTCGGTACTTGCTCTGCTGCAGATCTATTCCGCCAAGACCAAATACATTAACATTGTCTTGTACATTACCATGCCAATCCCTCCGAGAGTTGTCATGACAGAACTGTGGTTACAATTATTCATGAGATTGTACAATGCATTATAAGGTACATTACAAGGCATAATGAATGCATTAAAACTACTTTTATAATGCCATGTACATAAAGGCTTTATTAAGCTGCATTATTGTCATTAGTGGAGAAAATATGATCCTTCTGGTGTCTCTTCGTAGATTTCTAATCTCAAACATTTTAATAAATGATAATAAAAACTTCTTAATATAACACAATAAGTGGGTTTGTCTTGAATTGTAATGAAAGAGTTTAATGAATGATTAAGTAGGTGTGTCTGAAATTGCAAAATTGCATATACATTTGATAAGGAACACTTTTCATAAAAGTTTTAAATTTTTATATATGAATGTGTGTAGCATGAATGAATGAATGAAGTGCTACATGCATCATGTGACTTTACACAATCAGTTGTGTCACTGCCTTTCAGAACTCCTCTCCCGTGGCCTCATGGGATAGTAAAGTGTTTGTTATATGTGCACTTTGGAATCTCAGCAGAAGTAGGTCATCCAGGTATTTTTTTGCCTGCTGTTTTAAGAATTTTATTCTATGAATTCTGACACACTGTTGTTTTCACATACTGTGAAATACGAATCAGGCAATGAATCTCAACCCGTCTGGTGAACGGACAGTTTGCGAATACGTTTATCATAATCTCTGTTAGTAGCCTATATTTCAGCGGCATCAACCTGGGTTCATTCAGAAACACTTTATCTGATGTGTTTCATAAAATGAACTTTCGTAAAAGATGAAATCTGTATTTCCTGTAACCTCTTGGAAATTTTTTGAGCTTGAACTCGAGGGCCAAAATATACTTGTTGCTTTATAAGCTGGATGTTGCACTCAAATTGTGCTTTTGTTCTGGGGGATTGGGTGAAACAAAAGGCTCAGTTTAGGCTTTTGGGGTTTAGCCTTCCTTCAGACTTGTGGAGGAAGGATCTTTCACTTTTCTGCTTATAATAAGTGACTTCTCCTGTTTCACACACACAATGGTCACTCTGTTGGGCCCTTTTTAAAGGCGTTGAGCCTGTACGGTTCGGCAGCCCTCCCTGGCGTTTGCAGGATGTTATTTATTTAGGCAAATATTGTTATTTCCTTTGTTGTAGCTTTACTCAAATTAATGTCCAAAAGTTGACAAAATAGATAAATAACTCGGTAATACTTTACTTAAAGCCTTTATGTATAATGCATTACAAAGGGTTATTAAAGGGTATAATGCTTTATAATTATTCATAATGTGCATTGTAATACATTATATCTTGTCGTAAACAATTATAACCCACATTAAAATGCATAGTGTAACAATGAATTGATAAATGTTATAATGCATTAAATACAGAAATCTGGCATGAAACTCTAGATGGTGCAGTTCGATAGGTTTAACTCAATCTGACCTAATGACATCATTATCACATGGCACAGCTGATTGGTTATCTCCTGTATCCAGCCAATGAACTCGCTGCTCAACATTCAAATATATGACTAGTGCTTGCCGTAGCACTTGTAGGTTGCTTCAGAAACCCGCACCTTCCCCAGCTCCACCTGTATAGATCTGCTACGAGGTGATTCATGTATGCTATATGGGGGTTATTTCATTTATGTAATATATTTACAACAACTATTTCTTACATGTTCACAGCAGCATGTTGTGGATGTGTTGGCAGTAGCAAGTCTCGGTACTTGCTCTGCTGCAGATCTATTCCGCCAAGACCAAATACATTAACATTGTCTTGTACATTACCATGCCAATCCCTCCGAGAGTTGTCATGACAGAACTGTGGTTACAATTATTCATGAGATTGTACAATGCATTATAAGGTACATTACAAGGCATAATGAATGCATTAAAACTACTTTTATAATGCCATGTACATAAAGGCTTTATTAAGCTGCATTATTGTCATTAGTGGAGAAAATATGATCCTTCTGGTGTCTCTTCGTAGATTTCTAATCTCAAACATTTTAATAAATGATAATAAAAACTTCTTAATATAACACAATAAGTGGGTTTGTCTTGAATTGTAATGAAAGAGTTTAATGAATGATTAAGTAGGTGTGTCTGAAATTGCATACTAACTACTACATTTGATAAGGAACACTTTTCATAAAAGTTTTAAATTTTTATATATGAATGTGTGTAGCATGAATGAAATCTGGATGTGCTACATGCATCATGTGACTTTACACAATCAGTTGTGTCACTGCCTTTCAGAACTCCTCTCCCGTGGCCTCATGGGATAGTAAAGTGTTTGTTATATGTGCACTTTGGAATCTCAGCAGAAGTAGGTCATCCAGGTATTTTTTGCCTGCTGTTTTAAGAATTTTATTCTATGAATTCTGACACACTGTTGTTTTCACATACTGTGAAATACGAATCAGGCAATGAATCTCAACCCGTCTGGTGAACGGACAGTTTGCGAAATACGTTTATCATAATCTCTGTTAGTAGCCTATATTTCAGCGGCATCAACCTGGGTTCATTCAGAAACACTTTATCTGATGTGTTTCATAAAATGAACTTTCGTAAAAGATGAAATCTGTATTTCCTGTAACCTCTTGGAAATTTTTTGAGCTTGAACTCGAGGGCCAAAATATACTTGTTGCTTTATAAGCTGGATGTTGCACTCAAATTGTGCTTTTGTTCTGGGGGATTGGGTGAAACAAAAGGCTCAGTTTAGGCTTTTGGGGTTTAGCCTTCCTTCAGACTTGTGGAGGAAGGATCTTTCACTTTTCTGCTTATAATAAGTGACTTCTCCTGTTTCACACACACAATGGTCACTCTGTTGGGCTCTTTTTAAAGGCGTTGAGCCTGTACGGTTCGGCAGCCCTCCCTGGCGTTTGCTTAGCCACCCAAACCGCAGGAGCAAGGCAAACAGAGCCAGCCTCCACCGCAGCCTTTCAGTGCTCTGTCCTGCCTCTAAGAGGCTTATGTCCTCACCCAGGGGTGGTAGGAAGCACAGGATGAATGGATGAAGGAGGGAGGGGCAGGAAGGATGAAGGTATCGGCCCAATCAGCCGTTACTGCTGAGATCAGAGAAGCTGAAAAGTGACCAGTAAAGTGAGAAAGAGCATTGTTGTCGGAACTCTCCATTAAGATTCAAAACTTCGACTTTCAAAGAAGAGATGAGGAAATAGCAGAATTCTGGTGATGTCATGCTTAGCTGGAGATGCAAACATTTTTAAAAGAATCTCCTTGGTGCTCTTTCTGTGCTTTAGGGGTATTGGCAATGCAGAAGGATCCATAATTATTTGCTAATCTGGGAGGAAGTGCTGTTTGCATGAGTACATTGAGACAGAGGTTGTTGTCGGAACTCTCCATTAAGATTCAAAACTTCCCTCTGTGAACTATTTGGTCGACTTTCAAAGAAGAGATGAGGAAATAGCAGAATTCTGGTGATGTCATGCTTAGCTGGAGATGCAAACATTTTTAAAAGAATCTCCTTGGTGCTCTTTCTGTGCTTTAGGGGTATTGGCAATGCAGAAGGATCCATAATTATTTGCTAATCTGGGAGGAAGTGCTGTTTGCATGAGTACATTGAGACAGAGGTGAAGGATGGGTCTATTAAATAAGACCCCATTCAGTGAATGAATGAAAATGGAGGGATGAATAGTTCCTTACACAGATGAATACAAGCGTATTGCATTGCACAAAGGCAGACCACAGGGACCTTTCTTTGAAATCAGAAGTTAATCTGGAAAATTCCTGGCAGCAGGCACCCAAAGCACAAATCCTGATGCCTGGAGAATGGCACACTGGCACAACGTCAGATAAAGACCATTAACAAGGTTTTACAGCCCCCATGCAAGTCCAGTGCGGAAGAGATGAATGCAGCCAGCACGTTTTCTAGGCCAGTTCCGCTTCGGTTTCTTCTCAGGAGTGGCATGTTTGCAATGCTCATTTTTGCCCTGTTTGTTATTTATTCCAAAGTACATTAAAATGATATTCACACATTCAGTCATTTGAATAAACCTTTCTTTCATAAAATAAAACATGTCACGATGAACTGTCTTGATATCATAAGAGAAAAAAGCTGCACTAAAAGAATGAAGCCTTGAAAATAAAACTTTATTAAATAACATGGCATAATGTTCTTTAGGTAACATTTATTTTAAAGTGTCCTTGTTACACATTACATGTACTCACTATTAAAATAACTATAAATTATGCATAATTACATGCAAGTAACCCTAAGCCAAACCCTAATCCTAACCCTAACCATATTGTAAGTACGTGTAGTTAATTAATATGACTCAGTACTTAAATGTATAATTACACTGTAACAGGGACACAAAATAAAGTAACTGTTCTTTATTTTGATAGTCCACTTCAGACATTCAACTGTAAGTAACTGCACGTCAACTACAAGTCAATATCGGCTAATGCTTTATTTTGATGGTCCCCCAACAGACATTCTACTGACTTTAAGTAACTTTGCAAGTACATGTCGACTTTACTAACCATAACCCTAACCGACTAGTCTGCTAATTCTCTAATGGTTCATGAAATGTACTTGCAAATTAATGAGAGTTAGTTGACGTGTAATTGCAAACTTACATATAATGTCTGAAGTGGACTTTCGAAATAAAGTGTAATATTTAGTATTTACAAAATACTACTTATTTACAAATCAACTTCACTGTGTATAAAAATTTGGAAAGATTTTATACACAAAAATCGAACTAAGAAACAGAAACATGCAGACAAAACATGATATCATAAAGAGGATATGATATTTTTACATACCTGATCATTTAAACGAAGCCAATGTTAGTTCAGGTGTCATGTGGTGCAACTTCCCCAAAACTTCATTATTAAACAAAATAATAATAATAATAAAAAACTGTATGGGCTTTTTAAATTTAAAATAACTATGAAGATTTGTACATTCACATGTATTAATTTTAATGAATGAATTTTTTAACTGATAGTTAAACCACATGACATTTTTCATATGAATCTAATATGAACAAAACAGTGTACATTTAACTTGCACACAAGTTCCTAGAAGTTCTTGTAAACTAGATTTTTTTTAAAGTCTTCCTTTATTGTGAACAGTCTTATGTCACTGACCTTTGAACTGGCAACTCAACTGTCTCACAACAGCACCCTTTGCAATACCAGTTAAGCACTTCCTTTTCATGCTGTTCTCTCCAACAGAACAATATAAACTCCAACATACAGATGTGGCATGGTTCGGAACTGTGATTCAGATCAACCGAATACAAAACTCATTCTTCATTGTGCAAAGGTGGCTAACTTTTTTGTGCCATAAGCCAGGAAATCCTGGGTTGGTGTGCCGGTTTGGCTACCAGTCCATTGTCTAACCCCGGCATCAGAGAATCCATTGAAGCTCTCCATCCAACTGTAAAATTGGGTAGAGACGGGACCCCCTCTAAAAACAAGATATTGCCCCACTCAGCCAGGTTGAGCGAGCCAAAGGTGTAAGCTTTAGGAGGGCAAACACGCCGCGTTTGCTTTCTGCCTCTACCTCCTTGGGACTCTGTCCCGCCAATTTGGGCGGGGCATCTGGCTATATAAACATGCATTTCGCCATAGTATCCTCAGATTTCTTCTCCTTCAGCGATGACTACAAGATCTTCACACTACGAGACTCGAAGCCTTTGCCGTGAACCAGCCTCGCAGCGGATCAAGACCCTTCTCTGCTCGGTTGACTTCGCTGCTCTTCAGCTGTCGTCGGCATCTGCAGCAGCGTGGTCTTCCGGTCCCCTGCCGCTATCCGGCGACTATAAAGAGCAAATTTCTGAGCAAATTTCTGGCGTTGTTGCAAATGCCGTGCCACTACTGTCACTCATGCAGGGGACGGTCACGGTGAGTGCGTTTCATGATTGGGCGCTGCCCATGCTGAAGCTGCACTTACCGAGATGGAATGTCCTCATTGCGAGGATATGACTCTCCTCTCTGCGCTCGCGGATAGCTTTCTTTTCAGAAAGCGACTCCGCCCCTTGCGCCCTCCCACTTTCTTTCTCCCAGGAGCCTGTGAGGAAAAAGCAGCGGGGCAGAGGATCTCGGCGCTAGGTGACGAGTGAGCCAACGCCAGCTGAGCCCCCGCGTGCCTCCCTCTCTCCACATCGAGAGGCCTCTCCCGTCCTCTTCTCTCACCCGGACCAGCAACCCTCTGCGGCTGCGAGCGATCTGCTTTCGTTCGGTGGGAGCGAGTGTGACGCCATGGACGACAGTGTGTCTCTGGCTGCCTCAGATGCGGAGGAGATGTCGGGCTCATCTTTTGACCACGCCCCCCTGCCGTCTGCAGAGCTCACTACAGTCGATGGCGCTGAAGAAAAAGTGTATGACAAACTGCCTCCCCTGGATGAGTCAGTGGCCGCGCATCTCTGCCCGCCATCAGCTGGAAACCAAAGGCCGTCCAAGCCGTGCAGGACGACTTCAGCTGTGTAGCAGCCCTGGCCCCTTGGAAAGACTCTCAGTGGAGGGATTGGGGCGTGCCCCTGGGTATGGTCTACAGAAGGAAGGTAGTCTCGACAGACGCTTCCAACTCGGGAGCTCTGTGCGATGGCAAACCGGCTTTCGGCCATTGAGTGGAAAGAGGAGAGTCGGCTTCACATCAACTGCCTGGAAATGTTGGCAGTATGCGCCTCCTGGAATGGGCTCAGATAAACTTGCATTCGCTAAGAGCAGCACATGTGCCGGGCAGGTTGAACCAGGGAGCGGACATGCTATCCCGGAGCAACGTCCCCTCAGAAGAGTGGATGCTCCACCCACATACGGTTCAAAGAATCTGGGAGATCTTCGGCAAGGCAGAGGTAGACCTCTTCGCCTCAGAAGACAACTCTCACTGCCCAATTTACTTTTCAAAGGACAAAGATGTGTTGGCCCACGATTGGCCCAATCTACTCCTTTACGCCTTTCCCCCGATCGCCCTGATCCCACAGGCAATCAGGCGAAAAACTAAATTGGAAGTTTTTAGAATTGCATGGAAAAACAGTATGTCCAGCTATAGACAGGCTCTAAAAGCTGCCAGGGCC
>NW_015505218.1:4058145-4058636 GCF_001515645.1 Sinocyclocheilus grahami | reverse complement strand
ATTTCAAATCATTTCTAAAATTTTAGAAAAAGTTGTGTCTGCTCAATTGTTCTCCTTCCTGCGAAGAAATTATCTCTATGTCTCTATGAACACTTGTTAAAATTACAAATGACTTGCTTCTTGCGTCAGACCAAGGCTGCATCTCATTGCTAGTTTTACTTGATCTTAGTGCTGCGTTCGACACTATAGATCATGACATACTCATAGATCGATTACATAACTATACAGGTATTCAAGGGCAGGTTTTAGGATGGTTTAGATCCTACCTGTCCGATCGCTACCACTTTGTTAATTTGAATGGGGAGTCATCTCAGTTATCACCAGTAAAATATGGAGTGCCACAAGGATCTGTCCTAGGTCCTCTGCTATTTTCAATATACATGTTGCCCCTTGGTAATATTATTAGAAAATACGGGATTAGTTTCCACTGTTATGCTGATGATACTCAACTATATATCACTTAACAAGACCAGATGAAACTTCTAAATTAT
>NW_015505218.1:4045823-4054262 GCF_001515645.1 Sinocyclocheilus grahami | reverse complement strand
TACATGTTGCCCCTTGGTAATATTATTAGAAAATACGGGATTAGTTTCCACTGTTATGCTGATGATACTCAACTATATATCACTTAACAAGACCAGATGAAACTTCTAAATTATCTAAGCTAACAGAGTGTGTTAAAAATGTAAAAGATTGGATGACCAATAATTTTCTCTTATTAAATTCGGATAAGACAGAGATATTACTTATTGGTCCAAAAGACAGTACACAGAATCTCTTGGATTACAATTTGCAACTAGACGGATGTACTGTTACTTCCTCTACAGTCAAAAATCTGGGTGTTATATTAGATAGCATCTTGTCTTTGGAAAATCATATTTCCCATGTTACAAAAACAACATCCTTCCATCTTAGAAACATTGCCAAGTTACGAAGCATGTTACCTGTTGCTGATGCAGAAAAGCTAGTTCATGCATTCATGACCTCTAGACTGGACTATTGTAACGCACTGCTAGGTGGTTGTCCTGCATCTTCAGTAAACAAGCTACAGGTAGTCCAAAATGCAGCGGCTAGAGTCCTTACCAGGTCAAGAAAATATGATCATATCAAATAATGCATCTCATAATCTTGTACTGCAGTTATATCTGATCAAATGCACATTATTATTCTTTAGCTTGGGTTAAACAAATAAATTTTGCTTTGTTGGAATAGCAGCTATGTACAAATAACAAATCTAGTTGTTTCTCTGTTTCTGCCACAGGATTGACATTGTAGAAACTTAATTTGCTGTAAAGTTGCTTTGCAACGATTTGCATCGTGAAAAGCACTATACAAATAAACTTGAAATGAATTGAATTGAATCAAGGAGCGGAAACACAAGGTTCTGTTGGTGGCCCCGCTCTGGGGGACCCAACACTGGTTCGCAGAGCTGTCTCAGCTGCTTCTAGCAGCCCTGTGGCCCATCCCCCTGAGACAAGACCTCCTTTCTCAGGCGAACAGAACAATATGGCACCCCCAGCCCGAGCTGTGGGCTCTGCACCTCTGGCCTCTCGATGGGAGCCTGCAGACCTCCCGAGAGTGTGCTAAACACAATATCTCAGGCTAGAGGACCTTCTACAAGGTGGCTCTATGCCCTTAAATGGTCTGTCTTCTCCGCCTGGTGTATGGCCCGCGGCGCAGACCCAATTTCCTGCGACCTATCTCTGATATTGTCCTTCCTGCAGGAGCTGTTGGATAAGGGTCGTTCCCCTTCCACGCTCAAGGTCTATGTAGCAGCCATAGCAGCCTCACATGCTCCTATAGCTGGCCAGTCGGTGGGCAGGAACAACCTAGTTGTTCGCTTTTAGGGTCTAGGAGGCTCAACCCACCTCGCCCTGTCACTGTCCCTGCATGGGACATGGGCCCACGGTGTTAAGAGCTCTGAAGAGCCCTCCTTTTGAGCTGCTACAGTCCGTTGACCTTCGTCCCCTGATGCTAAAAACCACTCTGCTACTGGCATTAGCATCGGTAAAGCATATGGGTGATCTGCAGGCGCTCTCTGTGAGCCGTACCTGCCTCGAATTCGGGCCCAATGTCTCCAAGGTCGTCCTGAAGCCGAGGCATGGTTATGTACCTAAAGTGCTCTCGACTCCGTTCAGGGCACAGGTGATAGCTCTTTCGGCGCTTCCTCCTTCGGAGCAGGACCAAGAGCTAAATCTGCTCTGCCCTGTCAGGGCATTGAGAATACACATTGAGTGTTCTGGCCCGTACAGGCTGTCGGATCAGCTTTTTGTATGCTTCAGTAACCACACCAGAGGGTCTTCGGTCACGAAGCAGAGACTTTCTAAATGGATAATTGACGCTATCAAGCTAGCGTACTCTTTTTTGGGCCTTCAATGCCCCATGGGAGTAAGAGCCCACTCAACAAGAGGCATTGCCTCTTCCTGGGTGTGGTCTAGCGGTGTTTTCATTGCAGAAATTTGTGCGGCGGCCAGCTGGGCCTCGCCATCCTCATTTACCAGGATTTATAATCTGGATGTCCCGGCTTTACAGGCTCGGGTCCTTTCTGCTTAAATGGACTTACTGGGGACTGGGGAAGTCGTGGCCTAATGGTTAGAGAGTCGGACTCATAACCTAAGATTGTGGGTTCAAGTCTCATACCGGCAGGGATTGTAGGTGGGGGGAGTGAATGTACAGCACTCTCTCCCACCTTCAATACCCCGACTGAGGTGCCCTTGAGCAAGGCACCGAACCCCCAACTGCTCCCCGGGCTGCAGCAAAAACTGCTCTGGGTGTGTGTTCACATTCACTGCTGTGTGTGTGTGCACTTTGGATGGGATAAATGCAGAGCACTAATTCCGAGTATGGGTCACCATACTTGGCCACATGTCACTTCACTTACTCTGGCAAAACCAGTTTGCCTTCTCTGTACACTCTTGGCCCCCACTGGGTTCCGAGGCTGTACTATTTTTCTTGGAACGATCACTTAGTGCCAGGCCGATCTCTCTGAGTTTGGCCCTATCGCTTCCTGTGGGGCCTCCCTACAATTACTTGATCCCTCTAAGCTCTTTTTGCTCAAGGCAAGTTCAAGCATTGGTCATTCCTCTAACATAGCAAGGCGGGATTGTACTGGTTCCCCAAAGCATCTTAGCAGATGCAGTACGAGTGAAGTATAGATAGATAGATCTTAGCGGGAACGAGTACTGCGTTGCTGGCCATGCTATGTAGCTGCACGACTCGGTCATCGCTTCAGTCGAAGTAACCTGAGGATCCTATGGCGAAGTGCACGCTTATATAGCCAGATGCCCTGTCCAAATTGGCGGACTCTGGCATGCTGTGCCGCCATAGGCTCGTGGAGTTCCGCTGCCACGCCATTGGCTAGTTTTTAATACACTGCACGAACCAATGGCCGTGCAGTTACACTGCGTGATTGAAAAAGGCTTCAGTATTCAGAGAAAAAGGAGTTTTCCCAAAGCATCTTAGCAGACACAGTACTCGTTCCCGTATCTCAGGGAACCGAGGTTACGTTAGTAACAGAGTACGTTTCATGGTGCATTTCCCCACGTCGGCCGCATGAATTCTGCTAAATTAAGGAAGGCTAGAAGGCTAGATTAGTCCCTCCAGGAGTGCTGTCAGTGGAGGAGACATTTCCTCAGGAAGTGGTTTGCTTTATAATCTTTACTTCTTTACTGGAAAAAAAGCACCAGGAATATGTAATTGTCAGAAAGTATGAGTGAGCACAGCTTGCTGTATGAACATAGTCAAGGAAACAGCAGTGACCAGGAGAGGAATTTTGGCTTTGGAATGGATGAGAATCCAAACTCACTGCCAAATGGTTTCTGTGAATAAACTACGTAAATATGTCTGACCACAGATCTCAGCAATCCAATTTCTTAAAATCCTTTAGAAATTATTTCTTTCAGTATAATGCTTTCTGGTTTTGCTCTGTTAGTTTAGAAGGTCAAAAACAGTCTCCTCCAACTAAGTGCTGTCACGGTTAGGATGAGGCAGGAAGAAAGTCCACAAAATATAGTAGGGCACACGACAGGAGAACAGGCTGGTCGGGGATGGGGGTAGCTCCAGACTCTGTGGCAAAAGGGGACTAGGTAGCAGCTAGTTGGATGCCTCCAGGCGTCCATCCTGGGTGGATGAGTCAAAGGGGGCACAGGGTTGGTAGGGGACCAAAATGGTACAGACTGGGGGGGTGGGTGGGTAGGGACCCATGGAAGTCCAGGCCAGAGTGGTGCCGGCTTTGGGAACCCTTGCAGACCGGGACAGACAGAGGGTGGGATAAAGGTGGGGGCACCGTTGGTGGCACCTCTCCCAACAGGGACACGTTTCACAGGCGAGGGCTTCCTACTGAACTGGGTATTATGGGCGGACTCCAGGATATTCTTGGTAGGCAAGACATGACTGGCAAGGAATTCTGAGGTGGCTTCAATGAGCACATTAGGGCTCTCTAGAACAGCCTCCTTGACCAGAACATGGACAGTCTCCAAGGGTACAGCATGACAGACAGGATTATTTTCTGTGGGCTTTGAATGACTGACAAGATTTTCAGGATTGGCCTCTGAGGATGGGACAAGACTGACAGGGACCGCTTCTGTAATTGGAGCGGAATCTAGAGCTATAACAAGGATGCCCTTAGGGATCTCTGGACCAGGTTCAAATATTGACTCTGGAAGGCCCTTGGGGGCCACTGAACTGCCCTCGGGGACTACTAGGACTGACCCGGAAACTGGCTCTTGACTGCCCTCGGGGGCTGCTAAACTGCCCTTCAAAGCAACTGGAACAGACTCATGAACTGATTCTTGGATGACTGGAGCGGACTCTTGACTGCCCTCGGGGGCTGCTGAACTGACCTCCGGGGCTGCAGGAACTGGGTCCTCAGGAATGGGCTCCCTCTTGGCCCCCACTGGGTTCCGAGGCTGTACTATTTTTCTTGGAACGATCACTTAGTGCCAGGCCGATCTCTCTGAGTTTGGCCCTATCGCTTCCTGTGGGGCCTCCCTACAATTACTTGATCCCTCTAAGCTCTTTTTGCTCAAGGCAAGTTCAAGCATTGGTCATTCCTCTAACATAGCAAGGCGGGATTGTACTGGTTCCCCAAAGCATCTTAGCAGATGCAGTACGAGTGAAGTATAGATAGATAGATCTTAGCGGGAACGAGTACTGCGTTGCTGGCCATGCTATGTAGCTGCACGACTCGGTCATCGCTTCAGTCGAAGTAACCTGAGGATCCTATGGCGAAGTGCACGCTTATATAGCCAGATGCCCTGTCCAAATTGGCGGACTCTGGCATGCTGTGCCGCCATAGGCTCGTGGAGTTCCGCTGCCACGCCATTGGCTAGTTTTTAATACACTGCACGAACCAATGGCCGTGCAGTTACACTGCGTGATTGAAAAAGGCTTCAGTATTCAGAGAAAAAGGAGTTTTCCCAAAGCATCTTAGCAGACACAGTACTCGTTCCCGTATCTCAGGGAACCGAGGTTACGTTAGTAACAGAGTACGTTTCATGGTGCATTTCCCCACGTCGGCCGCATGAATTCTGCTAAATTAAGGAAGGCTAGATTAGCATGAAAGTCCCTCCAGGAGTGCTGTCAGTGGAGGAGACATTTCCTCAGGAAGTGGTTTGCTTTATAATCTTTACTGGCCAAAGCAAAAAAAAGCACCAGGAATATGTAATTGTCAGAAAGTATGAGTGAGCACAGCTTGCTGTATGAACATAGTCAAGGAAACAGCAGTGACCAGGAGAGGAATTTTGGCTTTGGAATGGATGAGAATCCAAACTCACTGCCAAATGGTTTCTGTGAATAAACTACGTAAATATGTCTGACCACAGATCTCAGCAATCCAATTTCTTAAAATCCTTTAGAAATTATTTCTTTCAGTATAATGCTTTCTGGTTTTGCTCTGTTAGTTTAGAAGGTCAAAAACAGTCTCCTCCAACTAAGTGCTGTCACGGTTAGGATGAGGCAGGAAGAAAGTCCACAAAATATAGTAGGGCACACGACAGGAGAACAGGCTGGTCGGGGATGGGGGTAGCTCCAGACTCTGTGGCAAAAGGGGACTAGGTAGCAGCTAGTTGGATGCCTCCAGGCGTCCATCCTGGGTGGATGAGTCAAAGGGGGCACAGGGTTGGTAGGGGACCAAAATGGTACAGACTGGGGGGGTGGGTGGGTAGGGACCCATGGAAGTCCAGGCCAGAGTGGTGCCGGCTTTGGGAACCCTTGCAGACCGGGACAGACAGAGGGTGGGATAAAGGTGGGGGCACCGTTGGTGGCACCTCTCCCAACAGGGACACGTTTCACAGGCGAGGGCTTCCTACTGAACTGGGTATTATGGGCGGACTCCAGGATATTCTTGGTAGGCACAGTCTCCTCCAACTAAGTGCTGTCACGGTTTGGCAAGGGAGGACCCAGATGCAGAATGAACAGGGGGAACAGAGTTTATTAACAAAAATTAGAACACAAAAGGATGAGGCAGGAAGAAAGTCCACAAAATATAGTAGGGCACACGACAGGAGAACAGGCTGGTCGGGGATGGGGGTAGCTCCAGACTCTGTGGCAAAAGGGGACTAGGTAGCAGCTAGTTGGATGCCTCCAGGCGTCCATCCTGGGTGGATGAGTCAAAGGGGGCACAGGGTTGGTAGGGGACCAAAATGGTACAGACTGGGGGGGTGGGTGGGTAGGGACCCATGGAAGTCCAGGCCAGAGTGGTGCCGGCTTTGGGAACCCTTGCAGACCGGGACAGACAGAGGGTGGGATAAAGGTGGGGGCACCGTTGGTGGCACCTCTCCCAACAGGGACACGTTTCACAGGCGAGGGCTTCCTACTGAACTGGGTATTATGGGCGGACTCCAGGATATTCTTGGTAGGCAAGACATGACTGGCAAGGAATTCTGAGGTGGCTTCAATGAGCACATTAGGGCTCTCTAGAACAGCCTCCTTGACCAGAACATGGACAGTCTCCAAGGGTACAGCATGACAGACAGGATTATTTTCTGTGGGCTTTGAATGACTGACAAGATTTTCAGGATTGGCCTCTGAGGATGGGACAAGACTGACAGGGACCGCTTCTGTAATTGGAGCGGAATCTAGAGCTATAACAAGGATGCCCTTAGGGATCTCTGGACCAGGTTCAAATATTGACTCTGGAAGGCCCTTGGGGGCCACTGAACTGCCCTCGGGGACTACTAGGACTGACCCGGAAACTGGCTCTTGACTGCCCTCGGGGGCTGCTAAACTGCCCTTCAAAGCAACTGGAACAGACTCATGAACTGATTCTTGGATGACTGGAGCGGACTCTTGACTGCCCTCGGGGGCTGCTGAACTGCCCTCCGGGGATGCAGGAACAGACTCATGAACTGATTCTTGGATGACTGGAGCGGACTCTTGACTGCCCTCGGGGGCTGCTGAACTGACCTCCGGGGCTGCAGGAACTGGGTCCTCAGGAATGGGCTCCTGGACTGGTACTGAAGTGGACTCTGAAACAGGCTCTGGAACAGACTTTGGACTGAACTGGAATGAGGCAGACTCTGGGCAGGACTAGGATGGAGTGGTCTGGTCAGGGGCTCGAACGGATTCTGGAGGCTCCAGGGCAAAAGCATACTCGTGTCTGTGGGGACTGATGGCTTGAGAACGGCCTCCATAGGTATGACAGGGATAGTGGGCTGCTTAGGAGTGACAACTGCGCTAAACACTGAGACAAGAAATAAATACACTTACAAGCTGCTTTTAACTTCTGCTGATTGACTGCTTCTCACAAAGACTATTTCTTTACACTGTTTTGCTGGCGCTTGAACACACTTTCCTGTTTATCCCAACAAATGGCCAAGCAAAGCGCATGACACTCACAAGGTACGCGATACAGTACGAGACCAAACGCCATTTCAGCACGTCTCCACAGTAAATAAAACAAGCGTTTCCTAGCAACGACAACTGCGCTAAACACTGAGACAAGAAATAAATACACTTACAAGCTGCTTTTAACTTCTGCTGATTGACTGCTTCTCACAAAGACTATATCTTTACACTGTTTTGCTGGCGCTTGAACACACTTTCCTGTTTATCCCAACAAATGGCCAAGCAAAGCGCACGACACTCACAAGGTACGCAATACAGTACGAGACCAAACGCCATTTCAGCACGTCTCCACAGTAAACAAAAAGACTCTGTGGCAAAAGGGGACTAGTTAGCAGCTCAAGGAACCACAGGCTTGGCCCTGGGGATGGTAACTCTTGAAGCACCAAAATGTCTGTCAGGTCAGAAGAATCAGCGACCAGGGAGGACTCAGGAAGCAGGGCAGGAACCAACACGACAGACACACACAAAGACATGACAACAGGAGAGACAAGAGATAGACACAGATCACAAGTAAAAACTTGCAAAACTATGACTAGGGAGATAAAACAAGAAATACAACTGAAAAGGAAAAACAAATGTAATAAAATACACTGAACAAAATTATAAACGTAACACTTTTGTTTTTACCCCCATTTTTCATGAGCTGAACTCAAAGATCTAAGACTTTTTCTATGTACACAAAAGACCTATTTCTCTCAAATATTGTTCACAAATCTGTCTAAATCTGTGTTAGTGAGCACTTCTCCTTTGCCGAGATAATCCATCCACCTCACAGGTGTGGCATATCAAGATGCTGATTAGACAGCATGATTATTGCACAGGTGTGCCTTAGGCTGGCCACAATAAAAGGCCACTCTAAAATGTGCAGTTTTATCACACAGCACAATGCCACAGATGTCACAAGTTTTGAGGGAGCGTGCAATTGGCATGAATGTAAATTGAATGTTCATTTCTCTACCATAAGCCTTTTCCAAAGGCGTTTCAGAGAATTTGGCAGTACATCCAACCGGCCTCACAACCGCAGACCACGTGTAACCACACCAGCCCAGGACCTCCACATCCAGCATCTTCACCTCCAAGATCGTCTGAGACCAGCCAGTTCTCTTCATGCTGCAACAATCAGTTTGCATAACCAAAGA
>NW_015505218.1:4041793-4045377 GCF_001515645.1 Sinocyclocheilus grahami | reverse complement strand
CCCCCAATACAGTAAAACTGCACATTTTAGAGTGGCCTTTTATTGTGGCCAGCCTGAGGCACACCTGTACAATAATCATGCTGTCTAATCAGCATCTTAATATGCCACACCTGTGAGGTGGATGGATTATCTCGGCAAAGGAGAAGTGCTCACTAACACAGATTTAGACATATTTGTGAACAATATTTGAGAGAAATAGGCCTTTTGTCTACATAGAAAAAGTCTTAGATCTTTGAGTTCAGCTCATGAAAAATGGGGGCAAAAACAAAAGTGTTGCGTTTATAATTTTGTTCAGTGTAAATACTAAAAATAATTAACTGGAACTTATGAAAACAAAAGGATAACAATAGGAAAAAGCTAGGATTAAATGACTAGAACTACAAACAAAATAAATAAAGACAAGACAGCAACCTTGCTAGAAACTAGAAAGAAAATAAAAATGACAAAACCAAAAGGTTCAAGAACTAAAATAAAGAACTAAACCACAAAAGACTGGAACTATACTATAGACTAAGCACGGGAACAAATAAAAACTAGAATTAACAAGAGGGAAACTAGACTAGATGAATATACTGAATAGCGAGTTCTAACAAGACTAAAGATACAAACAAGGAGAATGCACACAAGGCACACACAAAACGAACCAGCAAAGACCAGAGGTAAATGAGCACAATATAAAGGGAGCAGAGCACACAAGGATCAGGTAAACAAAATTGGACAAACAAGGACTAAACAAGGGGGCGTGGTGATTGAAAATGAGGAGGCAGGACAAGAGGAACACATGGTCAACACAAACAAAGACACAGCCATGTGCTCAGGCACAAAATAAACAAATACACATTAAAAAAAAGACAGGACAGACAAGACAGGACAGACAAGACTGTCAGGGCAGGATCCTGACAAGTGCAACAAGCTTATCTTACAACTTGATGATAGAGTCTATCAGTTTTAGAACTAGAGCTGGAGTATTACATTGAAATACTGTCAAAAGTTACATTTTCTATGCATTAATACAGATTAGTTTCAGCCAGTTTATCAATATAATATGATATGACATGTGGCTTATTGCTAGTATATACTCTCAGAAAATTTAAAAAAGAAGAAGAAAAAGCTGTCACTGAGGTGGTAAAATCTAAAAGGTACTTTTCTGTATCTCCTAAATGGCTTATACTGTATATTAGTACCTTAAATATGCATACTCGTACTTAAAGTGTACATTTACATTTAGTCATTAATGTACATATTAGTACCTTTTTTAAAGTTTTGAAAGTGTACAAATGTAATATTAAATATTAATGGATACAAATTTTAAAGAAAGAAAGAAAGAAAGATTATTAACATTATTGTTGTTGTTTTTTGTTGTTGTGACTATTTAATATTTACGACATGGAACATATCTTGTCACACAGCAGAATTATTTAAACCAAGGCAAAAGATAAAAAGGTGATTTGGTGAACAATGAGTAGTTACAGGACATGTATTATTATACGAACTGAAAAAAAAATGGTGTAGAAACATATTTCACTCAGAATTTGCAAGTAATTTTCACAATTAATTATAAAGAAACAGCAAGTAACATTGAAATAAACATGACATTTTGAGGTAGAAAGACAAAAAGATATTTTCTTGTAAAATGTACTCTAATAATATTTGATTTATTTACAGATTTGAAAAAAATATTTTACAGTGCACTTATACATATTAATTTTGAACTAAAATCTTAATAAAATATCCATAATCGTATTGCAATAGTACCCCTTATTGCTTTGCATTAAAGCACATACATGACTGCAGTGCAATTCACTTTTTAGGTATGGAAAGTCACTGTGCACTTGGTTTGAATAGTAGAATATTTGCCCTGATTTTTTATCTTGCTCTCAGTTTGAATAGACTTGATGGTGTAGAAACATATAGTAAACATATAAGTAATTTTCACAATTAATTATAAAGAAACAGCAAGTAACATTGAAATAAACATGACATTTTGAGGTAGAAAGACAAAAAGATATTTTCTTGTAAAATGTACTCTAATAATCTTTGATTTATTTACAGATTTGAAAAAAATATTTTACAGTGCACTTATACATATTAATTTTGAACTAAAATCTTAATAAAATATCCATAAATGTATTGCAATAGTACCCCTTATTGCTTTGCATTAAAGCACATACATGACTGCAGTGCAATTCACTTTTTAGGTATGGAAAGTCACTGTACACTTGGTTTGAATAGTAGAATATTTGCCCTGATTTTTTATCTTGCTCTCAGTTTGAATAGACTTGAAGGGCCTTTGCCCCGCTGTTGGGCCACCAAGCCAAAGGGCACACCTTACTGTCCATTCACACACAAAGACCACATTGAGTCTGCAGCGCTGGTCTGTGAGTCTTGACCTGTAGCCCTGAGATAAACCTTCAAAACAACAGCTGTGGTGAAGGAGGGGTGAGAGCTGGGCCTGTGGCCATGGTCACGCATGGAGGCCTGCTGTTCTTCAATAGAGATGGCCAGATCCCTCCATTTACAACAAGAGGGCTTTTTTGGAATTAGTTCTGTGAGTGGTCTTGGGTCAGGACATGGAGAATTTTCTGTAGTGTCTTTGTGTTTAGTGTCTATGTTTGTGTCTACTTATTTCTTTTTAGATTTTAGATTTTGTTTTGAATTGTATCTACACATTTAAGAATATATTTACAGTGTAAGTTTTCTCATTTGTGAGGAATTACAAACAGAGGTGACGCGAGGAAGGAGAGAGACAGCACCGAGAGCCCCAGGGACAGGCTGCTTCTAATGGCTTTTGACGCTCACTTCTTCCGTAATTTGCCGATTAATGGGTGACAGATGCGCATAATGCTTCTGTGCATGGAGCCAGCCAGGAGCGGGAGTGCTCATGGGATGAGATAATGCCTATGAGAGGAAAAAGAGCCCTCTTTTAACGTTCTCTCACACTTTTTCTCCCATTGCCGCTGCCCCAGTGTGATTTCCAACAGATGTTCAGCAGACCCCTCAGCACAGAGAGAGTAGCTCACCTCTTGAGAAATCTCTGACACTGGGTTAAGAATAGGGAAAGTTTGAGATGCGGTGTCAATTTAAAACCACCTGTCTCCATCTAAGGACATCTCTGTTCAGTATTTTCAGTATTTCTCAGAGGGCGGGCTTCAAGTATAACTCGTTTGAAGTAATGGTGCTTCATATAACATTATCCATAGAAACGAGTGTTAATGATAGATCCCATGTGATGTTTGTACTGGCTACTGTATACAGGCCACCAGGGCACCATACAGACTTTATTAAAGAATTTGCTGATTTTACATCCGAGTTAGTGCTGGCTGCAGATAAAGTTTTAATTGTTGGTGATTTTAATATCTGTGTTGATAATGAAAAAGATGCATTGGGATCAGCATTCATAGACATTCTAAACTCTATTGGTTACGTGTCAGGACCTACTCATTGTCGAAATCATACTCTAGATTTAATACTGTCACATGGAATTGATGTCGATGGTGTTGAAATTATGCAACCAAGCGATGATATCTCAGATCATTATCTAGTCTTGTGCAAACTTCATATAGCTAAAACTGTAAATTCTACTC
>NW_015505218.1:3999178-4041705 GCF_001515645.1 Sinocyclocheilus grahami | reverse complement strand
ATACCTAGAATATCAAAATCAACTGCGGGCGGCAGATCCTTTGCCTATTTAGCGCCCAAACTCTGGAATAACCTACCTAACATTGTTCGAGAGGCAGACACACTCTGTCAGTTTAAATCTAGATTAAAGACCCATCTCTTAAACCTGGCTTACACATAACACACTAACACATTTCTAATATTCAAATCCGTAAAAAGGATTTTTAGGCTGCATTAATTAGGACAACCGGAACTGGGTATCACTTCCCATAACACCCGATGTACTTGCTACATCGCTAGAAGAATGGCATCTACGCTAATATTAGTCTGTTTCTTTCTTATTCCGAGGTCACCGTAGCCACCAGCTCCAGTCTGTATCCAGATCAGATGGTCACTGCAGTTACCTGGATCGAGTACGTATCCAGCCCAGATGGTGGATCAGCACCTAGAGATGACCTCTACAGCCCTGAATGTCAGTGGAGATCAGCACAACTAGATGAGCCCCAGAGATATATTCCCAGTGAAGGCCTTGTCTCCTAGACAGCCTCCGGGACAAGACCACAGGGACCAGTTGAGTCCTCTGCACAGTGTGACTTTGCTGGAGCCTGGAACTGAACTGCTGGTTTTGTCTGTCCAGAGGAGAACTGGCCCCCCGACTGAGCCTGGTTTCTCCCAAGGTTTTTTCTCCATTCTGTCACCGATGGAGTTTTGGTTCCACTTAAACAAACACTTTGGGACACTAAATTTCCAGTGATATCGTCGACATGATTGCACAGATACTATTTAAATTGAACTGAGCTGGATGATGACATCACTGAATTCAATGATGAACTGCCTTTAACTGAAAATGGAAAGTGAAAAGTGAAGTGAAGAAAGTGAAGTGACATGTGGCCAAGAATGGTGACCCATTCTCGGAATTAGTGCTCTGCATTTATCCTATCCAAAGTGCACACACACAGCAGTGAACACACACACACCGTGAACACACACCTGGAGCAGTGGGCAGCCATTTTTTGCTGCGGTGCCCGGGGAGCAGTCGGGGGTTCGGTGCCTTGCTCAAGGGCACCTCAGTCGTGGTATTGAAGGTGGGAGAGAGTGCTGTACATTCACTCCCCCATCTACAATCCCTTTGGGTTACGAGTCCGACTCTCTAACCATTAGGCCACGACTTCCCCCAATGAAGGAACTGTTAAGAGAACCGTTCTCTTCACAGTTGCTTTGTTTACTATTGTCATTTTGCATTATTGACACAATATTTTCCTAATTAATGCTGTACAGTTGCTTTGACACAATCTGTATTGTTAAAAGCACTATATAAATAAAGGTGACTTGACTTGACTTGAATAAGGCCAGTGTCTTCAAACTCTGGGGGTCTGTGAAGGTTCTGCAGGAGGTCTATGTGGCAGATATGCACAACATAGGATTTATTTATAATATGTCTTGCTGTTGGCTTTCCAGTGCACCTGTTGTCACTTTCATTTGCACCAAAGCAAAAGAAACTGATTCACAATCACTTATGTTCACTTTAATATCAATTTGGAAGCATAAGTGATTGTGAATCTGTTTCTCTTGCTTTGGTGCAAATGAAAGTGACAACAGGTGCACTGGAAAGCCAACAGCAAGACAACCCCCCAAAAGGGAATAGCTTTGCAGGTGGTGGCCATAGACAATTGCTTTCTCCTTATCCTTCCTGACAGATTTGTCTCTAGTTACGTGTTTTGTTAGGTTCCTTGTCACGCTTTGTAGCATGAGGATGACCTCCAGCAGGTTATAGGTGTGCGTGTTTCAGATCAAACTGTCAGAAACAGACTCCATGAGGGTGGCATGAGGGCCCGACATCCTGTAGTGGGACCTGTGATCACAGCCCAGCACCATGCAGTTAGTTTGCCAGAGAACACCAGAATTGGCAGGTTCACCATTGTGCACCGTTCTCTTCACGTATGAGAGCAGGTTCACACTGAGCACATGTGACAGACGTGAAAGAGTCTGGAGATGCCATGGAGAACATGCATGATCCAGCATGACTGGTTTGGCGGTGGATCAGTGATGGTCCGGGGAGGAATATCCGTGGAGGGTCACACAGACCTCCATGTGCTAGCCAACTGTATACTTACTGCAGTTAGGTAGCGGGATGAAATCTTCAGAGCCACTGTCAGACCTTATACTGGTGCAGTGGGCCCAAGTTCCTCCTGGGTCATGTCAATGCCTGGCCTCAGGTGGCCGGAGTGTGTAGACCATTTTTGGATGATGAAGAAATTGATACCTTTGACTGACTCTCATGTTTCCAGACATGAATCCAATCAAGAAACACAGGCATATTATGTACTGGATCATCCAAAGATGTCTATTAGCACCACAGACTGTCCAGGAGCTCACTGATGCCCTGATCCAGGTTTTTCATTATAAGTTGCTGTGAGAAAATTCATGCAAGTTGGATCAGCCTGTAATTACTTTTATTTAATTTTTTTTAAACTTTGATTTCTGTCGTGATTTTGAATCCATCCCTGAGTGTGTTGATGATTTTGGCTTCCGTTGACCATTGTCAATTTTATTCTCATTCATGAATGGGCAGTATTTGAAATACATGTATTTGAAATACAAAATACTATTTTGTATTTAAATACATTTAATCTTTGTATTTTGTAGTTTTAAAATACATAAAATACTTTTTGCCAATCAACCTCTTTATTAGACTGCTGATTCCCTGTATCAACAAGTATACAAAAATACTAAGATTAAATGTATTTAAATACAAAATACATTTGACTTTTTCCAAAGGTATTTAAATACAAAATACAAAATAGTATTTCAAATACATGTATTTGAAATACTGCCCATCCCTGCAGGAAATCAGCAGTCTAATAAGGAGGTTGATACCTTATGTATTTTGAAAATTCAAAAATACTCAGATTAAATGTTCAAAACAGTATTTTGTATTTCAAATAAATGTATTTGAAATACTGCCCATCCCTGCATAACTCTCATCAGTTTTATTCGTAATGAATTACAAATGTATATAAAAGTAAAGAGTAAAAAGTAAAAGTAAAGATTTTCAACTTGAACGTTTTGTTCATCGATATCCAATGTATGATTTAAGTGGCAGTGTACAGTATATAGCCAAAATCATCAACCCACTAAGGGCTTGATTCAAAATCACAACAGAAATCAAAGTAAAAAAAAAAAAAAAAAAGAAATTACTCATACAGGAGTCCCCCCCCCCCCAAAATTTTTACTTTTGGGAAAAAACAATTTGAAAAAATTAAAATTGTAAATTTTCATTTTCATTTTAAAATATTTTTTTTTACATTTTAAGTTTTAATCGCATTATTTAAAATAAAAAAATAAAAAATTAATTAAGGTAACGCATTAAATTGACAGCCCTAATATATATAATATAAATACATTGATTTAAGATTAAAGCATGGCCAAAATCTGGAGCAACTAAACTTCTTAACTGACATTTTTGTATGACCATTAATTTTGAGTGAGAACAATTTTTTTGAAGAACATGTTTTTCAAGCACTATAATTTTTTAACAGTGTGTGTGTGTTTGTGTGTGTGTGTGAGTATGTGTGTACCTGTTTTTCTATTCTGGTGGGAACTTAAACCTGAATACAGGTCAACACAGACTCATGGGGACTCGTGTCATGGTGGGGACCTAAATTGAGGTCCCCACGGGTAAACAAAACAGAACCATATGCTAATTGTCAATAATTTTTGACGATAGTGGTCCTGACAGAATAACAGTTCGAATAAACTATTTTTATCCAGTTGCACAGCATGCTGGGAACCTAATCTCAGAAATGCTTTTGTTGTTTTTAGCCATTTCAACTGAAATTACATGACTAAAAAACAGCACTTTTATAGTTATGTCTACTTGCAAACTAGTTAGGCTTAGTAAAACCTATGAATTATAGAAAGACAATCTACATGGGGAAGTCGTGGCCTAATGGTTAGAGAGTCGGACTCGTAATCCAAAGGTTGTGGGTTCGAGTATCGTACCGGCAGGGATTGTGGGTGGGGGGAGTGAATGTACAGCGCTCTCTCCCACCTTCAATACCACAAACCCCCAACTGCTCCCCAGGTGTCGCAGCATAAATGGCTGCCCACTGCTCCGGGTGTGTGTTCACAGTGTGTGTGTGTGCACTCAGGATGGGATACATGCAGAGCACTAGTTTTTAGTATGGGTCACCATACTTGGTCACATGTCACGTCACTTTCATAAATTTGAGCCTATTCAAGACATTAACTGAAGTGTTCGTGCTCGCTCGTGGTGTCAAGTTTAACTAGGCGGAATGTCAAACTCCACCATATAATCTAACAGCACTATATCTTCACCAGAGGCGGACAAAGTACACAACTCCATTACTTAAGTGAAAGTACAGATACTGCTGGTCAACTATTACTCCATTACAAGTAAAAGTTGTAAAGACAGATTTTTACTTAAGTAAAAGTACAGAAGTACTTGCTTTTAAAAGTAAATTGCAATCAATGCAATTTTATTATTGTTGTATGTAATACTTGCAATACCTCTGAAGCAACTTAAAATACATTACACCTACTGAATACACTGACTAGCTTGTAGTATCTTTTGGAATAAAGAGCTTTTAGAATGTTAAAAACCTATGGGGGAAAAACAACAACAACAGAAAAATTATTATTTAACACCCCTACATTGAATTGTTGTAAATAAATATCACATTTGGAACTGGTCAGTGCTCAAAAAATGCTGGGAAATCAATTCATGTAGCCCTACAAGAGTGATTACTGATAAACTGTCTGAAAAAAGACAGTTTTTAGAGAAGAAAAAAATATTTTCTTTGAGGACCTTGATAGAAATGTAGTGGAGTGAAAAGTACAATATTTGTCTTTCAAATGTAGTGAAGTTAAAGTCATAAGTTTCCAGAAACAATTATACTCAAGTAAAGTACAGATACTCAAAAAATGTACTTAAGTACAATACTCAAGTAAATGTACTTAGTTACTGTCCGCCTCTGATCTTCACCATAAAATCTGATGTTTGCCAGGCCAGTTCTGATTTCAATGAAGAAGTCCAAACCTGTGTGGAAGCGTAAGAGCCAAAATAATTTACCCTTCACACTTCCTGGCCTCACACACTCTAGGCTTTATCCACAGAAGCTCTGTGTATAGACAAGTGTTCAAATACTTCCCTTGATCAGCAGATAGAGAGAACGAGAAAACACACTCACACACACACAGATAAGCCATTGTGCTTTCGTCCGGAGTGCTGGGCTGAAGGCTAAGCGGCTGAACATTAACTATGAACAGCTGAACGGTTAGTATGACTCAACTACAGCGAGTCTTTACATCATGTTACCTGAGAGAAAATATACAAGATTAAATATACTGTAATCTATAAGAATCTCGAAAAGTTCGTTTTGCGAATGAGTCTAATGTTCGTTAGTGTTTTTTCTTCACAATGTAGGCCTATGTGAGGGAATGTGTCCAGATAAAAAGAGATTTTGTAAGTGTGTGACCTTAATTGGAACAGGATACAGGAAGGCAAACAGCTGATGTAATATTCTAAGTAATTGCTACATAATTACTCTGGCTGGCCTTACTATACTACACACTGGTTTCTGCAGATAAAAATGACATTGACATAGTGCCTACTGTAAGAAGAACATGAACATAAAGATGTTTCCATTGGCATATGTTCTGTTATTACTTTGCTCCTTAGCAATTTCACTCCTCACGAGGTTTTGATAAGAAGATTGACAAATTATGCCATGTTTCATGTAACATAATAATGTACTTTTCAGGGCTACATGTCCACAAAAAAGAATATGCTTCATTTAGAAATACATATTAAGATAGTTAGTACAGGCATGTAGTACTTTGATATCTCTTGTGAAAAAGAACTACGCTTTGGCATAACTTACTATGGAAATAATATACTTTAAAACAATATACTTAACTGCAAACTGAATTGAATGTTTTGGATACTTAACTGCTTGTTATTTACAATTAAATAAAATTATAGTGTATTGTAATGTATTATAGTTTAAATCGATGTTAAATGCAATTAGCTGAACTTTTCTGTAGAGTGTTTTTTTTTAATAAGTAGAATTTAATTATGATGACCGTTGACTGATCTCTTTATGTGTGATTTTATAATTTCTTATTGTCTTTGAAATACATTGAAAAGTATACAGCCGAATGTACTGACAAGCATTTATGGTAAACGAAATGTCATTTCTTTTGAAACTATTCTATTTTTTAAAAATGTATTTGAAATTACACATGAAGATTGCAATAGGGTATTTAAAATATTTTAAATGTAATATCAAATAACACACTAAAGCTATAATCAAGTACTTGTGCTTTAGTATGTTAACATAAAAATAAGTGCACTTCTTTGAAGATTATTAAAACATTCATTATATATATATACATTTCTAGGTCTAGGTTTATTTAAGTAATATATTATCTGCAAATGCAGTTTTTATATACTTTAAGGATCTAAAGTATACTGCAAGTGCACATTCTATTCAATTAGGTGCACTTCTTTTTCACAGTACCATTTACCATGTTATTTAGCATTATTACTGTAGGTAGAGCATAGTGCTAGCAGTGCTAAGGTCATGGGTTCAAATGATTGAACGCATCAACTATATACCCTCAGTTTGGAAAAAGGAAAGGGAAGATGTTGACCTCAACTGCCTGCTGCCAACCAATAGTTAGTTCCTTGATCAGTAACATCAGAACAATTTTTTTATTGAAGTCTCTAAAGGATTGCTGACAAAAAACAAGGACAATTCTGGTGTATTTTGACAGGGACATTTCCAAGCACAGCTCCAGCCAACAAAGAGGGGGACTGTCCCCAGAAATCACGGACATCATCCTATATTATGAAAAAATGAATTAGGAAGCCAGAGCTTGATGCAGCCCATGGCATTTGGTAAGCTGGTTTGGGCCTTTGCCCTTTGGCTAAAGATGCAAAGATGAGAGACGCCCACTCCATGGTGGACAAACTCTTATCTAACCAAGACCAGCTGGCTGAGATTGTCTCCGTGGAGAGACAGACACATTTGGACTATAGTGATAGTTGTCCTGCTTGTCTCTTAATGGATTGCTACACATGAGAGATAAGAGAGTGATGCAATAGATATGCGTCTAGACATTTAGAGGGAGACGCTGAGGTGTGATCAGTAAGTCAATCTGCCCGATTGAAGATCGAAATACAAAAAGTTTACAATAGCACAAAATAGTGTGTTGATCTGATGTCCATTGAACAAATAATTACCTTGTTAAACCGTTGATCTGAAACATGTTCTGCAATTTGATCACATTCACACAGACAATATGGGCCAGTATTTTAAATTATACTTTATTTCATATAAAACGAACAATAAACAAATAAATTAAATATTTCTAAAATAACTCTCTTGAGGGGAAATTTATAATAACATTGTTTGATTGTTACACTGAGGACTACACTAATGGAATGTCATGTGGTTTATAATTTCATGCACAAAGAATGTGCTCTTACAATTCTGGAGGTGTCATGAACTGCTTAAGCGTTTGTTTCTTATTTAGAGGTCATACATCACTGTAGCTGCCTGAAAGAAGATTGAGCTCTGGTGATAAATCGAATTGAACAGTTCTGCTCACATTGGGGAAATCAACTCGCATACTCATTCGGAGTATGCGAACCAATTGTCCCAGAATGTGCCCAAAGGGATCTGCAGGAGCGTCCCTGGCTAAGAATGCAAAGTACAAGGTAAATTAACTTGAAAAAAGCCATTGGCTTCTTATCAGCTTGTGGGATGAGGCTTTGCATTCCCTGAAGGACATTGCTGAGTTTGTTTAGAAAGGCCAACATTAGCATTTGTATATTAAAAGATATACAGGATAAAGATGGGCAGCTGGAGCCATTAGCATAAAAAGGGGCTTTCTCATTTGCACACAGGCCTTAGACAGCCCCCCAATCACCCTAGCCAGCAGTCACACACATCACAGCTGCATGAGACCATTGTCCACTTAGGCCTATGCCTGGACCCCGCAAACAAACTGGGGTGGTTAAAAGGTTACAGCCAAACAATGGAGGATTCACCATTTGAAATCAATCAATATCAAGGCATTTCACATTCAGTCGAGTCCTTTTCTTCTGTACAGTACTGACAATGGAAGCGATGCTGGTCCCCGCAATGTCTCAGTTTGAATGGGATGAATGGCTGGGGAGAAGACCACGACAAACCGTGCTTACCAAACGCTGAGGCATGAAATGAACAGAACAACAGGAAGTTGAGTGCTCAGAGGTTTAGCCTTGACCGTGTACAATGGTACGAGCAGCGAACAATAGCTATTGTAAATGTGTCGATGAAATTAAGAATCATTCAGGGATAGCTTCAGAACAGATTTACATAATTTCTTCACCTAAGTAACACCTTCACTTTATATCATTTAGAATAATTTATAAAATGTAATTGTCTTCTGTAATGATATGTATATAATATAATTTAAGGTATTCACAGGAAATCAAAAATCAGGCACTTTGCTGCCACTACAGCAATTTTTAACATGCAAGATCCTGAGATTTAAGACAGTTCTTTAAATAAAAAAAATGTAGAATAATTTTATATAGAGAGATATTTATATTTATCAATGCTATCGGCTTTTTATATCAAAATAAATGTTCTCTTTTTTTTTTTATCTGGTTTGAAAACGCTCCTGTATGCTGCTCCAACGTAGCTTTCTACATACAGCAGTACCCATTCAATAAAAACTTTAAACAAAAAAGCTCATGACCAGTCCTGTTTCTCTGTGAAAATTACCAGTCACCAAGTTTCATAGTGCCAAGCATTGTTATAATGTTCTTAGGCAGAGCAACAAAGGTGAAAATCCTTGTACTGCTTTTCATACAAGTGTTTCCAAGTAAGATCTGATGTCCATAAGCTTGTGCCCAAAAAGGACTATCGCATTGTCGTCTTCAGGTCCATCCGAGAGCGCACATCGTGGTAGCCAATAAGGCATGGGTCAGTTGACATAGCATCATGGGTAAACACTGAATCATTGTCTGAAGAGCAAGAGCTGGAGGTGTCCTCACAAGATGGGGAATACTGTTCGAAAGGGGTGGAAAGGTCCAGGTACTGAAAATGTAAAAATACAAATGGTTTAGAGGTTTGGGTATAAAACAACACTCTAGGACTCAAACTGTTGCCAAAATAGGTGTTTACCTCGTCGGAAATGGACACCAGCACCCTATCAAGCTCATCTACAAGCTGCTTGAATGTTGGTCTTTGTGTTGGTACTGCATGCCAGCACTCTCTCATCTTCATGTAGCTAATAAAAGCAATTTGAATGTAAGTACATTACCTTGAAGACCGACGTTAAACATGTTTTTGAGTGAACAGATTGATGCTTACAGTTCATGGGTGCAGTTGGAAGGTTTGTCCATTCGATGACCTTCCTTCAGCAGCTTAAAAAGCTCCTCTACTGGTATCCCAGGGTATGGTGATCCTCCCAATGTGAAAATCTCCCACATCAAAACTCCAAAAGACCAACTGTGGAAACAAGAGACCAAAAATGTCAGTGCACCATGTAGGGTAATCAGCTTGAGCAATACTAATTCAATCTTCTTATTGAGAAAATTTTTAGTCATCGAGCCATATATATTTTTTAGTTGTTAAAAACATCCACCATCAGGATTAAACTGTACTGGTGCATTCTGGTTCATCTGAACGGGCCAACATTCCAGCCGGGGGGATCCCTGCTCAGCTGATTCTTTGGCATAGCTGCAATGATTAGCCAGACTTACACGTCGCTCTGGTGTGTGTAGACTCTGTCAAACAAGGCTTCTGGTGCCATCCATTTCACTGGCAGACGTCCCTGAAATTGGAAACAACAGGGTTGTGAGTGGGACAGTTAGCTGCCACACAGGCTGAGCCAAAGAACTCCACTTCCTTTTGATCCTCAAAAATATGACTGCCCACTCCTTCACTAATCCCCGCCCCCCTTTCCCTAATTATCTTCTATTAAGCTGTCTGCCAATCAGCATGGACACATTACACATCTGTCTTTAAAAGCATTAAGGCATTAAACGGGCACAAACAGGGTCATACAGCCCTGCTTACATATGGGATTTCTTCAAAAGAGCAAAAAACATCTAGCTACAGTTCTAAGAACGTTTTGAATAGAATTGTTACTTACATTAGTGGTTTTTTTGTAGTAGTCAATCTGATGCACTCCTCTTGCCAAACCAAAATCTGCGATTTTCATCACATTGTCCTCTGTCACAAGAACATTCCTTGCTGCTAAATCTCTGTGAATGCACTGTTGAGACAAAAAAAAGATTTCTATTTAGTTGAATTGACCCAAACAATGTTTTGGCGACTCTTTTACGCTTCTGGTAAGTAGATAAACATGTTCACAGTGAGGCTAGAATTTTGTTCCCGCAAACCAGATGAAATGACAAACTACTTTCTATATGAGGAATGCTGTCTGAATCAACATATAGCGAGCAACATTTGCAAAAGTTTAAACAACCCCAACTTTAAATAGACTTGGACTTCACAGAAAAACAACACAGAGCTGGTTTCTGATGTAAATGCATGTCATTAAGTTTATTTTGGTTTTCATTTTAAATAGTTAGTGGTATTTGAGGATTGAAAAAGAGGACAAAAATGGCCCCTGGTTTGTGGCCCTTAATGGAGGGGTTTCAGACGACTGCATTCTTAGCAGGCCACAAAAAGCTAGTAATACGATCCAGTGCACAGGCGGGTCCGAGCGCCTGCTTGCTAACAGATTTATGGCAGTGCTAAAAAGGACAAAGCCCACAGAGACAGGATGGACACAGCGGTAAACACGACACACCACCACTCCACTAAGGAATGCTTGGCATCACGTGTCAGACAAAGGGATGTGTTGATAAGATGTGGGGGGGCAGGTTTCAAAACGAAGCTAATTGAGCCCTGCGAGCAACTTACTCTTTTGGAGGCAAGGTACTCCATTCCTCTTGCGACTTGGTAAGCACAGGAAACTAGGTCTTTAAAGGTGAGCTGTTCTTCAGGAACCTTGGTCACATCAAAGGTGTAGTCCATGCCAGGAGGTCGACGTGCTCTGAGATATTCCCGTAGGCTACCCTTAGATGCGTATTCAACCAGCACATACAGCGGACCTGAACCAGAAATATACATTGGAATTAAGTCAAATGGCCGAATGAATTCGTGCAACCATGAGATGCCACAGTGTTTAACTTACCATCCTGTGTGCAAACACCAAGAAGATTTATGATATTCTTGTGCTTGTCCATCACCTTCATTAGCTCCATCTCAGAGATGAGGTCTGCCAGGTCTTTGTCAGTCGCATCGTCTGAAAATGACCAAAACAATCCTTCTTAGTCTGCAATTCAAAAATGCTCAACACTTCAATACAATGGCTGAAAGCACAAACGTACCTTTTAGCATTTTAACAGCTACAGTTGTTACTTGATCTTGATTCTCTTTGTTTATCCCATAAGCCTCTGCTCTCATCACTTGACCAAAGCAGCCCTCTCCAAGTGGTTTACCTAAAGTCAAACTGGCACAAAAGAATTCAAATAAATATTTAGTTTACCATCATATAAAAGGAAACTTTTTACAGCTATGGTTGCTGGTAGTGCTCACTTCTCTCTTGGAAACTCCCAGTCAGGGTCATAAGGCAGTTCAAACTCCATAACTCCAGCCAGCATCGGGGAACAACTGGAGGAAAGACGAGCCACCCGCATCAATGACGCACTTGATTTTCCAGAAGAATTGGACTCCACTGAATACTGTGATAGGGTCCAAAACATACAGGATTAGAATCCAGAATGTTCTTTTGAATACCATGTTCTTGGGGAATTTTCATGAGGTTTGTTCAGAAATGTCATCTTACCTGTCTGCGTAGAGGAAATTTGGAGAGTTTCTGCACTGGGAGAGTATCAAAAGGCTCCCGACTGGGATGAACTTGCATACGGCAGAGGACCACTATAACAATGGCCATTCCCAGAGCCAGGAAACCAGAGGCATAGATGATGATGTCAGTGTACTTGGCTTCCATAAGGTCCATCTCCTTGGCCACATCCTCCTCTGTGGAATTGACAAGTTTTCATTACTTGTACCTCTGAGTCTCAAGGAATTTGTAGGATTTGAGTCATCAATGTGTCTATAAAAACCTACCCGATAAGACTGTAAGCCAAGCAGACTGATGAGAGAAA
This sequence comes from Sinocyclocheilus grahami, assembly GCF_001515645.1. Taxonomy (NCBI): domain Eukaryota; kingdom Metazoa; phylum Chordata; class Actinopteri; order Cypriniformes; family Cyprinidae; genus Sinocyclocheilus; species Sinocyclocheilus grahami. Next base: position 4,029,528 of record NW_015505218.1, on the reverse strand, counting down.
CCAATAGAGTTTCCCGCCAAGCAGGTGTATTCTCCTGCATCCTCCATTGTGATATTTGTAAGATACAAGACTTCAACTTCAGACATGTTCAAGCTTCCTGTCTGAAAAATTGGAAGAAACTTTTTAGTGCTTGTTTGCTCCATACAGATCTGTTTCACCTTTAGAAAAGTATAATGGATGACTTGCTAAATACCTTCACAATCTTCACATAAGGAATGCCGTCAGGCCCATAGCGACTGCCATTCATCTCTATGTGCTTTAGCCACTGGATGTGAGGCTGGGCATCACTGTAGACTTTACACAGGAACTGGGCATCTCCACCCACTACAGCTGTAGTGTTTTTGGGTAAACCAGCTTGAAGGATGGGCCTGTGTGGAGAGCGTTCTGAAAGAAGAAATCGGAAGGTCATTACTTTTCTACACTATATCTGTAAGATATTTAACAGTTCTTTTAGAAGTTCTCAACATCCAACAAAATAATGTTGCCTATGAAAGTTGACATTCAAGAGCATTTGATGAAAGATAAGGCACAGGGATAGACAAGCGGCAGTTCCAAAGCTGATCAACGCTCACTAATTAGTTCCATTAAGGGGTTTTTAGAGCCAAACCCATGTGTTGGGTTGCTTTGAAGTCAATGGGCTCTTTATTCCTTGTTCTTTCCCCCTGTCTGCTAGGACACAGCAGTTGACCCCACGCCGGACTCTTAACAAACAGGTCTGTCACAGGTCAGGTAGAAAATTGGTCTGGACGCCTCAACCCACAGCGCTTCCAGGCACGTACCATACAGACCGATGCCAGCCCCCACCCCACATTCTCCCGCTGTGATGATATTTATTGCCCTCTTCCAGTGAGGATCTTAAATATCTGTATAGACATGTACAGCCTTGAGTGAACCCTGGTGCCTGTGGTGTAGCAGTGTGCCCTGTGGCTCTCTCTGAGGTGCATTTGGTGCCTGTCTCGCTATGTGACGCCACTGAGCTGCTGGTACAGGATCTGATGCTTATTGCCTCTGACATTTGCTAAGCATGGCAGGCCTGTGATGGCTCCTCGTGGAGCCAGGCGGCTGTCTAGAGCAAGCAAGCAGAAGCCCTCTTACCCAACACATCCAAGAGGTAGGTGTGAGCGATGGACCCATATTTGTTCTCCACCACACAACTGTAGTTCCCACGGTCTGAGGGAACCACACTTTCCATGACCAGGCTCCAGTGCTGATGTCGTAGCTATGAACAAAAAATGGTAACATGTGAGGATGAAGTGATACTTAGTATATTGCCAAGTCTCCAATAAACAAAAATAACAATCTCTCACCTTGATGCCTCCAATCCGGTGCTCTCCTCTGAATTCTCTGCCATTCTTTAGCCAGCGAATGATGGGAAGAGGGCTCCCTGTGGCAGGGCAGCGGAATTTGACAGTGTTTCCAGCTGGGACAGCGTAGAGCTTCTTCTCCATCCTTTGAGTGTGAGTCCAGTATGGTGCTAAAACGTAGAAACCAATGGTACATTTCAAGCTATCGCTCTAAAACTGAAATGCAACTGAACATGCAATGAACACTAACCTCTGGAGATGTAGACCTGGTCATTTTCGGTCTCAGGACCAGCATCATCAAGACCATTGTCCTCATCATCATCTCCTGATCCTACAGCATCTGCAAAAAAGCAGTAAGTGTCCAAGTTATTACATGAGCATTCAAAAGATGGGTTATTATTGAAGGCAACAAATCTGCTTAAAAGTCACCATGTAGCAGAACCTACCTGCCACTGTGATAGTGAAATTGCGTAGAGCCTCTTTGGTGCCACGTAGCATACACACATACACTCCTGAATCTTCAAAGGTGACATCAGCAATCTCCATGACTGCTGCCCTTATCTGGATACGAGCATTGTGTTGCACCCGTATACCACCCTTGAACCACTGGACAGTTCCAGGACGGTTTGTATCACAACGGAGTTTTAGTACATCTCCAAGCTCTAGGAGTAGATGCTCTGATGTTTCCTCAGTTGGCTCCTCAGACACTTCTAGGACAAAACATGAAAAATAAAGTGACTAATGGCAACGTTATCACACTAAACTGAAGTTTACTTCTTAGATGTGACCTTTCAACTCTAGTGGTCAGTTTTGTCCTCCTAAATACTCATAAACCCGTTTTCATGGCAATATAACGCCAATGGCTGACCTGGTTGACCTGTCAGAGAATGATGGAAGATCTGCCCTGATGATGAGAAGGTTAGATGATAATATGGCTTACCTGATAAGACTTCCACCCAGGCAGAGCGTGCAATTTGACCAACTGAGTTTTCCACTTTGCATACATACTCCCCAGCATCTTCCATGGAGACATTCACTAAAGGAAGAATGTTGACTTTGGAGAGGTTCTCAAGAAGAGGCTGCAGGGGGAAACAAATGTAACATTACTCCCTCTTTCCTGAAGACAGAAAATATGCAGAATAGAGGATCTTTAAATCACTTTCTCACCGTAAGCGCTGTAAAAAGTGGTGATCCATCAGGCCCCAGGCGATTGCTGTCCTTCTTGAACCACTGGAGACGTGTTGAGGCTGGCTGGTGGAGTTTACACACCAACTTCAAATGTCCTCCAACCAACACAGTAGCATTCTCAGGAAATCCAGGAAAAATAATTGGATGAGAAACTCGGATATCTGGCGGAACAGAGAAAAGAAGGTTTTGAACAACTACTACTGTAATTAGTAAAAACCACATTTAAAAAACACATCTAATTAACATAACTTCTCGCTAATTGGTAACTAGAGCCTTTCTCACAGAGATCACCACTGTTTTGGAGCAAATCAGGCAAACAAAGCCACAAACAAAAGAGAGAACAGAAACCCAATTCTCAGCTGAGGATGACCTAACTTTGACTTCACAGCAGTGTTCCTTGTGGCCCGGAGGTGAATGTGATTTTGAGCGTTTGAGTGAAGAACGCCCCCTAACCAAGCAATGTCACCTCCAGCACTGAAGCATAACATTCTTCCACCAATACACTAATGAACTTCACTGAATAAAACTAGGGACTGGCCGGTATCTGACCCTGAAGAGGGTGTGAATGGTCAGCAGGAAAATAAAGGACAAGCTAAACAAAACACACAAACACATGCGTGCACTAAAAATAAGCTGAATGGCTCAAATGACAAACTTTACATAACAATATGTATCTTAAAGACATATTTTGTAGGGACATATAACATTATTTGAGTTTTCAGACCCATGCAGTACACATTTTTAGGTTTAACGGTATCATAAGTGGGTGATTTGCAATCCCGAAGTGTCGTACACTGCTAATGAACTACTGGAAAACTACCTTTCCTTTTGGAAACTTTGAAATTTTATAAAGGTCCTTTTAAAAATTTGTATACAGTAAAATGTTTATTATAACCTCGAGAATCCACAAATGACTCTAGTGTTATTTCTGAATTGAAAACAAGGCATTATATTACTTAGCTGTAGATAAATGATATTATTACTATGAAATCCTCATATTTGTACAAGTTCATTTCTGCCTCTTCTTGTTCTTTTAGCGGTGCATTTCTCACTTGACTGGGTGGCTCTGCACATTAAAGTCTTACAGTTGTCAAAGTACTTTAATTTATCCTGGCAGGAACTTAGTGGGGCTTTGTTGGGCTGCACCACAGGGTTTTCAACCTTTATCACCTTCCTAGCTCTGTATGTAGCTCACAAGTGTTCAGAGAAAGATGCTTTTAACGAACACTTTGCCCCAGTCTTCACAAGGGTCTACGTCTGTTCCCTTCATTCTCTAGAACTCAGAGCGGTGCGCTCAGGCTAAGCATATCAACAGCCCAACACAAAATGCCACATAAAGCTTATGGCTAATACTGTGATTTAAAACAATCCTCTGATTTGTATGCATGAGGCTTTATCACACAAAAAACTCTGGAATCCAACTCTGTGAAAGTCTTAATAGCTCTTGGAAATAATCAGATACCTTCATGGAAGGTACAAAATCTAGACATCCCATGTCTGTACAATTAAATAGGAGACCCATCTCTTTCCCACCACTTCGAGCATCCCACAATCCCCTGTTACTGGCACTAGGCCAGACAGATTTACACTTCCGAGCCTCAGGGCTTTGGCGGGATCAGGTAGCACTGTTTATGGCTCAAGGAAATACTGGGATTGTTTTACTCTCTAAGGCTTTATCACACAAAAAACTCTGGAATCCAACTCTGTGAAAGTCTTAATAGCTCTTGGAAATAATCAGATACCTTCATGGAAGGTACAAAATCTAGACATCCCATGTCTGTACAATTAAATAGGAGACCCATCTTTCCCACCACTTCGAGCATCCCACAATCCCCTGTTACTGGCACTAGGCCAGACAGATTTACACTTCCGAGCCTCAGGGCTTTGGCGGGATCAGGTAGCACTGTTTATGGCTCAAGGAAATACTGGGATTGTTTTACTCTCTAAACGATTACATCCTCTCCAACTTCCCCTGGACTTTAATTCTTCACGATCAGCTCAGCTCTATTTATCATATATTGAATAATTCATCATATATTCCAACCATTCATTACAGAGGGTCAGATTATGGATTCATTATGAATTTCAATAGAAAAAGTGTATATTTAAATCCGTACCTCTTGCCCGGACTTCCCCGGATGTTATGCTTCTTGAAAACACCAGTTCCGTTAAGCAGATGGTAATGAAAACCTTAAAGATGCTCAACATCTTGCTGAGGTAATGTTTGTAAGTGTGGGAGACAGCTGGTCAGCTTCAAATGCTGACTCCAGGCATTGGCAACCTCGGTGTAGTCACAAACCTGGGAGAAAAGCAGAGCTGATTTACAATTCACAGACACTATTGTGAAAGATGAACCTTCAAAATTACATTATGCATAATGCATTGCACATCCCAACCCTGCCCACCAAACCACATTTGAAAATGAATGTCCTATTGTACACCTACATCACTGTTGGGACATTGTCTACGTCCCTCATGGACATGAATAACCCTCAGGTACGAATGCACAGCAGTTAAGGACAGTTGTTTATGAATGGGACCTGTACAACGTGCTTTTAATGGGCCGTTTCTATATAAACCCATGAATTGGATCCGGAACATCTACGATTGCAACAGCTAGCCAACTGTTCAAATATATAGAAGAGATATTAATTTAAAGTAGGCTACTTTTGAACTTTTAAACATTTAAGATATTTTAGCCACAATTCATGTAGCCTACAATTAAGAGATTACAACGTATTTACTTCAAATGTGTTTCTAAAATGCTTATTTTGCTCAGCATGAGAGATAAATAAGACCAAACGTCAAGCTCTCGGATACGAGGAGACACATGTGTTCTCAAAACATTCGAGAATTTCGCACTGAAGTGAGAGTTTGGTTAAGCTAAATAAATCCATTTACAAGTGTGAAAGTCATTCTGAGCGCAAATAAACCTAAACCCAAACAGAAACAAAAATATATAGCCTACATAATTATGAATGGAAACTAGATTTGAACTAGATTAATTAATAATAAGAATTTGTATTTCACCAATACAATTATATGATGGTGTTTTCATATTAAATTGATCAAATGCGCATAAATAAAGCGCAAGAGAAGTTCAGACTAAACGCTAATTTATAATCGGATTACTGCAAGTCCCTGAAAAATGCTTCATTTTCAGTTTCATGTATCTGAAGCAACTGGTTATTCAATAAATATCAATATAAATAATATTAGTAGCCTACAACTAATCTGACCCCAGTTTTACCGCAAATAATCATTATACCTATTTTCGTGTGTACTTTGCCCGGTCCGTATAGGTTCGATAAGGTACCAGCAGTTCTTAGTGCCCTCGGATCTTGGTGGCCCTCGAGACACTCATGTGTCCGTTTTCCTCGCCGTTCCAAAGATATTTATCCTTGGAAATCCAATAAGCAACTTTTGTTACGCTGGTAAATCCATCAAAAATAAAACCAATAGGCTGATAGTACAAGGGAAGACTACTAATCTTCAGATTCAAAGTCCAGTGCTGCTTTCCTTCGATGCGCTTCTCCCGAGTCCAAAAACCGCCTATATCCACAGAAATGAATGACACGGAGGATTTAGACCGTGTTTCCTTTTCTTCTCGAAATGTAAAAAAAAAAAAAAAAAAAAAAAAACCTCTTGCCTTAGATTGTGTTATGGAAAACATCCAAAACCATACATATTGTAGCGTCCCTCTGTCTTTTTCACATGAATAATGTGATTTGCGCGTACTGACAGTTCAGTTCAGCTCCCTCTCTCTCTCTCGCTTGGGTTCCTGTAGAATGACTCGCTCCACACAGTTTAGATGCGTTTAAAACTGAAGAGCCGCAGAGTCTCTATCTGGCAACTCACTGCTTACACTCTGGGGCAGAGCAAGAGTCTCACTGGCAGTGGGAGACAACAGCACTCTGAGGGGAAGGTTCACAACAATGGACTAAAACCAGAGGGAGAGAGGGGGAAGGGGGGGTGTTAAATCCCCCACCCACAAACCAAATCCCCAGAGGCAGACCCCCAGACCCCAGCATATTTATTTTATAGATAGATAGATAGATAGATAGATAGATAGATAGATAGATAGATAGATAGATAGATAGATAGATAGACACGTTATTTTTGTTGGTTGCATACATTAAAAAATTTATTATAAAAATGTAAAAAAAAAATAAAAAAATTAAACATATAATTATATATATATATATATATACACACTTAAACATGTTTTACTTTAAGCCACACACAAATATTATACTATATAAATAATGCAAATTATTAAAAATAAATAAAAAATAAGAAACACACCACTGACCCAATGTCTGTGAAAAATAAACAATTAATAACCCCACACTAATATAGTAAATAGACTGACTAAATGACTCTAAATAACATCTAGGTTTATTGCATTGTAAACAAGCAGGAAAAACTAATTAGGCGATTCCTTTGAAAAGTTCTCCAGCTCTGTATTCAACAACTGTAAATGACACCTTTCCTTAATTACATCATTGTACTATCTTTCCCGCTAAAACCTTTAAGACGTGACGTCACAATGCGTGCGTAATTGATTTATTAGCAGTGTTGGGGAAAGTTACTTTTAAAAGTAATGCATTATGTGTTACCCCCAACACTGTTTATTAGTCGGTGATGCCAGAAAGTCTTTTAGAGATTTCGCACCGTTTGTTTTTGAGAAGGAGGACCCACTTATTTTTAACTGATCAGACGTTTATACAAAATAACACATTATTATAATACAAAGTAATCACTTTTGTTTCCTGTCGCCATTGCTTAAGCATCTACTTATAGCGCAAATTATACAGCTGGTCAAAGTGAAAGCTGTAAGAGAACTGACCATGGCCAAGCTTCCGCGACTGTGCAGGTGTTATAATGATCTAAAGCCTCGTAGAGAGTGAAAGTGCTTAGACGAATCTAAGGGAAACACTTTGTTTGAAATGATCCCGTTTCTCTCATTCATCAGTGGTCTGTGGCATAACAGGCCTCGCGGTCAAGTCCAGAGCAGTGGCGAGGCTACATAAGGGCCAGGGTGGCACTGGCCCACTCAGATTGACGGCTGGTCCATCCAATATATTTATATCGTCTGCGATAATGTCATAATAGTTGTTTTAACGATGTGCGAGTATATTGCAAAAACCTAACAAAACACATCTACAGAGAACACGCATGTACATTACGTGATGAAGTCTAGGTTAGACTAATGCTCGTACGCGTTCTTTCACTGCATAATTCAGTCTATTAAAGTGCATTAAGAATGATAACCAAATTCAAGATGGGGGCAGAAAATGTATATATTTATACAATTTCATATAGTTGATCAATATCCCACGAAGAGTGCCATTTTTTTCCTCCAAAATCAGCATGATTACAAATTTGATATTGATTTTTACAACAGTTCAGTAAACAATAAATTAAAAGACTTACATTTTAGACAGCATATTGCCTGTTTTTGCTCAATTTCGACAACAAATATAATTCCAAACTGTCAATCTTCCAGTTGTGCGCTTCTATTCTAAAGCAAATGGTGAATGCAAGGGCTGTCAATCTACTATGTTTGGTGAAGCCACAAACCAAAACTCAGCCCAAAAGTCGCATGTATAGCCTATACTGTTCACATATATTTGGCATTGTCTGATGTCCTGAAACAATTATGCTAGTTGAGACCTTTTCAACTAGTATGTCTGTTATTTAACATCACCTTTTCAAGTAAAGTCATATTTATGTTTTCAATTTAGGCATATATTTTCAGCTCATATTTTTGGCCTTTTTCTTTTTCAGCCAAAAGCCAAAGGCACTGAGGTCCACCCTATTTCACCAAGGTCCACTCAGTTGAAAATTTCTGGCCTCGCCACTGGTCCACAGGAGAAGCTCACTCAGAGACCTTTCATTTTACACACATCATATACACGCGAGAGATCACTTCCGGCGCTTGGCTGAGTGCGTACACACCTCACGCACCGGATGCCGTGCGCGCGCCCAAAGACAGTTGGACATAGTGGTGTATTAGAGGTAAAATATGATATAAATACTGTTCGGTTTCTGGCACAAACCGATCGTTTCGTGACTTAGGACATCAATGTGTCGTCACGAGCCGCAGGGTTTAATTTGGATTTGTCTGTGCATGTTTTTTTTACTCTCATAGATTTTGTTACCATTGCCATGCATTATACGACTGATAGACTGCAACGGTTGGAGTTAAAAATCATCATATGTGTTCTACTGAAGAAACAAAGTCACCTACATCTTGGATGCCCTGGGGGTAAGCAGATAAACATCAAATTTTCATTTTTGGGTGAACTATCCCTTTAATGAGACATTGTGTTGATTGTCCCTGTTAATGGCAATCCTGGAAGCAAAAGAGCACAGTAATGTATGACACACTGATCCTAAAACACACCAAAATGCATGTTTATGACACTTCAAGCCTTTTTTAAGGAGGAAGGGAACAACTCATACTTCTCAAGTGCATGTGCTTTGAGAAGTAAAAAAAAGTTCTAAAGATAAATAAAAACAGTGAAAAACTTAAATAATATAACTAAATCAAATGTATTTCAATTAAATTTACTGAATTTGACATTGCTGTGTTTTATAGACAGATATTATATACATATGTGACCCAGGACCACAAAACCAGTCATAAGGGTCATTTTTTTATACATCATTTACAGATTACATCACCTGAAAGCTGAATAAATAAGCTTTCCGTTGATGTATGGTTTTTTAGGATAGGGTAATATTTGGCCGAGATGCAACTATTTGAATATCTGGAATCCGAGGGTGCAAAAAAATCAAAGTATTGCGTAAATTGCATTTAAAGTTGTCCAAATGAAGTTCTTATCAATGCATATTACTAATCAAAAATTAAGTTTTGATATATTTACAATAGGAAATGTAAAAAATATCTTCATGTAACATGATCTTTACTTAATAACCTAATGATTTCTGGCATAAAAGAAAAATTTTGACCCATACAATGTATTGTTGGCTATTGCTACAAATATACCCATGCTACTTATGACTGGTTTTGTGGTCCAGGGTCACATATATTATTATGTAGATAGATAGACTTATATATACATATTTTATATATAACTAAAATATATATTTAATCACATTATACATAAATAAATAAATAGAAATGACATGAATAAAAATGCAAACAAACATGCATTTATCATTTGAAATATAATTAGTTTTATATTTTAAAAAAAAAGGATCCTATATTTGTGGGGTTATTAATTAAAAGACCCCTGCTCAAGTGTAATGCAAAGTCAAAAGTAAACGCTCTGTTTGAGAACCACATTCCCATCATGCATGTTGGCAACAAATCAACATCAACATTCTTCTTTTCCTCCCCACCTCCTTCTTATCTGATTACATTACTGATACACTGGATGGCCCTTACGCCTCGACCAGCTGGGAGGCCTGAAAGAGTCTGAAAGTATTGATAGTTGCATAACTATGCTAATGAGCAGCCCCACTGATGACTGTGGTAGGGGAGACAGCATTGTGAATAATTAGCCAGGGTTGCAGGCAGTGAGAGGCCTAGTAACAGAGCGTGTGAATGCAAGGTGGGGCTGGTCGCTCATTAACTGCAACACTTGTTGGTCCCAGGCTATTGTCTCATGTTTGAGTTAATTATTAGCCAAACCAGGCTAGACAATGGTGTGACAGAGAGGTCTACTTTGTAATGGAAGTTGACTTCTGCTGCCAAAACATATTCTGTGAGGGTCACACACCCAGCTGTTTTTACAGAGATGGATATCCCGGCAGCCACTGTTTTCATTGGGTTCCTCTTTTTTCTTCTCTGGTTTTCTCTTTTTTCATTAAAGATGAGGGTACTCTAGATGAACCTTCCCTGAACTCCACGCTCTTGATGAATCTGATAGAATGTGTGAATGATTTCTTAAAGCGGGAGCATATGTGTTAATCGATGCGTGTGAGTATCAGATGTTTCAAGTCACCAGGAGTAATTAGAAATTGAAATTAACCTTCTTCAAAAAAAAAAAAAAAAAAAAAAAAAAAAATCAGTTTGAAGAACAACGACTTCCTTTAAACTTTATTTTGTGGCTAAATTCAGCCTTAGATGTTATTTTAGTTTTTAAAATCTTTTTTAAGATCAACACTTGAAAATATCCTATTGACCTATAATTGTTCATTCTCAAATATAACATCACTACACTTATATATAAAATGATATATTAAAATTTAGGAATGACAAAATGCTTTTTATATTAATATACAATTTAAAAATGCATTTATTCAAATCAATTATATTTCATTTGGAATTATGATAGATCTGCAAATGCTGCACAGAAGCCATTGTGCATTCACACTGACAGTGATAAAGAAACCAAGTTCATTTAATACAATATAATACAATGTAATGTGATAATCTCTGTATTTTCAACATTTCCAAAACTAAAAACACACACAAAAAAGACAGACAGACAGACAGACAGACAGACAGATAGACAGATAGACAGATAGATAGATAGATAGATTTTTTTGAATGATCAGAATTTTTAGGCCGGATTTTTATTTAAGGCATTTATCAACAGGAGCAATGGAAAAAGATTCATTATTCATTAAGAAAAAAATTACAACAATTCTCATTAATGTTGCAGAGAGAATTTCTATTGTGTTTTAGATGTTAGGTTAGTTAATAATTATTTAAAACTCCAATTCTGTGAGAGTGAATTATGTGAATGCATAATTGTCTCATTAAAACAACAATCCATTGTATAAGTGTAACAGCTCTTCTCATGAGGCAATTCACGCTCTCACTCCAGACGCTGATATAGCCATGACAGGTACTTACATACAGCATATCGGGTCTACTGCATACACACATGTTTTTGTGCATGTCTGATTTATTCTGCAGAATTACTCATCCAAGTGACTAAGCACGATAGCCCTATGATAAACTTTGCACATATGAAAGAATCAAGAGATTACATTCCAGTTGCGATGAACTCGGTAGGTACCGAGTGTATTTTGATTCATTCTGACAAGCTTTTCATCAGAGGACCTTTCTTTTGAGGATCATGTCCAATTGCTATAGATGTTATCTCCATGGAAACAAAACCATATTTGGTGGAGTATTGATTACAGCTGAAAACAGAAACAGAGCACCCAGGCAGTAACTCTGAAGTCCGTGTTTATGTTCATAAAGCTTGCGCTAAAGGGATCAAGACATGCGCAAGGAGAAATAACATAGCTGGAATTATATGTAACCGCATCTTCTCAGATCATCCAGATCTCAGGGAAACGGCCCTTTTCGGGCTATCTGCAGTGTGAGGCATGCTTGCCGTGTTTTTGAAAACCCAGTGTTCTCCACTTCCAAGGCTTTGGAGACGTCCAACATTGGTTAATGAATGCTTTTTGAGCTAGAATCTAAGACGTTCGAGCCCGATTAAAACTGACAATTTGAATTCATCAAAGCAAGCTAGTGAATATTAGCTCGATGATGTGCTTCAACTGATTGTGACAAATTCCTGAGATTTTTTTAATTAGGAAGGTGTCTTATGAAGACATTAAGCCTGTTTGACAATGTCACACTATCCTTTGTTGGCTCCACCACCCTCTTTGTGGACCGGCCTTGTGGGGTTCAAAGGGTCGCCTTCCCCAGTTTAAATTAAGGAGTATCCAGGGTTCTTCTCCAGGGCTTCCTGCTGTGTCCTATCTTCAGAGGTAATCCAGGGGGATCGCCTCAAAGTTCTCTGCAGCTTATTAGATCAGGCCGCTGAAGAAAGCAGGAGCGGGAGGTTGCATTGTTTGGCTTGATTAAGAGCTTCTCGTCATTTCTGAGGATTCTAGGGGAGCCCTGAGCCTGCCTCTCAGCTCGTAGCTTTTCCCTTTTCTCTCATCTGACACATTGTTGCGGGATAAAGTGAAGAGTTTCTTTTAACGGCGGCTCATGTGTAAACAATAGGATGTGCTGAGATTAGACTGTACTTCTTCAGTTCTACCCTTAGAATGAAGATTTCACTACTCCCCGTAGAATAACACAAGCAGCCGCAGCTGATAATAGTGACTGCCATGCTTGAATGCATTTTTACCCAGATTTAATGCTTTTTAGTTGAGCTTGAATTTGATTAATCAATAACAGCATTCTGAGGTCAGATACTTTTATATAAAAACTGCTAAACTGGTTGCTAAACGTGCTGCATAGCTGTTAATGCAACACACTCTCATGGCAATTTGTAACTATTTTAAATTCTGAAGAACTCGTGTCTAATTTGTATGAATTAGTACGATCTCATTCATTCGTTTTTGTATAATCTGCTCAGGTCTCTCTGATGGTTAGGTTTAGGGGTGGACCTCTATGTTTACAATCTTTAAGAATGGTCCATTTTCGTACAAATTACTTTGTACAAATTATGAAATTGCCACTGTGTAAAATAGTTCTGTTTTCTTGTGGGATGTTTGAGTGTCTCTCCTATCACTCCAATGTATCTTTCTTATCACATAATCAAATTAATTCACTTCAAATCAATATTTCATGCAAACATTTCATGTGTCAGCCAAATTAAAGAGATAGTTTGCCCACAAAATTCAATTCTGTCGTCATTTACATCATTTGTCACCCTCAATCTGTGTGACGTTTTTCCTCTGTGGAACACAAAAGAAGATTTTTTTTAAATTGTCAGATATAATTGAAGAGTTGAAGATATGTTCAGTTGATTCACTTTAAAGGCAATGAAAATAACCTATACATTTCCATTAAAGGGAAATTACTGAACCTACACATAGGAGTCTGATAAAAATGCTAAATTAAGAAGAAATTTTCAAACTGTACTTAGAGGCTTTTGCATCTGAACTCTTCAATTGCTTGCACAGTATGCTGTTTACTAAATGTATGAAGTTCATATCTTCTACTATCTACCAATCTCCATATAGGAGGTAGTTTTAATGATTGATGTTCTCTGAGCACTTGAAACAGTTTATCTCAATAAGCCGCCTTCCAGTGTTTTGACCAGCAGGCAACTGATGTGCCTGCTGTGTGTATGTATGGATCAGAACAACACAATCATCTTGCTTATAAAAGCCCTCCCACCCCTGATCTACACCTGGCCCCAGGAAGCCATGGGTGAGTGCCAAGAAGAAGACCCTCTTCACCAGGAGTCGTTAAAACCCTCTGAAGATTCCATATCTGGCTCTCATGACCGTAACGCTCGGTGGCGTGTCGCTCTTGAACTCATCTCCAGAAGAGAGAGGCAAACCGTCTTCACATTCTCTTGAGACAAAGGGGGATGGTTCCTGGGGGTTTTTTGGTATGTTTGGATTTTGAGATTTCAGTCACGGTTTAGGAGACAAAAGGACCTACACTCCAAACAGAGACAGGAGGGACCAGGTGCCACCTGGAGTGCTGCATCAGGGTTTCAATCGACAGCGCCAGTGTGAGACTGGACCAGAAAATACTTTAGAATGGTTTTAAGATGCACGGAAAAATGTCTTTTTGAAAATGGCTTGTGCTTATCATTACAATTAGGACTTTTATGAAGTATTATTTGAAATAATCAAATTTTATATGAATAATTATTGTTTAGTTTATTTTGATTAGCATTTTTATTCAATCACACACACTCACACACACACGCACACACACACACACACACACGTGTAGGTAATGTATGTATGTGTGTGTGTGTGTGTGTGTGTGTGTGTGTGTGCATACACACAAAACAAAGTAAATATTAACAATATATAATTAATAATAATATTTACATATTATAATATCAATATGTAATAGTATATACATAATATATGTAATATATACTAATATATACATATTATAATAATATTTACAGATTATTATTAATTATATATATATATATATATATATAATTATATTTATACTTATACTTATACAGTATATATACACACCCTTGGTTTCGTATACTTTATCTTGTGCTTCTTCTTTTTTAAGTCGTGGCAATATATATATATATATATATATATATTTATATATATTATGCTTTGTTTTGTGCTTTCCTGATTTATATCATATTTTATCCTTTTTTTAAATGTTGTTTTACTCTTGACTAGGTGTTCATTCAGAAAAAAATCTGATTTTTTTTTTTTTTAATAAGGGTGTTAACAAAGTATAAATGTAAATTTTATCCTTCACATACCATACATCTACCATGTATGAAAAAGCAAGAAAAACACTCTCTCAGTATGTGTGTTAGGCCTTGACTGTTGGTTCACTCTCCCTGGAGATTTCCCGCAGTTTTGGGTGTCCACATCTGTGCCTGATTAGCACAACAAAGGAAGCACAGCGCCTCTTGCATTAATGAGAGCTCCTCCAAGCCAGGGCTGAGGACCTCAGCACAATACACCCTGCAAATTACCACAGGCTTCTGGAGAAGACGCATTCACATCAATGGCAGCTCCTGTTCTACAGTTTACCAAACTGAAATTACATTTGAAAACCCTCTTCGATAAACCTTAACCCAAAGAAATTCCTCTCTAAATCATCATGCTATTTTCTCCCAGTCCTCTTTTATTTCCTGGGAAAGATGTTGGGATATAGGAAGATCCACTGATGATGTCAGCACCATTGTGTTCAGTATGGATTCAGCTGCTTAGGGAAGAGCAAACATGGATGACATTTGAGCTGCGCAAACAGAGCGCTCCTTCATCTGTCTTTGCATAAAATGTGAGTGAATTGTTTGAAGAAAAAGTCTCTTAGATGAATCATCGATCTCAGATGATTGATTGATCACTTTTTAATAGGTTATTGGTTGGTAGGTTTCGAGCCAAGGCCATAATAGAGTGCTGACGTATTAGCATCACCCTGGTTCCCTCAGCAAAAAACCCAAATGATTATTATTGCAGAAAAGAAGTTCTGTAGCAAACAGAAGTTTATTATTCTTACACGTTCGGGTCATCAATGTCATCTTTACAAACACAACTTTTATGAATTTTGAAACCTAAATACAATTTAAAAGTAAAACTCTAAACGTAAGCTATAAACAAACTACACAGGGGTCTCATGACTTCAGTGTCACCACCATTAAGCTCCCGACAACTCCCTCACTCTTTATTTAAAAGTCATTTTGCCTGACAGTTTGAAGTAGAATAGTTTGCAGGAGTGCAATAAACACAATGAGGCTGTAAAAGTGGACTAGTGAGTAGATGAGTTTTCCTGTTCGACGTGATGGCCCCCGACAATCTCTATAGTACCATTTAGCCACTTGTTAGCAAAAAGTAAGTAAAGTATTACTGGTGTCATATAATAAAACATTCAAATATCTTGAGCTTGTGTTAACCATAGACCTTATTTCAGACATTTAACCAAAAACCCATTCTAAAAAACCCACTGCTTTAGAACGATGGAACCAGAAGTTCTAAAAAAAAATTGTTCCCGCAGTACTCTTTTACTACAGAGGGGTTTCATAGCAAAGTTACAGTCCTTGTCTACTACTACAAGTATACATGACACAACACATTATCAAATATTTGAAGGGTTAGATACATGTTGCAAGTACACTCAAAAAAAATGTTCCTGTATTCTGACCGAAATCTGACTAAAAAGTACATTTAAATGCAGTTATTAAGCAGGACACGTCCCATCCACCTTGTCCGTTAACTTGCAGATAAACGGCAATAGCAACATATAGATCACAGGTTCAGTTCTCACAGAGTGCACGTACTGTTAACATAGCAGCGAGTGTATATATAGAATATAGAATATATCTTTTCAATTCCCTAGCTAATGTAACACATGATCCAACTTGGACATACAAAGCTGAATACATAATGATTACTAACCACATTGTATTATCTTATAGCTGTATACTGCCATATGGACATTACATTGACACACTCATCTCTGACTAATAATACTTCCTGACTGCTTTTTTGAAAAATGATATCAATTTGTAACAATATGCAGTGTGAAAAGTGCTATGCAAATGAACTTGAATTGAGCTGAACATGACATGAGGTCAGTAAAAGTCAAGCGCAGGTGCCAAATGCTGAATGCCGATTAAAAACATGGCCTAATGTCAGAACAAGGAGCTAATGTTCTCCAAAAACAAAACGATGATTCACGACCTATCCGCGTAAACGGTCAATTAATGCCTTTAGTTGCTAGTGTTTATTACCCTGCCTAAATTAATTGGGGCCTCCCCGGAGTCTCCTTCTCCTCCCCTGCTAGCGAAATGAGAAACAGCAAGGGCGCTTTTGCTGATCTGCCCAACTCGCACTGTGTGGTCTGAGATAGAGGGGGAGAAACGCCTGACTTTACGGGCTTCAGTAATCGCCAGGCGTTAAACTGAACAATTAGGCACTGGCTATATTGTCGCCCGGTTTATGGCTCTACCCTGGCTGCTTAAGATCGCACAATATGGCTCCATTCAGTCACTCCTCCCAGTCTCCTGCCCCCTCTGGTAATGGGACGTAGAGACACCCCCGAGCCGAAAGGAGAGGAAATTACAGGTATATGCAGCTAAGCAGCTTAGTGTACCGTGACAAGCTAAGCATGGTTAATGAGACATATCAGTGCCCTGCGGCTGGAAGGATGCAACTTCTCATTAGGAGCCGAGCTGATGTCTTTCTGGACGTTATGGAGAACAGGTTAAAGGGGCATGCCCCCAAGAGTGACAACGGTCTCAAATGGGATTAATTGGGGCAGATGGAAATAAGGCACATGATTATTGGTAGATAATCTGTTTAATGAAATCTAATTTCTTAAAGGTGGTCAAGGTTATTCTACCATAACAGGGAAAAGTTTTTCTTTTTCTTTTTCTTTTTGAGACTAGTAAAAAAATGAATGACTAGTAAAAATATGTTGGATAAATATAGCATATGTTTTTATACACTCCTTTTATTACGGCTTTTTACGAACCAGTGGTAAACCCCACTGCTCGGGCCCCAGAATGACAGAAGGTGAGAGTGTACGTGATGTGTTGCTGACAGATCCGACAGGGCCACAGCTGCGAACCGACCCCAGGGTCTCCCGAAAGGTGTTTGCAGTCGGATGTAGACCCTCTCCATCATGCTGAAAAGGATGACCCACCTGGCAATACCGTGGCCTTTATGGAAAAATGTGTGCTTTGCAGAAGACAAATGTGAGCCAAATTCACCATAGAGGACCCTATTTATCATAGCTATGTGAGTGAGATGAACAGCATCAGTTTAGTGTATCTACTGGTTGAATGAGTAACATCACTTAAAAGGATAATCTGTCCAAAAATCATCATTTACTCTCCCTCATGTCAAATATCTTATATTGGGTTCCACAGAGAGTTAGATCTGTGGAAAAAAAGTTTAGCACACTTTTAAACCAAGTACACTTATTATGGGAATAATATACTTTTAGGTAATATACTTAAGTTCTAAAAAATATTCTTTAAAAATGCTTAATGGCAATTAAACGAAAATATATGATAGATTAAATGTATATTAAATCCATCTGGCTGAACGTCATGTAATTTTATAATGTTCTGTTGTCTAAATTCTGTTGTCTTTGAAATATGGTGTTAAAGTGTGCAATGACAAGCATTAATGGTAAACAACCTATTTCTACCGAAACATATGACAAAACATTATTGAAACATACTGTACTTAAAAAACTTTTAATTTGACTTTAATACAAAATGCACTTTTAAAACTTTATACATAAGTGTGTTAAGAAACAGTCATCAAAGTGCCCTCTGGTTAAGTGCCCTTTTATTTCATTAATATTATATTATCTGCAGGTACAGTATTGTAATAATATACTATTAAGTGCACATCCAATACAATTAAGCACATCCCTTTTTCTCAAGCAACAGGTTTGGAATAACATGAGGATGAGTAAACAATGACAGAATGTTTATTTTTGTGTGATCTATCACTTCAAGAAAATCTCTTTGGGTTACAGTTGCAGAGACGTAGAAATAAAACCATCTTGATGATTTTCATGTCTCGTCGAGCCTTCCACCCCATGCCGTGCAGCCTAAAAATAGCTAGCCGTTCACTTGTGGCTTGTGATGGCCTGACTGATTGCGCTGTAGTGGTCTGTGATCTCAGCTGAGCAGAAAACCATATAGTTTCCGTGCGCCACGTGTTCCTTCCCTTGTTGTTTTACAGACCGCTGTAAGTGATTCCAGGTGTTTGCGATGCACTGTGACGCAGTTTACGAAATGCAAGTTGGGGTACAGTGCACAAGAAGCCTTCAATTATATTAATCATATCTAATTATGTTTATTAATTATCTGTGAAATAGCTTCAAATGCTCAAATGGCACCACAGCCCGATTTGTTAAGTTCAGGACGTTTTGTTTGGAAGGTCCTAGAACGGCATGTTTCCCTGGTCAAATACACCATTGGGGAAAGCGTAGGTCGTGCAGTATAAGTGATGGCAGCTGCTGTGTTTAACATGGCAAATCTCAGCTTCCTAACCATTGGCTGGATGATGTGTTAATGCTCCCGTGTGATGACAGCACATAAACAAAAAAGATGGCTGGGAAAAGGAAATGGGAGAACGGTAGAGTTATCAAATAAGTGTTAAATTGTTAGTTTTTTACACTCACAGATGTATTATTACTCTAATGTCGTGAGATTTTAGACTCATACTGAATGATTAAGTTTTTCAAAACAGTCTAGAACAAATTGTGAAGCCTCAAGGATATAGTGGTCCCAAAATAGAGGATTTAGACACATAAAAGGATGGTTTTCACTCCAAATGAATATGATTTACTCACCCTCAGGTAGTTCCAAATCGGTATGGCTTTCTTTCTACTGTGGAACACAAAAGAGTATATTTTGAAAAATGTTTTATTATTTTTCATAATATCTTCTTTTGTGTTCCACAGACAGACAGTCATACTGGCTTGGAATGACATAGGCTGGTCAAATCATTTTTAAGTGAACTGTCCACACTTAAAATGTTGATGCAAACAAATTCTGCACAAGCTTTTTTCTCAGAACTATCTACTTTTCAGAACATTTTTGCTATGGCTTATAATCAACTGGCGATTTTTAGTGGATGTATGAAGTCAGTTAACCTCAAGCTTGAGCAGGTCCATCACAACATGATCCACTAATGTTTGACAACCAGAAAGTGTCACGATATTGTTTGGGGCCCCAGGTTGATCCAGGTGTACTATCCCTGATATAAGCACAAGTCGTTTTAGATTAAAGCAACTACTTTTGTGACCTCAGCTCAGTCCTGAGTGTCAAAGAGAGAGACAAACTGAGTGACCATTACCAATCCAATGAGTGAGCCTGAGTCAGAATCCTCTGGTAGTGATTGAGGGCCAGGTGGGGGCTCTTTCAGCTCAAACGGACCTTGAAGGCAGCTGATTGAATTCCCACTTCCTCTCTGTGTTTCCCTCTCAGCAGTGCGGACAGCAGGAGTATATCCTGCACTGCACTTCATTCTGCTTCGCTACTCTTTCTACACTCAATGTGCTTTTTGTTCCCCCTTACACACTTTTACATACATACACACACAGAGAAGAGGGACAGAGGAACTTATGTCTTATGTTATGGTAGTTGCTTAAGTATAAATAATACAGAACAATGGTAATGTTCAACACAGAATGCAAGCTTTCATACTGCCTTCTAAAAAGTATGTAAAACAGAATGATTTCAAACAGAACCAGCTGTCACATGACGTCCAATTATCTTCTGATTTAATTTTGAGTAAAATTGTATTTTGGCAGTCAAATCAAATAATTGTGGATGATATCGCTCTCTGTTCATTCATCATGCAGGTAATAGAAAGTCATATCAGATGCATTGCATTACGGGATACAGTATTCCATTTGCACATTTTACTTCAAAATCAGTATCAGTGTCATTCTAAAAATTAAATTCAAAATTCAAACTGTTTCCATTACAGAGACACATATGAAAGCCCAAAGAGTCTGTATTATTTTCTCATGATCTCAATGTTTTTGTGTGATGTTAACTTAATGCCCTCGTGTTAAAATATATATCACTCACCATATCTCTGGTCAGCCCCAAACAATGCAGACATGACTAATGACAATAGTCCCATTCTTGAATGATGGATACCAATTTGTATGTGGTCCATCACTGACAATCCAGAATGACCCAGAAGTATATTTATTGTACTTAGTATTTTTTTCTATAACCCTCGTAACAATAAGCTTTTAATTTAAGATCTTTTTTATGTTGAAATCACAAAAAAAATCAAGTTGAGATCTTGAGAAACAAATTTTGTTGTTTTGAAATCAAAGCTTGAGATCTCAAGAAAACAAATGTTGTTTTGTTGCGATCATTTGAAAATTAAGTTGGGATTATTTATA
The DNA here is from genome assembly GCF_001515645.1 of Sinocyclocheilus grahami. Lineage (NCBI taxonomy): Eukaryota > Metazoa > Chordata > Actinopteri > Cypriniformes > Cyprinidae > Sinocyclocheilus > Sinocyclocheilus grahami. The sequence goes on along the minus strand of NW_015505218.1, from coordinate 4,008,756 downwards.
ATGTATATAAATGAGGTCATGGTGCTGATCTTTAATAATTTCCAAACATTTCTCCAGCAATCCCTAAATAAAACCTGATTGCTTATTTTCTGAAAAAATCTGGAGGGCTATAGATTTCACAACATTTACAATACAGAACCCCTCATATGACCACAGTTATTTTTCTCTAGGTCAATGCCCTCTATTAATGCTTACCTTCAAAGTCAAGCAAAACATTGTTTACAATTCAATGTAAGTCTGTAGTTGGCTGACCCAAAAAGCTCCCTGCATCCTGTTGTATAGACATGTATCTATTAACATTTCGGTCTAGACCCCTCGGTCCCTGCTCCATAGACTCAGAGGCACCATAAGTATCCACTTAAATTTATTGGACTCCCTTAAAACCACAAACTCAGTGTTGAGCTGCTGGTTGTCTGAGGCCCCTCTCTCAACACCAGTGCAGTGAAAGTCCTGCCTAATAACAAGACAGACGTGGGCTGTGGCGACGTCAGCAGTCGCAGGCCAACATTTCGGATCCGGCTGATCCCTTACAATGGACTCCTGTCACTGACCCCTCCACCCCGGGATTCGGAGGGAGTGTCTGGATATGAAGGCCAGGGTTGGTGCTTTTAATCCAGGCAGAGAGCGGCCCCCGGGGATTACATAGAGGCCGACGGACAGACGAGCCGACTGCAGCGCCATGCCGTCGTCCACTTTTGAGGAAATGACCCCATGCTAAGTGCTGCCTGACAAACTAGAGAGGCCGGTGATAAAGTAATTGGCGAACTTAGAGACTAATCTCACTGTTGAGCATTTACAGGCTGATCTAGAGCTCTGATAAGTAGAACCTAGACTGCTTACCTGCTTATCTTAATGTTGCACAAGCAACTTACAGACTCCAGATGAAGTTCCAACAAGTAGCGACTGGGAACTGTTGAATATTTTGACCAAGCTAGGGTTTGGGTGCAGTTTCCCAAAGTATTAGTCAATACATGTGTCATTAAAGGCATGTTTATCCAAATATTCAGACATTATTGTGCAAAACCAAAGGTAAATTTTTTAAAAAGTGCCCCTATTATGCCATTTCCAGTATTGCCTTTCATGCAGTGTGTAATGTAGCTGTATGTGAATGTAAACGATCTGTAAAGTTGTAAAGCTGAAAGTGCACGATAAATAAAGTTATTGTCTCCCAAAATAAAGAATCGACTCTGAACAGCTGAAAGGAGTCGTTAGTAATTCGAATCCCACTTCTGTGACGGCCACACGTCACGGGGTAACACATTTGCATAATGTGCGCCTATGTTCTACGTTGGCCGGCCGCGAACAACTTGGCCCCGCCCACAAACACATCATTCTACTGACGACTGCTCCTCTAATCTCAGGGAGGTCACACAGGGAGTATCCAGTTTATTTGGACCAGCTGCTCCACTGAATCACAACCTGTAAGTATGATAATAGATGTTTATATTTTCTATAGAGCGTTCAAAATACAGAACTATGGCAATGGGTGTATCGTTTCCGACACGCGCTGTATGCGGTAGAACAATCACAACAGACTAGGCCATCTGACCAATCAGAGCAGAGCAGGCTCACGGAAAGCAGGGGTTTAGAGAGACTAAATCTTTGAACTGCTTCGAACGAATCGTTTGAGAATCGCTGGAAAATGAGGTGATATTAAATGCATATGTTTTTTGACTTTGCATGCATGTAATCCTATTGTAGAAGACTCCCAAAACAATATTAGGAACCGTATAAATGGCATAATAGGGGCACTTTAAGACTAAACAATTTCTAAATGGCAATTGTCATATGACAAGTAAAAATCCAGATTCCTGGCAAAACTGGTTCCTGTTTGTATAGCTCACAATGTGTGTGCGTGTGTGTGTGTGTAAAATTATTGATGCAAATGGGGCTAGACACAAGTGTATCACTAGTTTAGTGCAAGATTCATGGATTTATATGATTTTTAAAAATTAAAATTAAGGGATTTTTGGTTGTTCATCAAAGTTACCATATGATTCGGGTGAAAAAATGTGTTAAAAATGGTTAAAAATAAAATACAGATTTAAAATAACATTATTATTATTATTATTTTATATGGTTGTTAGTTTCTTTATAAGTAGTATAATGTACACTTTTTTGACCTGGGTAACAATTGTTCAAAAATGTCTACTTTTGTTTTCCACTGGGGGGAAAAAAACAGCATATGGGTTTAAAACATGTGAGTAAATGAGTGAACTATTGATTTTAAATTGTCAAAAGCTTAGGACAACACTAATCATCCCAAAATCCTGACAAATTTAACTCACAAAGACATGCAGACTGACATGGCTTGTACACAATGTGTATTGAATACGACAGATGTTTCAACATCATCATGACATACGGCCAGTCAGTGGTCATCCAGTAGTCATACTGAGTGAATGAGTCATTCTTTGTGGCTTTTTCATCCAGGATATTTCACAACGGAACTAGACTGTGGATTAGAGGCGTGTGAAAAAGTTCTTCCGAGAAAGCAAACCTCATTTTCGTGCTGGCTAAGAAAACAAACACAGAATCGGAAGGGAAAGCGAGAATTATAAACATACCATTCTTGTTTTTTTCCGGATTTTTCCGAAAATGGAAAGGGGAGATCAAACTGATCTTTACATGTGTTCAGCAGAGATGATACCAGAGCAGCGGCCTCGCATATTTGATGCTTGTATTCTTTTGACGCTTGTATTCATCTTGTTAAAAAGAGGTAATAAAAACACCCTCGTGTTACTGCAGACGACATAATCAAACGCTCATTGGCTGCTCTTTGAATGTGTCTTTATTTTTACACATTGAGAGAACAAAGCTTTGCTGGAAGCAGCCAGAGTGGCCCAAACATCCATTCAGTTTATGAGGTTGAAAGAAAATAAGATATTCTAAAACCACATCAAAAAGATGTAGTGCCCCTTTTTAAAATATAAAATTAAAATACAGATTGCAATGAAGAAAATTGGACAAAAAACAGTACCAGTATATTTAATATATATATTAAATATACTGGTACTGTTTTTTTGTCCAATAACCTAATTTAAATTTGACAATTAAATATATTGATATTTTAATATTTTATTATATTTAAGAATTACTCTGAAGGAAGGGCCTAAGAAACCAGAATATCACTGAGACAAGCAACCATCCAAAATAAAGTAAATTTGAAGTTAAACAAAGTTTCAAATGTATTTATAGACAACACTTTTATAATGGTTATAATGGTTTTCATAGCTTCCACAAATTCATTAGTTCAGAGAGACTATTTTACACCAAAATGAATTTAAAAAAGTCTACATGATGTGGTTGCGGCATGGTTTCCCATTCAACCAAAAAGGGCCCTTATTTATCTCATCTAACAGACTTGGAGGAGAGAGATGGCGAGTCCAGGGAAGTGAAGCAGACCGCATTGAAGCGCTCCCTTTTGACACTAATAAGCAGATACATTCTCCAATAAATGCTGGTGACATTTAAGAGCAGTGCCAGCTGTTTGTGGAATCTGAATGAAGGGAGGAATTAACCGGCTACAGGAGGATCCTGACTCCCTTATCCACACACATACATACACAAACCCACAAAACACTAAGATCCGGCCCTGAATAGCCTCTACTGGCTCAGGTTCCATAACTTCCTGTCCTGCTCTTCCATCTAACCAAGAGTAAAATGTCACTTCATTTCTCTGCCCTTCCTTCCAGTAAAATTTGGGAAGGGAGAGCGGGAAAAAAAAAGATTTTCAGGAATACATTTTGATTTCATTGACTCTTGTTTTAAATATCCACAAACATCTACAAAGTTACAGAACCACAGGCCAGAGAAAGGTTAAAAAGGAGAACAAGATCTTTCTCTCAAGAGAACAAAACTTCAGAATGGGATGTAGAGAGAGACAAGAGAGAGGAATATGTGTTCAGTGTGTGTTTGTGGTCGCTGTGTTTCCTGGATGTCGTACTCAGGGGGCTTACTTTGTTCTGTGAGGGAGACAGTTTGACGGTGACCCTACATGTGGCACTTACAGCTTGAATTCTACAGTTGAGCAACACCAACCAAGCACTTGATGAATAAAAATTACTCTTGGTTTAATTGAATTTCAAATTTTTATTTATAGAGTCTTTTTCCCATGAAGCACTATGAATGATGTGATAGAATCAGTTTACTTATTCTCACAAACTACTTAAAGTTTGTACATATATGCATATTTTGCAATAAATGTACAAATTTGATACTATGTATTTCTATAATACCAGATCCCTCCTAATGTATGTCAGTATGAATTTTTCAACATTTCAATTATAAAAAGTACCAACACACCTATCATCAACAAGCGTGCAACATAATGTGAGGTATCATTTATGTTTGTAGTGCAACCAGTGTGGGACGAGTTTGGCATCAAAGTACTTAGATTGATTGATAGAGGTTTGTTCAAATTACTGTCTATATAGTGAGAGTGATGATTGCTAACACCTCAATAGTTGCTAACAAATTGTGCACAGCACGAAATACATTGACCTTGCTCATCCCGGGTCACAAAAGTGCTTGTTTGTCCTTCAAGTGCTTTGAAGCATGCTTTCGCATCTGGTTCTCAAATACGCATCTCCTGCTGACTGTCTCTCTTTGGTTTGGCACTGGGGGCATGCGGGTAAGACTCTTGGCGCTTGGAGACATCTATTTCAAATAAGCAGTTGATGTGTCAGAACTGGCAGATGAAGACAGCTGGAGGAGGAAGGGGAGAGGATGTGGGGGAAGAACACATCTCCTTCATTATATCACAGATAACTGGCTATGTCATTTACATATTCTCCTTAAAATGGGATAGCAACTAAAGGAAACAAAGATAAAGAGGAAGGACGTATAGCAGTACTGAATGCTGCTACTTAAACGTCTACTAAAGTTTGAGAACCATCCATTTTCCAAAATGCTTGTCTTATAAAGGGTCACCGGTATTCTGGTGCCTATTGCAGCATCTCGGGCTAAAGGCAGAGAAACACCTTGGATGGATGACCTACGGCAATTTAGTATTGCCATTTCACCTACGCTGCTGCATGTCTTTGAATTGTTTGGTAACCAGAAGAAACCCATAGCAGCACGGGGAGAACATGCAGAAAGGTCTCTTGGCTCAGTTAGGACTTGAACCAGTAAAAACTGTAAAATTATGAAAATAACTGACCAAGCTAGTTATTTGTGAGAACCTTTTTCAAACCTCCCTACCCTGTGGACTTTACGGACCTGTGACTGCCAAGTCCGCAGACAATTTGTGCGGCCAAGAACAAATCAAACCTTCTGGTATGTGTGTCCATGGAATTACATACTTCAACGAACACTACAATAGTTTAGAACAGCGTAACTGAGACTCCATTGAATCAGCGTATATGTGAGTTAGTGCTCAGTACATTTGGATGATTCTGATTCTATAATCTTGATTTGATAGTGGGCCGGCTTTTACAGAAACTCTCAAATTGCAGTTCTGTTCAATTCAATTCAATTCAAGTTTATTTGTATAGCACTTTTCACGATACAAATCGCTGCAGCTTTACAGAAAATTACGTTTCTACAATATATTTAGTATTTTGGTATTAGTATATATTTAGTTATATTTTAGTATTTAGCTCTGAGATATTACTGAAGATAGTATTCACAGTAACTTCTGAACCCTGTATTTCACCTAATTAAAGGCGACATTAGTCTGTGTGTAAAATGCCACTGAGACCCTTGTTAAGGAAAAACGAGGGGAAATTCTGGGGTTGGATATCTGAATATGAGTGCCATTGACGTAGTCTGAACAAAATTGCATGCAACTGAATAATTTCTCCATGATTTGTTTTCAAACAATTACAGACCTCAGATACCACCGAGAATTTTAAATGTACATGTTAGATGAAATTCTGATGTCGAGAATAAGTAATCACCCCTAAAACCGCACTTTAAATGCAACTTTGGCGCGTTTTATAAACTGTGGTTTCTCTTCTATAATTTGCAGGGCTGTGAAATGCAGTGTGAATGCGACACTTATGGTGATTTATGTTCCACTTCTTTTTTGTCCTGGCAACTGAGTTTCCACACAGTTAAGTGTCTCCCAGTAACCGCAAAGTAAACTGGCTTTGTTTGACTATTCTTTTGTTTTGTTTTTTAACTACAGTGTACCCACAAACCTCTTTGTTTTGTCTTGTCTTGTCTTTCTGTTTGTGTACAGACATCATAATGAACATTCTCAGCTTGGTGAATCATTCATGAAACCTTTTACTCTGTGTTGAGAAAGTACTGCAGATAAACTCACTCATGACCACAGGACGTTTTCAGGGCATGTCAATGAACTTCTAATGAAAAAAACCACATTGTATTTTGTATTTCTGTCATCGTTTCCGTAATCAGGATGAGTGGTAAATGTTATTTGTGGTGTTTTGATTTTCTCCGGCCTGGAGATGGGAGACAGGGGATTGAGGCTATGGATGGATCATCATTGCTTCCCAGTGGAACTCCCAGACCCAGCCAGACCCTAATGAAAACCTTCCCTCTCCGTTTAACAGCTCATAGATAAAAAAAAGCGGAACTCGAGAAGGATAAAGACGGTGCCAAACTCCCTATCTTACGCTCTCAGATTTACTCTTCCACCCCATGGAACAGGGTTCTTGTCCATCACTTGAGCATTGCCATTAAGAGAAAAGCTGCAACAATATTGCACTTTTTCACAAACTTGTGCATAGTGTTGCATCAAAACTCAAACTCACATGGTTCACACCAATTCTTAACTATCACTATAAGTAAATCCAATAGGGGTAGTGTCCACATCTGTTTGAATCCCTCAGGGGTGGGCCGTGGTTCTTGGCCAATGTGGCGGCACAGACAGGTGATAATGAGGAAGCTGTTTGCTTTTACAGTAGGGCCGATGTTGGCCTCATGCAGTGGGGCACAATGACAGCATAGGCCTCGCCGAGGACTACCGATGGGGCAACAAGGGAGTGATTAAGTTTTTAGGGAGCCGGCGGCCAGATATGGGGGTTAGAGGCTAAAGAGAGGGGATTTATTAGGACTGTAAATTACACTCAGACGGCTTCCTCTTTCTCCTCCGGAGCTCCCTCCTCGCTTCCTTTCCTCTCACTCTCCCAAGCTTCTCCACAAAGTCCTCATAGTTCCTGAACCTCTCCCTGAGTTTTAGGGGGCAGTAGAGACTGAACCCCCCTGGCTCAAAGACGTCTTTGTGCACAAGAATCTAAAAGAAAGAAAGCGGAGGAAAGATGGATACAAGAAAAAAAGTCAATCATTTGAGTTGGCAGATTATTGTGACCTTCATGAATGCCATTAACACATCTTTCAAACAATCAGGCTTTGTCAGGGGTTGACACATCTTGTAACTCACCACTAGGGTGAACTTGTGTTAGCAGAGGAGATGATATGGAATACACTGTTTCTTTCGGTAAAAAACCTTTGGGAAACCCCCCTCCCTTTACATGAACACTCATTTGCATTCATTAGTTGGACAATATTCCAGTAGCCTTAGTATGTGTAAAACAACACAAGCTGACTTCAACTGCATTCAGACATTTATTTGGTCCAGTAAATCAGAATATTCCATGCTCCCTTGGCTGAATCCTGAATAAGCACACTATTTCACCTTCAACAAAAAAGCTCTGTTGCATATTGCAAATACTCCCCTTTTGACTGGTGTGAATGGCGATAATTGTGGATAAATTCAAAAGCGCTTTCTTAAAACTATCCTGTCTCTCATACGTGGCATTGGAAAGTCTGATTCATTTTAATGAATTGGTTCATTCAGGTATTTATATACTGTAAATGAACACTGATTCATAATTCTAAAAACTGTGCACCATTTTAGGTCTTACTTTAATGCAAAATATTTAATTCAATTCAGCTGTTTAAATATAATTCTGCAGCTATATCCAGTCCTTTAATCTGATTGACCAAGCAGAAATATTGATACTGATATTTATATAGATATAATATAACAGCACTGGGATGCTTTACTGTGTTAATGGCATTCCAGACCAAAGTATGTGAGCAGTGCAGAGTGGAAGGACAGCTAACTGTGTAATTTTGGCTGCAGGCAGGAGCAGTTTTTTTTTTTTTTTACCATATACAAATTAAGAAGGTATTTTTTATTTGGAACACTATTATACATTCTTTATTATTTAGATCTTATTTACGGAACTGTTGTATAAAAACAATTTCACACTAGCAATTGTGCTGTAGTACTGAAAATCAGCACACATTTGCTTAAAGGGGTAGTAGTTCATCCAAAAATGAAACTTCTTTCATCATTTATTCACCCTCATTTATTATTTTCTTACTTCTGAAAATATTATTAAAAAAAAAAAAGTCTCAGTTCTTTTTCACCACGGAAGACCGAAGTTTATGCAGATTTGGAACGAAACGAGAAAGTAAACGATGACAGTTTCTGACATGATAGTTGAACTATTTCCTTATTTGCCTTAATGCAAATTGAACTCATGCTAGCTCCTGCACAACCCTCAAACCTCCACAAAATCTCAAAGAATTTCTTAAACACACAGGAAACTCTTCATGGTTATTTTTGGTACTAAACGTTTGGGGAAGAGTGTGATGTGGGCAGAACGGTGAAAGGGAGGGTGCTACACAACAAGTGTTTTGTGGCTTTTGCACACGACGAGAGGGAGCTTTATGTTCAGAGTGAATGGTAGGTTGGATGAGGCAGGAACAGGGGCATGCCCATGGTTATACAGTACCACATCTACTCACACCAGCCATTTCTCCCTCCTTCAGTTGAGTGACTGGATACAAGGCCCAACTGAGGCCATCTCACTTCAGTGCCAGTTTTTATGGACAAAGGTACATTTAATGTAGACCCACTACTGAAAAGGCCCTTAACAAGGTAGGTCTGAGAGTATGTTCAGAGGCATTGAATGCAGCTCTAGTACAGCATAGAGACCCAACTATGCCATCTAAGAGACCCAACTGTGTGGTTTGGTGTAGAAGAGTGGCGTCAACAAAAATGTCAGCTATTTTTCTTGGCCCACCAAAAGACTGAGAGACTCACAGCCTGAATGCCTTATTTAACTGTAGTGAATCCCCCCAAAATGTGCAACAAAACATCTCAAATGCTATTTTTGTGCCCATATAGCACCAGTCCACTGGTAGCATGTTAAGGCAACATTCATGTTCTATTATTGTTGGCTCTTGAATAAAATACAGCACCCTCTCGACTCTATAAAGCATGGGTGGGACTTTAACAGTTTTCAACTCTATTCACAATAAATGTGCTATTTTGGTCTCTGAGTGAACCACAATCTGTAGCTCAGTGTATTTGATGTCACATCTGGTTTCGCCCACAAAAACAACTAGAAGATGTGTCATGTAGTCACATAATTGGATTTTATTTTTATCCTAAAACATAATTGGAATTTTTCGCAATCCTTAAACACTTGTTAGTTGCATCACATCACTTTTGGCACAAAAAACACTTAAACAATTCAAACTGTCAAGAAAACATTTGATATTCAGAAGACGAGATATTCTTTTAAAAAACGATGTGTGTTAGTTCCAAAATACACAACAATCCATTTGCCTCTAAGAGCATAAGTATTCCCTGTAGC
>NW_015505218.1:3996596-3998670 GCF_001515645.1 Sinocyclocheilus grahami | reverse complement strand
CAGAGATAAGATGAGACTTGTATAAAAGTGTGTACTGCAATGTAGAAAGAAAGCAATGAATATGTAACCATACAAAGACAAAATTATTAAAAATGAGAAGTTGACATTAGTGTGACATGTTATAGGTCATCAAAAACTATTTTATTATATTTTTTTGCATTGTTTTTATTATTAGGGACAGTTTTTAAGACCTCATATTAATTGAGATGGAATTATATTTTACACTAAATATATTTTGTGTTTTTAAAAATTAAGAAATAAAAGCAAAATGTTATGCTGGAAGCAATTAATTATACAAATGAAACTTTTAAATAATGTTTTCTTTTTTATTTTCTTTTTTCATAATCTGACAAAAATACAGCTTAATTGGAAATGACTGCACAATAAAAAATCATATTAAAATCTTATAGGCCTTAAAATTCACTCAAAGATGTACCAGATTTCAAAAGGGAAAGCTATGGTCAGCCACTCTCAACTTTTTTTTAGCTCGAGGTGCCAAAGAGTGAAATCTCCTTACATACTTTGAGGACTGATGTAATCTATATTCTCATTTTAATGGGTGACACAGGCTGAGCAGTGGGAGAATCGGGGTCAGCATGAAACTGGCCAGATGGGTGGGAGAGCTAAGCCTTATCGCCGTGGCCTCCCCAACAAGATAAGCTGCAGTATGTCCACTCACCTTCTTCCCTGTGGCAGAACCTCAGGGGGGCAGATAAGGGGGTCTTTGATGCATGAAAGGGGGAGAGGACATAGCAGGGCAGAAATAAAGAGAAAGGATAAGAAAAAGGAGACTTCTAATCTTTTAATTAAGTTTGCTGAATTGTCTGTGGGTGTCATAGTAAATGTCATTTTAAACTTCTCTCTGGACTACGTATATACAGTCAGATGATTAGCATAATACAGGCAACTTTGATTTTACAGATTAATTACCCCTTAACCGCATCATGTCACATTTGCGACTTATCTGCAAGAATTAGAAGCTTCAAGTAAGATCAAGAAATTATATATGTATATACTGTATATATTACCCAATTAAAAAATTAAGTATGACAACTAACAAATACCCACAGCGCTAAGAACTCAACCCGAATTCCAGCACAAGAATGAAAGATTAGGGTCACAGACTGTGCGTAGGCAAGGAGGTGTCGGGAGTGCATTTTTTACAGCAGCGCCACACCAGAGTGTCGGAGGCAACCGGCAGCCTGTCTGTCTCCAACTCTGCAGCTTAATTAGAAACACAACTGCGATATGGGCCGCTGCCGAACAAAGACACAGTCAAAGCCCTGTTGATGATGCAAAGTAGACCACAGCCGCCCTGTTACAGTGCGTAATGTGCTATCTCAAGGCCTGGAAGACAACCTTCACACTGTCCTAAAATCAGCTATCTATGACCTGGTCCTACAAGGTACCCAGCAGAGATAGGCCTTTGTTTTTATCTGCCAATGTCATTTCTATGGCAAAGGAGAATCGGATTAAGGCTTTTGGGATCGTGTTATCCATAGCAGTGGGATAGGATGTTAGATAAACAGGAGACGAAGAAGGATAAAACAACACTGGGGAGGCGGTGTGGTTTAATGAGAGTCTTACAAAAGGAGCCCTTATAGCCTTCACTGGGTTTTGCCGTGGTCAATCAGGCAGACCCCTAAAGATAAAAGCCTCATGTTCCCATGACCTGAACTGTATCTAAAACTCAGGTCTCAGTTTACTGATTGTGGCTAGAAGGGATTACATATAGACAAATAGTAGAACTACTCATACACAATGACAAAATAATGCAATATTGTTATAAAATATACCTGTTGAGGAAGATGCTATTGTTCAGAGATTGCTCTTTCGTGACTTGATGGCATTTTGAGTTATATTTCTTTAAAGTATAAACGTTCTCAGATGTTTCTTCAAAAATCTGAGAAATAAAATAGCTGACATATAGTAAGACTACACCGTAAAAAAATTATTTTATTAGTATTATTGTCTTGTTTTCTAATATGAATATCTAAAAAATAGGGACGCATTTACTTGACAAGTAAAATGACTTAAAGGGGTCATATGATGCTTTTTAAAAGATCATTATTTT
>NW_015505218.1:3995817-3996586 GCF_001515645.1 Sinocyclocheilus grahami | reverse complement strand
CACAACAATCCATTTGCCTCTAAGAGCATAAGTATTCCCTGTAGCCTAATAAGCCTTTTTCTATGGATAAATGTCATCATCTAATTATTTTACAAGCTAAGCAACATAGGAAATCAGCTTCAGCAAAGTTTAAAGCCCCCTTAATATCCTACTTTTCAGTGTGACACTATATATATATACAGTATATATATATATACACACACACACACTGGTTTTATAGAGGTAAATCTCAGATCTACTCTACATTCCTGAGCAGGATATAGGAATAGCTCACTGCAGCCATTACGTCACCATTAATTTTCAGCGGCCAGGACTGTAAGATATGTGAACATGGTAAGTGATGCTCTCCAGTAGTACAGCATGTTTTATCAAAGGGGGCATGTGTTCCTGTGATCTCTCCCCCCAGGCATTATCTGTTGTGCCATTTTATCAGGGCTGCTGGGGTGGATAGGAGTCTGTGTGGGACAGCTTGGCTCCAAGTGCTAGGCCATATCACTGAGCTATATCAATAGAGATAGTCCTGCAGAGGAGTGGTCGAGAAGATTTTAGAGTGCGTGAGACAAAGACACCTCTCTTATGGGAAGCAAACACTAAAATAGGTTATCGGTTAGCATTTGGTGTTGTTTCCTATTTCACATCACCAGAGATAAGATGAGACTTGTATAAAAGTGTGTACTGCAATGTAGAAAGAAAGCAATGAATATGTAACCATACAAAGACAAAATTATTAAAAATGAGAAGTTGCCATTAGTGTGACATGTTATAGGTC
>NW_015505218.1:3980092-3994666 GCF_001515645.1 Sinocyclocheilus grahami | reverse complement strand
TCTATAAAATGCATTGCTGTTCTGTTGTAAGTGATCTTAAAGATTCCTAAATGCATCTACTTTCGGAAGGCCAAATAAAGTGCTTTTGCTTTCGCCTAGAAACACACAGCGTCTCCCTGACATGCTGCTTCAACACTAACTGCGGTTACTGAAACCACGCCTTCTTTCTTTGCGTGCACATTTGGGCGGCATTATGCTAATATTTCCACATAGTGAGGTAGATATGTGGGGCCGTGTTAGAACGAGCCGTTTTAGGGGGCTTTATATTCGATAAAGAATATCTCTTTGGTTTTGAGACTTTAGTCTTTGCAACTTCAGGGATCTTATCTATGCACAATCAGCTTGTAACACTCCAAAGAGAAAGGAAAACTTGAAATTGCATATGACCCCTTTAAGATATTATGTGTCTTACTTTCTGAAAAATAAATATCAAAATTTTGTTAGTTTTTGCTTAAAACAAGCAAAAATGTCTGCCAACGGGCTAAATTCAAAGGTTAAATAAGATTATTTTTGCAGTGTATAAAATGCTCCTGGAAGAACGATAAATGTTGCTATCGAGATGTCTGACATTTGAATGCAGATTTTGATGTCTGTGCAAATTTGAGTACAGTTTGAGACATTATTGAAAGGATATTTCTTGTTTTGTGTATCATCAGAAAAATAAGCAAGCAACGGGCTAAATTCAAAGGTTAAATAAGATTATTTTTGCAGTGTATAAAATGCTCCTGGAAGAACGATAAATGTTGCTATCGAGATGTCTGACATTTGAATGCAGATTTTGATGTCTGTGCAAATTTGAGTACAGTTTGAGACATTATTGAAAGGATATTTCTTGTTTTGTGTATCATCAGAAAAATAAGCAAGTCTTCAATTCTTGGAGACACAACTTGACTGTTGGTGTAGATGACACATTAAAATAGTGATGTGAATTGAACAACTAAAAACAAAGTGCAGTAAATCCATACAGTGGCTATGTTTACACTGGCAGTGTTTGGGATTGACAACCACATTTACTTATAGCTGTGAGTCCCAAAATGTCCAGCTCACGCAGCAGCTTAGGATAAAGGTTTGCATACTGTTGTATGAATGTGCAACTGAAGTCAAGCCTATGTTCTGTTTGTGACTATCACCTGTAACGTTAGCGACTTGTAAAAAACAAATATGGCGATGTCCAAAACTATCGTATCTTATCGTCTTATAACATTTGCCCCAAAAAGTTCAATTGAGGCATGATTTCCAATCGAAATATGTGTGAACGCAACCATACCGATGACTCAAACACAGGACTAACAAGCTACGTGAATATGGCTAGTAACTCCATTGATTGGAGGAAGGTTGTTGATTGGAAGTTGCTATAGACAAACACTTTGTTGTTAAGTAAATCATCCAAGGAATTTAGTCAATCAACATTAAAGATCTTCCTGTTGTTAGACATGGATTATGGGTAATGTGTTTATTGTTTTAGTAGTATTGCTCTTGTACAGTCAGGGAAGTGTTGTAAACATTTAATGATGTCCATAGTGCAAAGGAAGCATTTAAGCTGAATCTTTCTTTTTTTTTACAGTTAAAGAGGTGCAAAACAGAAGCATTAAAAACCCACCATGGTCTCATCAGTGACATTTGACTCAAAGTCTATGGTTCCAGTGTGTTACAAAATATAACATTCTAATGACCTAGTCTAGTACTTTCATAATCTAGGTGTCATAGAAAAACAAATTCATACCATACTCGAATTATTATACTATAAACATTTCCGAAAAACCATCTGCTTCTGCAGTGACTCGGTTTCCTTTCATCATTGTTCAACATGAAATGATTCCCAGCCTGTAAAGACTGGCAGAAGATGAGCTTTACGTCAGTCACAGAGATAAGTTGAAGAGCCAGGACATGTGTTAAGTACTAAGCATTTGTTGTATTTCCTGTTTGGCTACATCCTGACTCGGACCAGATGATCCTACGCTGTTCCACTTTAATGTCTGATCTCCTGTCTTCACTGGTCTGTGTATTACAATCCTCTCTCTCAACCCTTGACCAAACATTTGCCCCTGTCGGCCCTCCTATAACCTAGTCAACCCTCACCCAAGCAAACAGGAAAAATAAACTTGACCCTCCAGATAGATAGCAGTTCCTGTGGAGAACTGACCCCCCAAATGCACTGTCTCGTCCCTCTAAAGCCTGAGTCCGCGTCTCTTGGTTGCTGCATTCTTCAGCCCCCTGATCAAGACTGAATGTTTACCCAGGTGGAGGGGTCAGATCTCCACTGGGCTTCAGGGAGTGGATGCCCGGTCAATCTCTCACTTTCTCATTCATCTATCTTTCTGTCTATCTATCTATCTATCTCCCTCCTGGGCTGATGAATCCTAAGAGATGCTCTCCTGTGACCTCGCTCTTATCTAGTGAAAGGGTCATATCAGAGAGGCCATTTGTTTGCAGATATCAAAGCTGGCATGTCTCCGTCCTCATCTGTGCTGATCATTTAAATTTAAGAGCATTTTAAGCTAATGTTCTCAAGACTTCTCTTTACATTTATAAAAATAACTTAATTTGTTATGTATACTAAATGAGCTTTATACCTGATCTGATATATACTTCTTTTTTTAAAAAGATAAAAGTGAGCAATTATTTAATTTACAGTAAATATCAGTAAAAGTAGATTTCCAGTAGTCTGTATGAAACATAAAATTTGATATTTTATTTAAATAGTTGTTTTGTCATCAGTTATGTACATATGAATGCTATGATCACGATTTTTATTTTGCATTTGTTACAAAAAAGGTTATTTAGTTAATGATTTTCATGCCTGAAACAGTTTTCAGTTTTTTTACAGTGAATAATCAGGTTGTTTAACAATAAATAAATAAAGATAGATAGATAGATAGATAGATAGATAGATAGATAGATAGATAGATAGATAGATAGATAGATAGATAGATAGAAAGAAAGAAAGAGTTTATAACCAAACAACTATTTAAATAAAACATTAAAACATTGTTACAGTAACACTTTTAGGTTAATTGACAAAAGAAATATCAGCCTCATTTAACTTTAAAAAAATAACATTAACATAATATTATCGCAGATTCTAGGTGCTTTAGCTAAATGCAACAGCTTGATCACGATTTTTATTTTGCATTTGTTACAAAAAAGGTTATTTAGTTAATGATTTTCATGCCTGAAACAGTTTTCAGTTTTTTTACAGTGAATAATCAGGTTGTTTAACAATAAATAAATAAAGATAGATAGATAGATAGATAGATAGATAGATAGATAGATAGATAGATAGATAGATAGATAGATAGATAGATAGATAGATAGATAGATAGAAAGAAAGAAAGAAAGAAAGAGTTTATAACCAAACAACTATTTAAATAAAACATTAAAACATTGTTACAGTAACACTTTTAGGTTAATTGACAAAAGAAATATCAGCCTCATTTAACTTTTAAAAAATAACATTAACATAATATGATCGCAGATTCTAGGTGCTTTAGCTAAATGCAACAGCTTTATTAACTGCTCAATCCTGGCACATTCCTCAAGCATTATTGTAGTGGGAGGAGATTGATTTCAGCTCAAATCTGTTTCTATTTTAATCACTGGGTTAAAGGAAGGTTGAAAGTTCATGTACAAAAAGGAAACTGAGGTGCATGGGAACATATAAGAAAAGATGCCTGAACCAGAAGAAGATGGAGGTAAGGAGAGAGAGCGTGACCTGAGAGAGGTGAGAGTTTGGGGGTGATGGTGCTCTTACGAAGCTCATCAATCCAGCGTATGTGAGTCCATGTGTGCATCACTGCCTGGCATGCTGGGAAACCGAGGTCTTCCCACACTCCCCCAAGAAAACCAATGCTGGACAGGACAAGCCAGCGCAATCAAAGTCTATAGACTGTGACTGAGGACAAATACAACGGCACTCCCATTCCAGATTATTAACTCATCAATCTGAGTTCTCAGCACGAGGCCCGATGCGTCCACAGCTGGTTAAAAAAGAAATATCACCAGCAACTTAGAAATGATATGCATGTGATATGCATGTTCTAATCTTTTTTTTAGGTCAAGTTTCAACCTCGCAACAAGAGCACTCCAAAATGCACCCACACCCCTGCTGAGAGCTCTTAATATAAGAAAACATGGCTGACATGGAATTTCTATGAACTGTCCTATAAAACCTCTTTGAAGTTGATACTACCAGGACTGAGAAAGATCTTATGTGATATCATCACAAAAAATCTGTATTTATGCGCCAAACTATCGCAGATCCATTGATACATGTGTTGTTCCAACCGCTTCCAAGCAGTTGATATATTTAGCATGAGTGTGGAGTTCAAGATACAACCACAGTTTTACAATTAGGGAGGACGAGGTAAGATAATGATGAACGTTCTCCATAATAACTAACGTAATAACACCCAAACATAAATAAGGGCACTCCTTGAAATTAATTACAAGAAAATACGTCCACTGAGATCCCACAGACAACATAGTGACACTGAACGTGTGTTTTGTACTGGAAGCACAAGGAATGTGTGTGTGTGTGTGTGTGTGTGTGTGTGTGTGTGTGTGTGTGTGTGTTTAGCGCAACTTTTTTCCGAGCCCTCAGTTCCGGCAGAAGGAACGAGAAAGAAAAACAGCCTTGTGTCTTGTTGCCGGACTGGAGCAGTGCACAGAACACATGGTCCCAATTTCACGGCTGTGGATGGAGAAGTGGGGCGGATGCGGGGGCAGGAACAAGCATGCAATCTGCAGGCATTAATACCTCGGTAATAGTCACATTCGCTTAAAACCAGGAAACATTTTTTCTCCCTTCAACACGCATACATTCACTCTCTCTCTCTCTCTCTGAGAGTGGCTGGGGTGCAAGCAGATTGCGCTAAACAAATAGAATGCTGAGAGACGGGCCCATGTCCTGTTTCCTGTGCGTACCTCCAGTCTTAATGAGTGCCGTTACAGTAAACCGGACATGTGCTTAGGACTCGCACGCGTCTGGCCCGGCAGGCCAGATCAGGAAACGGCGGAGGGGCTTGTCAGCCTTCCTGTTTTCCCAACTGCAAAGGCTGTTCTGGGGAAGTTGACGGACAACTTGAATTTCCAAACTGTGGTCTCTGAGACCAGTGTGTAATTACCGGACAGGAAGCTTCTTTTACCCGTTTTTTTTTTTTTTTTTTTTTGGTGTGTGTGTTCTGGTGTAACCGCAGTGCCCAGCCTTGCCTGCGTTGTGTGCATAAAACTGGATTTAAAGGAGGTCAAATGACGAGATATGATAAGGGCTCTAGTGCCTGTGAGGGTTTTAATAAAATCCAAGCCAGATCTTTGAACTGTGTCTCAATTAGCATCTATTAATGATTCTCAAATGGCCCCCGGGTCCCTCTGTGGCTTCCGTGTAGTATTATAAAAAGCATGTGGGCATGCCATGACATCTCTTTGTAGAAAAGACTTCAGTTGTATGACTAAAAACAATACAGGATGTTCTGGCTTATTCCACACAGAGATAACCAACAGAACATCCCTTACGAACATTAAATGATTAATGGTGTATTAAATGTTTTTTTGGTGTATTGATTACCATTTAAACAACCGCAGTTTTACTCCAAATACTATGGTTAAAACTATGGTTAGTATAGCAAACCATGGTTAATTTGTGGTTAGCATGGTTTAACTGTAGTAACCATGATTTTTTGGTTTCATTTGTAGTAAAACCATGGTTAATATGTCCATTTGCTAACATGAATGGCTAGGAACATGTATGTTTGCTAACATGTTTGCTAAAATGAATGCTAAGAACATTTGCTAACATGTATTCTAAGAACATGAACAAATGTAGCCTACATGTTCTTAGCATACATCATCTTATATTATCGTCATTATTTACTCACTATTTTTCTTTTTTCACATTCATTTTGCATGTCTGGTACAAATATATGGTCTTATTTCTTTAATGCAGTGCATAGTAATATATCTGGAATGAAGCTAATATGAAATGTTATGCTAAATGAAGTAAAATTATACACACTATGGATGGGGTACATTGCAACATGACCATGACAGCTTAAATTCTCTCTCTAGCTATTTGATTAATAATAATAATAATAATAATAATTAATTAATTAATTAACTCAAATATTTTGTCAATAAAGATGAGTCTGTTTCCCTCTGCCTGTTTCACATGCTACTGAATTTGTTTTTTAAATAAATTATATTTCAAATTAATTTATTGCATGGAATGTAGTATTACAGTTACACTGTGACATAGACATTATATTTGATTTGAGAGTGAATAAGGAGTTACATTTCAGTTTGTTCCTCACACAAAGCTGTCATATGACATCAGAAGACTTGGATCTTTAGCATGTGATATGAACTACAGTTCTTTTTTTATTCCTTTATGGAGCTCGACAGCCCGTGGTTGCTATAATTTGTATGGAGAAACACATTGTTCAAAACCTCTCCTTTTGTGTTTCACAAAATAAACTAATTCCAACATGTTTGGAACTACATCAAGCTGAGTAAATAATGACAGAATTTGTTATTTTTGAGTGAACTCTAAAACCTAAGAGACATATCTTATAAAGTGTATATTACACTGAAATTTGAGTTTAGCAAGCCCTCACTGCTCATTTTGGTATGTGCATTCTGGATTTCCATCTGGAAATTGAATTGTTACATAAAGCCAACAGTTAGCCAGAGCTGTAAAGCAAGGTGCTGCTAGTTTAGCGTAGCATAAGTGAGGAGCCTCGGGTTTCAAAGAGCACCCTGAAACAACATACAGAACTACCACATTTTGCTAAAAGTTTGATTGCATCATATAATAATTGCTGTTAATAGTGTTCATCGTCTGTTTGACTACGTCTTTAATTGATTTTTCCATACATTTCTGCCATATGTACATTAACTGACAGTCACCACTGATAAGCTACTACTAAATATTGTAAAACTTAATTTGCTGTAAAGTTGCTTTGCAACGATTTGTATCGTGAAAAGCGCTATACAAATAAACTTCAATTGAATTGAATTAATGCCCTTCTCGAAAGTCTGTTCCCTTAACAATCATTTTAGTGAACTGACTGTTCAGACCAATCAAAAAGAATTGGTTAAACAAAAGTATTTGTCTTTATGTTCAAAACTCTACTGGAATATCTTTTCTCTTCATTTATTTAAATTAATCAGTACATTTGAATCAAAAAAATAAATTTGATTCCCAATATCCACTACTCAAGAACAGACTCTCTCTCTTTTCACTGATTTACTGAATTAGATAATTCAGACGATTTAATGCGAATTCATTCAGATTCAAATTTATTTGTGTCCCTATTCACGTGAATTGAATTAATGCCCTTCTCGAAAGTCTGTTCCCTTAACAATCATTTTAGTGAACTGACTGTTCAGACAAATCAAAAAGAATTGGTTAAACAAAAGTATTTGTCTTTATGTTCAAAACTCTACTGGAATATCTTTTCTCTTCATTTATTTAAATTAATCAGTACATTTGAATCAAAAAACTAAATTTGATTCCCAATATCCACTACTCAAGAACAGACTCTCTCTCTTTTCACTGATTTACTGAATTAGATAATTCAGACGATTTAATGCGAATTCATTCAGATTCAAATTTATTTGTGTCCCTATTCACAGTATTTACCCAACTTTTTAAATGACAACTGAATCTTTTCAGTTAAATTAGGGTGTTTTATTTATTTATTGTAAATTTCAATGTATATTCTGTGCAATTTATTGTAAATTTCAATGCATATTTTGTGCAATTATACATTTATATTTAAATATTGTAATTTATAAATGTAATGCTGTCACCCTGAGATCCCTGTAGATTTTGTGCCAGATAAATAAATACCATATGTAAAAAATGTTGCACCTTCTAGACTAGAAAAACAAACACAGCTTCATCGTCTTTTAGAGACCCTCCTCTGCCTGAAGCAAGACATGAACAGATAGCGGGAGGCAAACGTTCTCAATCCATCCACACTGTCCCTCATTGTTCAGGCTCTGAGAGGCCATTAGGCTCCATAGAGGGCCGTCAGAGAGGCTCTTTCTCTGTGGTTGGAAGGATGCATTGGTGGAGGACAGCTCTGAGAAGGGCAGCAGTGTCCTGGGCAGCAGGCCTCAGCTTTGATGGGGCCAAGTCAGGCTTTGGCTGCATTCCTCGCATGTCTCCCTGGTTTCCCTCTACCACATTACTACCTCCAGTCTAAACAAACAAGCTGCTCTCGAAGGCCCAAACCCTTCTCTAAAATATAGGCCTTCAATTTTTTAAAGCAGGAACACATATTCTTTGTTTTCGTGCCCACAACCAAAGTTGTTCCACATGTCCCTGTTCCTAAGCTCTTGTCACTTGCAACATTTTGTATGGAGACGTTCTCCTCAAATGATGCTGATGCAGAGAAAGACTCACTGTGTAAAGCTGGCGTGACCACAAATGTCAAGGCCACAGAAATTCAATGTACATTAAAATGTTTACTAGAGTTTTTTTTTCCTCTCAAAAAATTCTTCACATTTCATCCAGCTTGGGTTATTATGCAAAGATGGTGTGGCAATTTTCATTTAAAACTGAAATGGTTTTATATGCCATCTGGAAAAAATCTATGTATTCACAACTTTCAAAAACAAACTAATTTCTTATACTGTGAGTGCTAAAACAGAAACATTTTCTTTCGCCATCAGCCAAACAAAGACAACCGCAATGACTTGAAACAAAAGAGGCAAACACGAGAAGCAAGATGTCTTACATAAATGTTCAAAAGAGTCTATGAATAGACCAGTGGCGAGGCTAGAAATTTTCAAGTGAGTGGACCTTGGTGAAATAGGGTAGACCTCAGTGCTTTTGGCTGAAAAAGAAAAAGGCCAAAAATATGAGCTGAAAATATTTGCCTAAATTGAAAATAAAAATATGACTTTACTTGAAAATGTGATGTTATATAACAGACATACTGGTCATATATTGTTAAAAAGGTCTCAACTAGCATAATTGTTTCAGGACATCAAACAATACCAAATATATGTGAACAGTATAGGCTATACATGCGACTTTTGGGCTGCATTTTGGTTTGTAGCTTCACCAAACATAGTAGATTGACACCCCTTGCATTTACCTTAAGGACTACCGTGGACAGCTGACTTCTAAGGTTTTTGATATTCTTCATTTTTAAAAAGAAGAGATACTTTAAATGTGAAATCAAAACCGGCAGTAGGTGGCAGCAAGTCACTGTTAATAAGTGAGTCATTGTGATTGAACCGAATCATTTAAACGGTTGATTCATTCAGGAACGAAACACCGTCATGTTGCTCAGAGACACAAAACAGTGCTGTGGCTGTGTTTGGAATTTGGAATTATTTTTGTTGTCAAAATCAGGCAATATGCTGTCTAAAACATAAGTCTCTTAATTAATTTATTGTTTATTGAACTGTTGTAAAAATCAATATCACATTTGTAGTCATGCTGATTTTGGAGGAAATAAATGGCACTCTTCATGGGATATTGATTAACTATATGAAATTATATAAATATATAAATTTTCTGCCCCCATATCTTGAATTTGGTTATCATTCTTAATGCACTTTAATAGACTGAATCATGCAGTGAAAGAACGCGTACGAGCATTAGTCTAACCTAGACTTCATCACGTAATGTACATGCGTGTTCTCTGTAGATGTGTTTTGTTCGATTTTTGCGATATACTCGATATGTCAAATCGCACATCGTTAAAACAACAATCATGATATTATCGCAAATGATATAAATATGTTGGGTGGACCAGCTTTCAATCTGAGTGAGCCAGTGCCACCCTTATGTAGCCTCGCCACTGGAATAGACACTAAGGCAAAAAACGACTTTCATACAATTAAAGAAAACGTATATTGCTCAAGTCACTTTTGTGTTTTGGAAACTACAATATTGGATATATTTCTTCATGAAACCAAAACCTTAACCAGTTTTGCACAAAGGGGCAATGAGTGTGGTTAAATACCCTCTGATTGCTTACTGCAGACCCTGAAAGGGCTAATTGGACATATGAGATTTAGCAGAGGAAGAACATCTTGGCGCTGTTTATTCCAGTCCTTCCTTAACCATCAGCAAGCATCCCACATAAAGGAAAGGATGTTTATAGTTCTGCCAAGAGTAGCACAGTGTCTTTGTACAGAGGCCAAACTGAGACCTCTAGCTTTTGTCTACGAAAGAGGGGTGAACAGACTCATCCCGCAGGGCAGACCGTTGCCGAGACACCTTCATCGTGTCCTGCCCCACAGGTCTGCCCTTTGCTCTGGCCTGGAGAGCAGACATTGGAGATGGGCCGAGCTCAGGCGAACCAGGTCAGCTGAGAT
This sequence comes from Sinocyclocheilus grahami, assembly GCF_001515645.1. NCBI lineage: Eukaryota > Metazoa > Chordata > Actinopteri > Cypriniformes > Cyprinidae > Sinocyclocheilus > Sinocyclocheilus grahami. Next base: position 3,984,334 of record NW_015505218.1, on the reverse strand, counting down.
CTGAGAGAGAGCAAAGTGCACGTCCAAATAAGAGTGATTAGAGATATCAATAGGCATTTCCATTGACTCACACCATTGACTTGCTCTGGTCAGCTTTCTTGTCAGCCTTGTTCGGCCATTTTGAGTACTGTCCATTCACTTCTTCGACACAGAATCTCAGAAAATATATTATGATTGAAGCACATGTGTAAAGTTAAATCCAAGGGGTAGTTCACCCAGAAATGTTCCAAACTCATGTGGCTTTCTTTTTTCTGAGGAACAAAAATCAGATATTTTAAAGTGTGTTTCAACAGTTTTGTTCATACAGTGAAAGTCAATGGGGTCCAAAACTTTCAAGCTCCAATCAAATCTGAACATTGATCAACATCACATGGGTAGTGCGTTCACACTAGGGCTGGGCAAAAAAATAGATTTTTCGATTAATCGTTTTTTAAAATGACGTCCAAAAAAAGAGTATAGGTTTAAAATGCAGGCATGTGGCTTAATTTATTTTTATTAATTCACCATTTGTAAACTGATGTTTACTGTTCATTTTTTAGAAATATCAGTAGCATTTGTATTAAAAATATATTCACTGAATGTAATTAAAAAAATCGAGAATCGAATCGAATCGAGAACTTGCAAATCGAAATCGAATCGAATCGGGACATCTGAATCGATACCCAGCCCTAGTTCACACTGAAAATTCCCAAAAAGAAGTGCACTTTAAATACCTGGATGATGCACGTAAATAGCCGAAAAAATTAAGTGTGGAATGTTGGACACTTCATGCACTCAATTGTCGCAGCTTTAATTACGTACCGAAGGGGGAGGGGCTATGAGACTCCGATTATGAATGACAAAATAACCTTATATATTTCATACTATGCATGGTTGTGTACATAGTGCATAAGTACATAGTGCATAGTGTATAGTGCGTCATTTGGGACGCAGCTAATGTCTGCTGCAGCCACATCCTGGCGTGACGAAAATGACCCTGCGTTCCATTCGTAAGGGTTCATCCCTATGCCCTAATCCCTTCAAAGGGTTTACCCTCTCACTCCGAAGGGTTGAAGGGTGTAGGAGACCAAACAACTGTTTCTTGAAGTGCCCTTCTGCTTCATCATCATGTGTCCACACGGAGGCGCCATCATCATGCAAAGAATCTGCGCAAAGGATAATAGGAGCCCGAAGTGTCTATCAGTTGTACCCTTCGAAATCCTTCATTCCGAAAGGCCCTTTGAAGTGGCCAGTTTTAAGCACTTCGGTTTGGAACGACCCCTCAATATGGCGGCCATGATTGTTTTCACTCCGAAGTGCCCTTCGGAGGGCAATATATCCCGTTTGGAACGCACCGTTAGAGTCCGGGCAGGAACAGAGAATTTAAGCATTAGTGGTTCTGCCCGGACATACCATTCACTGAGGTTGCCCGGGTGAGGAGGAAAAATGTATGTCTTTATTAATTGATTTATTTAGCTGTACGTTTACGGTATTTAATTAAATTTTGCATTTCTTTATCTTGATTTAATTTATTTCTCTATTTGATTTGATTTTGATTTATTTAATGTTATATGTTGAATGTAAAGTTTCATTGGTTTCCCTCTTAATTTGTAATGGGCCTATCTTTTCCTTTATAAGCTGTTGTTTTGTTCATTTGAGATGTTATCCTGTTATCTTTCTCAGTCAGACTTTTGTTCCACACTCCAGTCCAGCAGGTGGCAGTAAAGCACCTATTAGCTGGTTTGCCAACCACCAAAAAAGCTTAAGAAGATTTGAGATGTTAGTTTTTTTTGTTTGTTGGTTTGTTTCTGTCTGAATGGTTTGACGTCATTTTTGTTTGTTGGTTTATTTTGTTGTGTTGTAAGATTTATGAGTTTGTAAAGTATTTTTTCTTGGGTTCAAATAAAGACCCATTTTCTAATGGAAAGCTTGTGTTCCTTGTTTCTGACTGCTCGGTCCCTCACATATGGTGGCAGTGGTGGGATGTTTTTAGTCAGTCAAGAACACTAAGCTGGTTTGTTTTCCTTTTTGCCCCTCGTGCCTGTTTTTTTCCTGTTATTATGAGTCGTGCCTTAAAGAAAAGTATGCCTAAAGCACCACCCTTTCAGCAAGAGGAAGAAAGGGGTGAGGAGGACCAGGACGTGGCAGAAGGAGTTGAAGGAGGCAAGGCAACAGGAGACAGGGAAGTTTCGGTGACTGAGTTGGCAAATCTGCTTCGAGCCCATATGGCCAGGACGGAAGGCCAGGGGACTGCAAGAAAGCAGGAGCAGGCAGATCAGGAGCGATGGTTTAAGGCTCTCCAGCACCAGTTCGGTCTTTTGCAAATGGAGGTCCAAGCACGCACCTCTCCTAATCTTCACTTACCTGATGTTGGCCGGGAGGCCTGGGAAAGCCACAATATGGATCCTTCAGGTTCTGATGGACACTCTGTGGCTTCAGCTCATTAGCAAAGTTTTAATCAAGTTGAGGACAATATAGGCCCGCCATTATCTCAGATACCTCGATTGGAGAAGTTGAGTGACACTGATGACATAGAGCACTTCCTTGTTACTTTTGAAAGGATTGCTGTTGCTTGTAGGTGGCCTAAAACTGATTGGATTTGACATTTAAATTCCTTGCTGACTGGTAAAGCAAGAGCAGCTTATGTCAATATGGATCTGAACGAGTCTATTGACTATGATAGAGTGAAGTATGCTATTTTAAATAAATATGATGTCAATGCTGAAACGTACCGACAAAAGTTCTGTTCCTTAACAGCAGATCCAACTGAGAGTCCAAAGGAGCTTTACAACCAGCTCAAAGAACTCTTTGGAAAGTGGATCCAGCCTTAGAGGAAAACTGTGGAGGAGGTCAGTGAAATCATCATTCTGTAGCAATATCTTAAAATGCTATCTCCTGAACTCTAGGTGTGGATTCGAGAAAGAGATCCCAGAACAGCAGCGGAAGCTTTCATTTCATGTCTACCTTGTTGAGGCAGGTCTACCAGCTCTTAGGAATTAAGAGTCTGCATACTACCCCCTATCATCCCCAAACGGATGGGCTGACTGAGCAATTTAACCAGACTATGAAACAGATGCTACGAAAGTTTGTCAGTGAGACTGGTCGAAACTGGGATCAGTGGTTGCTCTATCTTCTATTCGCATATCGGGAAGTCCCTCAGGCTTCTCTCCTTTCGAGCTGTTGTATGGCCGTGATGTCAGGGGCCAATTGGCTCTGTTCCAGGAGATGTGGGAAGGAAGTCCTGAAAGAGAAGAACCCACCAGTGTTGTCTCCTATGTTCTACAAATGAGGGAACAGTTGTAGAAGATGATGACGTTGTCTCAGAATCATTTGGTGGAAGCCAGGGAACAGCAGAAGACCTGGTATGACCCTCTGGCTTGAGAAAGAAATCTGGAGGTCGGGAAAAGGGTACTTGTCATGTTGCCCAGTCAAGAAAGTAAACTGCTAGCCAAATGGCAGGGTCCTTATGAAATTAAGAAATGCCTGGGTCCTACGACCTATGAAATCAGTATGCCTAGTCATGATCGTTCCAGTCGAATTTTGCAAGTTAACCTGTTGAAGCAGTGGGTTCCCCGTCCTGAGAAGTCACAGTCACTGATGATTCACTGTGTTGAAGAGAAAGAATTGGATGAGCAGTATTTGCCACAGCCAGTTCTGGGGGATCTCAGGCTAGATCCTGTAACAGATTCCCAGAGGTCACAGGTACAAGCTCTCTTTACTTCGAAGGTATTTTCTGAATATCCTGGGTTTACCAACCTGATTGAGCATGATGCAGTACTGAAACCTGATGCTGACATGAAACGCCAGAGCTATAGAATACCTGAGCGATTCCAGGTGACTTTGCAGGAAGAGGTAGACCTTATGCTACACTTGGGCATTATTGAGCCTTTGAATAGTGAGTGGTGTCATCCTATAGTCCTTGTGCCAAAGAAGGATGGGAGTATTAGGTTCTGTATTGACTTTTGATATCTGAACTCAGTATCTCAGTTTGATTCCTACCCTACCCCTCGCATAAGTGACAACCCTCTAAGCGCCAAAGTCGCAAAATTGCGACAAGACGTCATACTTAATAAAATAAGCTGTAGATCCTAATATGGTGTAATATCTCATTTGCATTCCCTACCACTAGATGGCAGACATGTAGTACTTCAATTCTAGACCAAAATGAAGTCATGTTCCTATTCAAAGTGTTTGAGTAAAGAGCAGAGCAAGTGAGCTATCGTGTCATTGATGCGGAAGCAGTTCAGTTCAGAGCGTCTGAGT
>NW_015505218.1:3948527-3972430 GCF_001515645.1 Sinocyclocheilus grahami | reverse complement strand
AACATGCAAATAAGTTCAAACATCAATTCAATATCTACTATTTCCTAAATATTATGAAATTCAAGATGGCCGCCCCTGATGACGTCATGATATGCAAATTAGATGAGTATATTTACACCCCACATAAACTTTCGGTCATGCCCAACATTTTTCTAATTTACAGTAGATCTCTATCTTTAAGCCCTTTCAAGTCACAAGCTTTTGAAATCTTGATGCCAAAATCCAGCATTTTTTCTGAAAAAACCCTGGCGCCTAATGGGTTAATTGATCGTTTGGGCCAATCCAAATATCTGACAACAATGGACCTTTCTAAAGGGTACTGGCAAATTCCACTGACTCAATCCTCTCTGCCCTTGACTGCGTTCAGAACACCAGGAGGACTCTTCCACTTTAAGGTGTTACCCTTTGGCCTTCATGGGGCCGCGGCGACGTTTCAGAGGTTAATAGACCAAGTATTACGTGGTTTACCTTTTGCTGCTGTGTATCTTGATGATATTGTCGTTTACACTAATACCTGGGAGGAACATCTCCGGGAAGTCTTACAGCGCCTTCAGAGGGCCGGCCTCACTGTCAACCCCAATACTGTAAATGTGCTGTAGCTAAACAAGAGACTGAATACCTGGGCTGTGTCATTGGCCAGGGTGTTGTGCAACCACAGCTGAAGAAAGTTTGCCTTGGAGAAGTGTGTGGTGCCTCAGACACGCAAGGACCTGCAATAATTTTGGGGTATGGCTGGATTTTACCATCGCTTTGTCCCTAACTTTTCCAGCAGGGCTGCTCCACTAATGTACATGGTGGTGGCACGTTGCCCGAACCAACTGCGGTGGACTGAGGAGAGACTGAAAGCCTTGCGGGACATCCAGGGAGCTTTGACAACTGACACTGTTCTACACAATCCTGACTTTAGTTGACCCTTTGTTGTACAGACTGATGCCTCTGAGCAGAGAGTAGGAGCCATCCTATTGCAGGGACCACCAGAGAGCCGACGGCCAGTGGCTTATATCAGTCGTAAACTGTAAACTGAAGAGGGGGGAATGTGACGGCCCGAGTGGTGGCCTCACAAGAGGGGTAATGTGGATGTATTATCTCTCTCACACACACATATACACCACACGCATCCATACGTATCCACATGCACACGCAAACACATATACATCTATACGAAGGACATGTTCATTAATTTAAAGTTAATCTTTATTTAAATTTCCCTGTTTTGTCATTTGCATTCATTTGGTTTCAGTTTATAATAAACATGCAAAACAAACAATATTCATTCATTCTTTATTGTTAGGTTTGCATATGTTTACATTTATAACTCATCTTTATATACATCATTACTGATTTGGAGTGCACACAAATTAGTTACCTTGTATCTGTTACATAAATGTTTTTCTATTTTGAGTTTAAGTTTATTGGTGATGTGTGGCGATGATCTTCAGACATGGTCCACTGTAACCGCATTTTGGCGTGACGAAAATTAGAGTCCGGGCAGGAAAAGATCATTTAAGCATTAGTGGTTCTGCCCAGACATACCATTCACTGAGGTTTCCCGGGGGAGAAGGAAAAGTTGATGTCTTTATTAATTGATTTATTTAGTTGTATGTTTATGGTATTTAATTACGTTTTGCTTTTCTTTATCTTGATTTAATATATTTCTCTATTTGATTCGATTTTGATTTATTTAATGTTATATGTTGAATGTTAAGTTTCATTGGTTTTCCTCTTAATTTGTAATGGGTCCATCTTTTCCTTTATAAGCTGTTGCTTTGTTAATTTAAGATATTAGTTTTTTGTTTGTTTGTTGGTTGGTTGGTTGGTTTTTTTCTGTCTGAATGTTTTGATGTCATTTGTTTTTTGGTTTTTGTTGTGTTGTGTTGTGTTGTGTTGTAAGATTTATGAGTTTGTAAAGTAGTTTTCTTGGGTTCAAATAAAGACCCATTTTCTAGTGGAAAGCTTGTGTTCCTTGTTTCTGACTTATATATTTCTCTATTTGATTCGATTTTGATTTATTTAATGTTATATGTTGAATGTTAAGTTTCATTGGTTTTCCTCTTAATTTGTAATGGGTCCATCTTTTCCTTTATAAGCTGTTGCTTTGTTAATTTAAGATATTAGTTTTTTGTTTGTTTGTTGGTTGGTTGGTTGGTTTTTTTCTGTCTGAATGTTTTGATGTCATTTGTTTTTTGGTTTTTGTTGTGTTGTGTTGTGTTGTGTTGTGTTGTGTTGTGTTGTGTTGTGTTGTGTTGTGTTGTGTTGTGTTGTGTTGTGTTGTGTTGTGTTGTGTTGTGTTGTTCATTTGTTTTTTGGTTTTTGTTGTGTTGTGTTGTGTTGTGTTGTGTTGTAAGATTTATGAGTTTGTAAAGTAGTTTTCTTGGGTTCAAATAAAGACCCATTTTCTAGTGGAAAGCTTGTGTTCCTTGTTTCTGACTGCTCGGTCCTTCACAGCTTGTTTCAAACCTCATTGGTTCTTGTACATTATGACATTTGAGGTTCATGTTGCTATTATTTATACTGATCTGTTGATCATGTAAAGTGAGTATATCAGTGAGTGAGTATTATGAGCACTTCCTGTGTCTGTTTGCCTCTTTAAGAAGAATCGCTTCATGTATTTCCCAATTGAAAGTCCCTTTGGAAAAAAGCGTCTGCAAAATGACTAAAAAGTAAAATGTAAAAATATATCAGTTCAGAAGACACACAATACAGCAGGTAGTTCACACTACCTTTATATACTTTTCGGAGCTTGAAAGTTTTAGATTGCATTAACTAATAATACGGACAAAAAAAATCTAAATATTTTAATTTATTCTCTTCTTTTCAGAAGAAAGAAAGTCATATGAGTTTTGCAGGACAATAGGGTGAGAAAATGATGGCAGAATTTTCACTATCCCTTTAAATTAGGGGGTTTGAATTATAAGCCTGCCCTTGACGTGCATAAAAACTCAAAGATGGATAGTTAAACATGGAAAGAACACGCTTCAGATACCCTTCATCTGCATACAAAGCTAAAAGAGGATCAAGTCTGAGAACATCTAATCTCTGGTTTTCCTGGACCTTTTCTCAGAGCTAGCGGTTTTGCTAAACTACAGGGACTAAGACATGAATGTCGAAATAACAGTCCAAACTGGACAAAGAATAAAGATGGTGTTTATAAGTGGCTTTGCATCTCAAAATCCAACAAATTGTCATTAGCTCTGCATTTTTCACCACCTAGAGTGCTAAACTCTATCAAAATCTGCAAATACACTCCATGAAGAGATTTCTGTAAAGATGTGAATCGCCAAAGCTGCGAGTCTCCAGCTAATTTTTGTGGCATGCCCCATGTTAGGCTTTGTGTCCTGGCTCTAACTGCTTGGCTCCATCCCACATCCAGAGGTCCTTCAGGGCCAGCATCCCAGAGGGGGACTCCATCCCCAGCCTCGAACAGCCGTCAGTGCCCCAGTGGGGTTTGTTTGTACTCAGTCTGAGCAGGAGCTCCGCAGTTGTCCTCACACAATGTCCGGCCCCGCCATTCTGGGCTCGGGCCAAGATGCCTCTCAGTGCTGTATGGCAAGTAAGTAAGGAGCCCTGGGGCCTCTTAGCTGAGCTCCTGGCGGCCCAGCTGCACATGAGGTTTCTCATCTTGCGTGCTTATTCTTTTAATTAGACACTTAGAGAATTAGCTCTCAGAGGGACACCTTCACCTTCTCAAAAAGCCCCAGTTCCCCCCCACCCATGCTATGAGAGGTGGCGGTCCGCATGTGAGCCCCAAGCTCATATACATAATCTCACCACATACCTCCACCCCCATCTCAATAGCGCTCCCCTCCTTCACCCTTGTTAGGCTTTGTGTCCTGGCTCTAACTGCTTGGCTCCATCCCACATCCAGAGGTCCTTCAGGGCCAGCATCCCAGAGGGGGACTCCATCCCCAGCCTCGAACAGCCGTCAGTGCCCCAGTGGGGTTTGTTTGTACTCAGTCTGAGCAGGAGCTCCGCAGTTGTCCTCACACAATGTCCGGCCCCGCCATTCTGGGCTCGGGCCAAGATGCCTCTCAGTGCTGTATGGCAAGTAAGTAAGGAGCCCTGGGGCCTCTTAGCTGAGCTCCTGGCGGCCCAGCTGCACATGAGGTTTCTCATCTTGCGTGCTTATTCTTTTAATTAGACACTTAGAGAATTAGCTCTCAGAGGGACACCTTCACCTTCTCAAAAAGCCCCAGTTCCCCCCCACCCATGCTATGAGAGGTGGCGGTCCGCATGTGAGCCCCAAGCTCATATACATAATCTCACCACATACCTCCACCCCCATCTCAATAGCGCTCCCCTCCTTCACCCTACAGATACTCAAAAGAAGCCCACACCTCCCATTTCCAGAAGCCTGTGGGCACAGTGAGAAAATGAAGACCTCTGCGCCCCTCCAAATCCCCAGGAATTTCTCATTAAGAGCAGGTCCTGGGCTCCTGAGGACCCCCGGGTTCCCCCCGCACCTCTCATTCCCTGAAGAAGTCGACCCTCTCGCCCGACTAGAATGGACTACTCCAGTTTACTTTGTGTCGGGCGGCTGTTTCCCTGTGCGTGTTATTCATCTTGCTCCCATTCTCCGGGCACAAGAGGCTTTCCCCGCGAATGGTGCTTTGAAAGTCCTCAAGACTTCCTCTTCTTTTCACCACATTTTTTATGTGTGTGCATGTGCGCAAGTCAGTGTCCATAATGAAAGACCCGGGCTCTGGATAGCACAGAATAGGGGTAATTGAAATTACATTTTGTTAATGGTCTCCCATGACAGGAAGCGGGAGTTGGTTCATCAAGATGGTTGTGTGGTTTTGTGCCTTGTTTGGCATTCAGCTACAGGCCCGTTTTTTTTTTTTGATGGACGAGTGCTAGAGTGATGAGAACAGAAGGGTACTCTAGTGTGAGCGGGACGCAGTCAAGAACAGTTATGATTTTATTTCTCTGTGGCTTACAATCGTATCAACCCTATGCTAAGTGTGGAATAAGTATGTTATCAGTACGGTATTAAAAATATGGTTTAACACGAACCACCAAAAAATGTTGTTACCAAAAATGAGGTTTTGCTATACCTAAAACATTTCTGATCAATCCTTGGCAATTGTTGCCATCTGGCCAGATTTGGCTTATTTCTAATTTAAGTCTATAGAGGATATCTGCATTTAAATGGTTTCAAATTCAATATTATGGCACTTATAGTGATAGAGAGCACACAGGTGGTGTTTCTTCCTTTCCAGCTCTTTAAATAAATCATAAATTATTAAAGAAAACAAAACTTTATATCAGACATCATTCTCAAATAACCAGTAAATGAACTTTCTCAAATAATCAGTAAGAACACCTACATTTCTCCAAGGTTACAAGCGTGATTCCCATCATTGTATGTCAATAATAACAAATAATTTACATCAACACATTAAATGCATGATAGAAACGTTACGCTAATCTTATCAGTTACATTTGCCTTCTAACGAGGCATTACTTTTTTAACACCTGATTCTGATTAATAGTCTCTACAGTGTTTAATCACGTTATGGCATAATTTACTTTATTTTTTAAGGAGAATTATAGATAAAAATGCAAAGTTACAATTCATTGCACAATTTTTTTCCCACAAACCAGTCAAGCACAAACCCCACTCCGCAGCTGATTCTAAAGATTTCATTGGTCATGTCAATGCTGAAGGCTACACAACACAAAAATAAATAATAATCCCCAACCCCTAACCTTAACCTTATCATAACATTGGTAGAAAATCCTTATAGATAGCATTACTGCTTATCTTGCTCTGATCCATCCATTATATTTCTACACTCTGAACTGAATCTTTAAAAGTCTGAACCTTTTTAGACAGGTAACTGTGTAATGGAGTTGACCAATGAAATTGGTTTTGGGGTGGGGTTTATGCTGTTTTAGGGGGGAAAACACACTCATTTATTCTAGCCCGTGTCCAAATAATACCTCATTGACATGCACGAGCAAATGTAAATCCATATCAAGTGCGCCATTTGGAACAGGGGACAGGGCAGTGGGTTTCTGAAATTCTTTTGCTGGATTGTGCTGCCCCCTGTCAGTAGCATTTGTTACTACATTGATAGTTTGTGGCGATTTTAAATAGGCCCTCAATTAAAGCTTAAAACACTTACACATAACAAATTATCCCTTTGTCTAATAGTTATATTTTCTTAAAATTAAACTAACGATAAACTGATTTCTTATTAATATCAGTTCTTGGATTAACGTTTTAGTGTATTTATCAGAGGGAAATTATTTAACTGCATTTTGTCAAAGTGAAATATTTCAGGTTCTGTTTTATTTTGTTCATACACCAAATGAGTCAAAAAAATCAACAAAAGTCTTGTCATCTAATCACCAGAGGACAAAAGCTCTACTGAACGATTATTGAAGGGTAATAGGTCAAGACAAAAATTACTCACCACTAGGGCGCGTAAGAAAGATACAGTCTATGGTTTTAGGCTTAACAAATAGTAAAAGTGTGGAAGTAATTTATCGGAAAATAACAATATTCTATATCTGATATTTGTTACCTATTAATTTAAATAAATAAATAATAGGGCGCAATGGGTCTGTAGGCCCCAGCGTTAAAAGGCCCTGTTGATGTAACTTTCTCTTACATGACAACAAAAATCAATAGGCCTACTTAACTAGCTAAATATAAGGTGTCCTGCTGGTATGCAGTATGTTCCAGTCACAACAGAGATTAGTGAAAAAATTGCAAGTATATGATGTATATACCTATTGTTCATTTTTATTGCAGAATAATATATATATTTTACAATATAGTTATTATGAAATCCCAAAAATTACTAAAAAAGGAAAAAGAACAGCATATCTTTTACCGAAACTGTGTCCCAAAGTTCCTCAACATTTATTGTTTACACAAATTGTGTTACTTCATCAATATTTAATTGATGAATTATTTTTTGGACCAAATAATTAAGAATTAATACAATTTGAATGATTTTCAATATTGGTCAAATTTCAACACTATCAGAAATACTCTCAGTAATGCAACACATTGCCCCGTACCTGTCCACAGGTGACTGATCCACTAGAAAGTACATGGAAAACATCACCAACCAGCAGACAGACACTTGGCTTTAACCCTCGACCTTCCTGTCTCCTCTGTCTATGGGTTAAAGTTTAAGAGTCAAAGCTTACTCACTTATCATCCCTAGAGAAGCCTTAGAAGTCTGACCTTTGAGAATCAGGACCTGCCTCTGCCTGACAGGGACCCACAAGGCTTATGGGACAGTGTGCACACAAGGAACTCAGGGGGCGTGGTAGCCAGACTAAGTTGTTGACACATCCGTCTCAAAATGGATGCAGCTTTGACTGACAGCTGCACGTCCCCACCCAGCCCTGATTTTAGTCTGGACTCATCCAGTCCGTTTGCAAATGGACTGCACTTTGAGTCAATACTGTTTGAAGATGAGGACGAGGATGAAGCTATGGATCCAGAGATGGAGTCTCAACTAGAAGGAGCATCATGTGGCTCAACGAAAGAACATACAACAAATGCAAATTTGAAGACAAAATTGGGTGTCAAGTCTAGAAACAAAATTTCAAATGCTCGAACATCTCTGGGGCAAAAAGCTGTATTTAAAGACAAGTCTACAAGTGATTGTGGGCTTTCTTCTCTTGTGAGCAGGTCTGCTGGGATTATAATGGCAAGTTCTGGTTCTATCCCACCATCCCCAACATCAAACCACTACCAATATTTTAGACATCTCCTCATACTACAATCAACTGTGGCACTAGCTCTTAAAAATGAGAACATGTAAAATCTTAAAAACGGATACCATTTTCATTGTATTAGCTTAGAGAGCAGTACATTTTTACAATTTCGAAACTCTTCTTATGCTTTGGGAGAGTATATATTTTGCATCAAATGCCATTAAGCAAATAATTGTGTGGTTTTATTTTTGTATTTTCAGTCTGACCATACATGTGCATTCTTGCATAGGCAGGTCTTTGACCAGAGAGAGAGAAAAATTAAGTATTTACTAATATAATAACTTTGAGATATATTCTCATAAAATGCATATGCTAAAATTCTGAATGAATCATGAAATATACATATATATAAAAAAAAAAAAGTTTTTGTAGGTGATACTGAAAATATTCAGCTGTAAATTCAACTAATTTATATATGATGTCTACCAGCAGACAAAAAAATTAAAAACAAAGGCTCTACCACCAGTGAAATATTTGGAGGGTGAAGTAATATGGGCTAAATTCAACCGTAGACCATGGTGGCCATGTCAGGTGACTGTTCACCCAGTTGAGGGAGTTTACCACAGAATTAAAGGTAAGTACAGTAACACAGAAGACATAAAACCACAGAACACCCATTCCTAACGTTATGAACCATATTCTCAACTTTTTCAATGGCTTTTGCCCCCACATAATCTATCCAGAAAAATCTAATTATCCTTCCTTACATTTCTTTGTGCGATTATGTTTCAGAGCCACCAAATAGGACCAATCGTCAGTATTTCCTCAAGACATTTGGGGAACCTGAAGAACAGGCATGGGTCCCTGAGCAATCTACTCATATATTTGTGGGTGGATATCAGTTTAACAATCTCCCTTTTGTGAGAGGAAGTGGACGCCAACAAGATGAAAACACCAGACACTCTGTAATTTCTGAAACATCCTTTCAGTTAAATGGATATTATGACACCTTTTTAAAACCCTTGTGAAATTGTTACTCTTGGGTTACTTTGCAGATACCCAAGCGTTTTCTGAACTCTTGGAGAGCTAGTGTGGTTGAAGCAGAAGCACTTCTCCTGGAGAAGCCAAGGGTCACCACTCCCTGCTCAGACTTCACCAAAACAATCTCTGAAGGAACTTCAAATAACACAGAAAACAAATTGTCCGTGCCAGTGAAATTACCCAACTTTAGTCCTCTGACCAATGGAACAGTTACACAAAAAGACCATCAAAACAATAACTGCAGTGGCCCAGTGGAGAAAACATCTGGCGAAAGTATGCAGAAACCTCAGGTGACAGAACAAGGTGTGTCAAGGCCCCTGCCAGAACTACAGACTCCTCCAGAAGACCTGTCTCGGAGCACTCCTTCAATAAATCCCACGCCATGTCAAGAGAGACAGGTGTTGTCTGTAGACACTCTTACTCCACCTCCAGAAACAATCCCATCACCATGTGCTGAAATTTGTCATAAGGAGGAGCTTCAAAAACAAAATGCTATAGCCACTGGTGAGTAGCACTTTCTGAAAGTTTACATAATTATGAATGTTTGGAAAATAGTTTGATATTTCTCAAACATTTCTGCCACATTATTTTTGCATTGGCCATATGTAGACCAATTGCAAGCCAGAGCCACTTTTTATTGCTTTTTATTTCGTTTTTAGGGCTAACCATATTCAGTACTTGTTATCAGAACACAAATAACAGTCAAAATAAATTATTTTTTTCATCATCTAAATAGGTGATGGTGTGTGTCTAAGCACAAAGAGACAACGGAAACCCACCAAAAAGATTCTGGAAAGCTCCATAGAAGCTGAACCAATACTTGTGCCAAAAAGAAAGGTACTTGTTTAAACTATAACTATTTTAGAAAGTTTACTTTGATAGATAACTCCATAAAGAATATTTGTTATAAAAAAAAATCTTGCAATTGTAGTCTAGTTTTTTGTTTTGTTTTAGCCAACTATTAACTACTACTTTTGCCTCAATAAACTCCTACCTGCTTGCTTATTAATAGTTAGTAAGGTAGTTGTTAAGTTAAGGTATGGGGTAGGATTAAGGGATCTTAAATATGGTAATGCAGAATAAGGCATTATTATGTGCTTTATAAGTATTAGTGAACAGCCTATATGCTAGTAATATGCATGCTAATAAGCAACCCAAAGAGAAAGGAAAAATTGAAATCGCATCATATGACCCCTTTAATAGTGAGAATTGGTCCCTAAACTAAAGAGTTTCATCTTAGTCTAATGAATGGAAAATTGGACTTAATAGCATTATCATTCACAGGTGAAGTCACAGAAGATTTGCTCATCTGCACAATCTGCAAATTCAGGTATGATCATTTAAAAGCTTTCGAAACGGTTTGTTATTTTAATTCTGTTTAATTTTAATATTTAAATTATTGTTATTAAAATCATAAAGTTAACATGATTATTTTGGGGCATAGCTGACAACCAGAGACAATTCCAGGACCCTGTTTCTTGAAAGTTATTCATGGAGACCATTGCCACCAAATTATGTGTTAAATGACACTGATAAACTTAATAGCAGGTTAATTCAGGTTAAGATCAGTTGAGTAGTAGAAGTTATATTAGAAGAGACTTTTATAATGCCTGTGATCAGTGAATTATATTCAGTTATGTCAAATCATGAGTTTTTCTTCCATTGATGTTGGAAATGTGAAGAAGCCTGAATATCAAATAATCTTTTGGAAACAAGATGTCCCAAATCTAAAGCAGGGATATTTTAGACAGGCTGCCACTGAACATTTGTGTAAACAGTAATTTAATATTTCAGCAATTTTATTTGGTACCTTGATTGTCTTTTGAATTAATGTGTGTTGTAAATGAAGGGATGGGACAGCAATCATCAAAAAGTAAGAACAAACTGTCTTTTGAGTCAGTCGACACACCAACTGCCCCAATCCTAAAATGCACAGAGATGGAGATAGAAGTTTCTCCTCATGCAGTTAACCCAGAATCAGCCGAGGATGGTTCAGATGATCTCAAATGCTCAGAGCCAGAGGTCAGTAAAATGAACTAGTCTTATACTTCTGTTGTTTCTTAGTGGCCACTTTATTAGGAATACATAAACAGCGACTTCATAATGCAAATTTGTAATCAGCCAATCATACAGCAGCAAGAGCACACAGGCATGCTCAACAGGTGGATACCATAACAACATCATCTTTGGCCAGAAATATTAGAAAGGTGTGCATTATAAACTGGCCACTGTGACTGCCGTAGCTTCTCACATAATCTGTTTACATGTCAGTCATGTGCAGCATTATTTGTCTAATTAAAAAAAGTGTTTGATTAAAAAATAAATCTAATTTCTAAGAACATAGATTGAAATGCAGTATTCAGTGCCACAATACAAATAATAATAATTATAAAAAAAATTAAATCAGCCTTCCTAAATGCTCTCTTCTTTAACTAACCTGAATATGTGGCATTCATGTTGTATTTCATTCAGATGGTTGAATCTAGTTATGGGTTGTGTTCTGAAAGAGAAGAAAATTCACAATCCGATGAAGGAGTCTCTGATAAAAGGCTCTCAGTGGAGAAAGGAGGCAGCACTTTACTCAAGGAGAATGTGTGTCAGGTAAGTCTGTTAATGAGAACTATAGTTGTGTCCAGACCAAGAGACAATAACAGTTATGTCATCTGCCACTTTAAATGCTTAAAGGGATCCTATTATGCTCCTCTGATTTTGATTTTGTTTTAGGGGTGTACTAGAACACGCTCTCATGCTTGGTGGTTCGAAAAATGCATTATTTTTCATATAATTTACATTATTAAAATACCTTTCTCCCCAGCCTGGCACAAACGGCTCGATTAGCTCCGACTTTGATGAAGGTCCGCCTTCCGAAAAACAAAATGTGTTGTGATTGGTTAGCTGTCCCTGTGCGTTGTGATTGGCGAACAGCTTAGACGGTGTTTCAGTACTGCCACGCCCCTTGCTCCGTCTTTCAACAAAAGCTTTTGGCGAATCCGGCACTGTACTCCCTCATGTTGTGGAAGCTGTCCTCAGTAAAATGTGCAGCACACAATAGCAAATTGGGGTTATAATGCTCAGGAACAGAGTTAAAAAATAAATTGCAACCACTGTTTCCTGACATCATCCGCTTTCGGAAGCCCAAACAAAGACGTTTGGGCATGGAGGTGAAAAAAAAACAGCGTTTCAGGCAGTCGCACACCCGGTAGAGAAGCGCAGCGTCTATTTTCTATGAGTGTAGGCCAAGTGGCAACCTCGCGCTCTCTCTCGTGAAGCCAACAAGGAAGTGACTTAAACTGTAATTCATAAACTGGCTGGCTGCAAAAGGGAGTCAATCCCATAGACTCCCCATGTTAAAATGCCAAACTTTACAGCAGAAAAAAACATGTTTACTGCCTGGTTCAAAAAATTATTTTGGTCCATATAGCTAATTTTGCCGTTCATGACAACTGTGAAGGGGTGAATTTTTTTATAACTCATCCGTTTAAATTATATTAAGCCTTAAAGTTCTGCATAATTAAGGGAGTGGCCACTTGAGTGACAGGTGGATTGCCACCGTCGAGCTAGGTGGGCGTGGTTTCAGCAGCCAGCTCCCGCCTCTTTGCCCATTTTCAATTATTCGGGAGTGACGCGCTGCCAAGATGGCGACGGCTGCCTCCGCCTACTTTAGGCTTCAAAACGCTCGTCGGAAGTCTACGGGTGACGTCACGGACACTACGTCCATGTTTTTATACAGTCTATGGTTCTAACCACAACCTCACCCCTCCCCACCCCCCAACCATTCGAATTTCTGTAGGCGGGAATTATTTGTAATGATATTCCAATGAGCCGCTTTGTGATATCACAAAGCCCGGAAAACAAACGCTGTAGTCCAAACGAGCCGTTCGTTTTAGTTCTTGAAAAGGGATTTTTAAAAAACTAAATATCTCCCTTTGGAGTGGACTTTGAGATTTGTAACTTTCTAGATCTTTTTTATGCCCAAACATGCACACTACACACTGACTAAAATTAAAAAAGTGAAAAAGCATAATAGGACCCCTTTAAGCTCATTAACATCTCATTAAAAATGTCAATGTTTTTTTTTTTTTTCATCAGCTTAAAAAAATCACTCTGAAAATAAAAAAAGTCTTTATTGTTATGTGTACTTTGCAATTATCATTATGACTATTTATCATTTAACTTGTATTGTCTAACTTTTATTTATTTTATTGACATAGCAACCATACTAGCAATCATACTACAGTTAGCATAGAATTAAAACGGTTATTATAAGTTCATAGTTATCGTAATAGCTACTGTCCCATACCGAACTGGCGTTTATTTTAGCTAACAATTATTGTTAGTAGTAAAACAAAGGAAGATAAAAGAAAAATTACTTAATTATCATAATATTGACAATAACCTGTATTTTTATTCCATGTGGAGCAGTTTCCATAGGCTTAAAGCTGCGATGAAACAAAAAGTACCAAGAGATCTTTGTATTATGATGTACATTCATGTGAAATGGATTATCAAAGAAAGTAAAAAATGTAGGTTGGGGACTTAAATGGAGGCAGATCTGAATGCAAGCTTCTAGACGATTGTAAGAAAGAGCCGGGATTTATGTGGACTAAATGATTGGAGAAGTCCAGCATCCATTAGCAGAGAGAGGTCTGAGAACAGAGACATTATCATTAAGAATTATTCGATTGAAATAATAAGAATAATACAAATTAAACATAGATGGATGAATGCATGGATAGATTATTCACAGTAAGATCTATAACATGCATTTAGAAAATAGGGGATATTTTAATTTCAAGCCAACTTTAACCATAGACAGCCACCAGTGTCAAATATCATTTTTCATTAGATAACTTTTAACAATATTTAAGACTAAAAGTGGGGGGAGTGATCTTAGGATGTTTTAGCAAATTGATTTATCCAATCATCTAAAATGTTACTTCACTAAATTCATCTGATAGCCACGGTATATTAGAACACACCTCAATGACCGTCTGTTTCTGAAGGCATGTGAGAAGCAGGGAGACCTCCTTCTCTGTGAAGGGCAGTGCTGTGGGGCGTTCCATCTACAATGCACTGGCCTGAACGAGCCTCCTACAGGGAGATTTTTATGTCATGAGTGTACGTCTGGTAAGAGCCTGCTTCATAATTCACACATCAACAATTTTAAAAAGTCTTGACATAATTGTAGTTTTACTGCTCTTTGACAGCTGGTTTTGTGAATGTTTTACTAGGTATACACTCCTGCTTTTCTTGTAAGAGCCTGGGTGAGGATGTCAGGCGCTGTATGCTTCCAGGATGTGGGAAGTTCTACCATGGGGAGTGTGCTGCCAGCCATGGACCCACAGTACCTCTGAACCGGGCTTTTCGTTGCCCTCTCCATGCTTGCCTGTCGTGTTTCATCACAAACCCTACCAATCCATCTGTATCTAAAGGTTTGTTGTGCTTAGAGCAGCTACATTCTACATCAGGTGATGCTACATGTGAGGGCTGGTAACCAACAACTGCATCTGAAAACAGCTGGTTGGTGGCAAAAAAACTTTTTGTGTGTAATATTAAGTCCATAAAATGTAGGCAAGTTGTTATTTTTAAATTTTTGCAGGTTTAAACATTAGAAAATACAAAATGACCGTGTACATTTATTTTAGAGCTGGCCAGGACATTTACCTAATCATCATGGCAGCAGTCTTTGGATGTTGCTTTTGTTGGGGCAGTGTTCATTTGCATTAACAGACTACACGACACTACAATCTGAACAGACTTCAGAAAACAAGGCATCATACACATGCAGACTTTGTAAATGGTCAGGGGCGGACTTACCCATTAGGCAAAGGTAGGTGACCGTCTTGGGCCCCCAAAAGCCAAGGGCCCCCTAAAATGCTTTTCATATAG
This sequence comes from Sinocyclocheilus grahami, assembly GCF_001515645.1. NCBI lineage: Eukaryota > Metazoa > Chordata > Actinopteri > Cypriniformes > Cyprinidae > Sinocyclocheilus > Sinocyclocheilus grahami. The sequence goes on along the minus strand of NW_015505218.1, from coordinate 3,957,820 downwards.
GAGATGCGCATTAAATGCTGACACGCGAACGGTTGCTGATTACGGTGTTTATTACCATGACAACTGTCTGCAATTGAACATGCCTTTTGTGTATCCTGCTTGAAGGAGATGAAAATATTATGCATTTGAAACTGTAATTAAATATTGACAAACAGTGTGTATTAGGGCTGTCAAAATGGCTGAAAAACTAAATTCAAATGTTTTACTTAAATATTATCAAAATTCGAATTATATTCAAATTTAAAATGCATGATTTCAGTTAGGGTGAAGAAAAGCTTTTTGGCTTCTCTCCTGAGGCCACAAGAGGGCGCATCGAGCAAAATATTACTAATGCACGTTTATTCAAAGCATAAGATGATATGACTATCTGTGAAAAAAGTGCATCATCTTTAAAATATTGTTTATAAACCAATTATAATTAAGTTGCTTAAACAACTATCTGTCTGCAATTGAACATGCCTTTTGTGTATCCTGCTTGAAGGAGATGAAAATATTATGCATTTGAAACTGTAATTAAATATTGACAAACAGTGTGTATTAGGGCTGTCAAAATGGCTGAAAAACTAAATTCAAATGTTTTACTTAAATATTATCAAAATTCGAATTATATTCAAATTTAAAATGCATGATTTCAGTTAGGGTGAAGAAAAGCTTTTTGGCTTCTCTCCTGAGGCCACAAGAGGGCGCATCGAGCAAAATATTACTAATGCACGTTTATTCAAAGCATAAGATGATATGACTATCTGTGAAAAAAGTGCATCATCTTTAAAATATTGTTTATAAACCAATTATAATTAAGTTGCTTAAACAACTATAAACAAAACAGCATGTATGCATAATTTAATACATAGGGCCGAAAGCCAATCACACAGAGTACATATTTCATTTAAAAACACGAGTTGCAGTGGGATGGGGGAAAAAACTGACGTAAAGTCTCAAGATATGTTTTTTCAAAGTTGAACTTGCATTAATTTACATGGCTTTCTAAACATGCGGCTTCTTTTGTGCGAGACGCGAGTGCAGCGGTGATAGATGTCCCTCTAGAAAATGCGTGAAATATGCATTCTGTGTGAACGGCTTGGTTTCAGTTTTGACGTAAACAAGATCTTCTCCGCATTCCGTTCTCTTTTCCCACAATATTTGTAATTAACAACGCTAGTGTTAACAACACTACAATCTAGTGGCTTCAACTGGATAGGCTAACAAAAACATTAAAATGCAACGACACTTACATCGTCATCACATCTCGTGCGACACTGATAAGGCTAAAATGTTGATTTTTATTTTAAATTCGACAAATACTTCGAAATTCAAAAAAAAAATTTGACAGCCCTAGTGTGTATTATATGTTTATAATTGTTTTAAATGCCGCTTACTCATTTATGAGAAGGAACCAAGTATAGAGGACACATACGCAGTTATTTTTTGGTTGATATAATCCTTAGGTGTGTAAATGTATAATTGCCTTTTCATTTCATAGTTAAAATAACAAAAAATAAATGTATTTTAAAGTTTAGAATTAGACAGCCTTTGCACACAGGCTTACGCTGGTAACTCATCAGTGGACTCTCCTCGTCAATATAGGTTATATTTTTCCACACTTTTCTCATTCTATATTTCTGACGTTCCAAACGCGCCTCCTACTGGCAGAGAATGAATGTTCAATTTCAATAATCCAGTCTGTAGTTTCTGTTCAATGCGAAAATCCACCCACATAATCCCATTTTAAATTAATATAATAATTTATACTTCTGACTCACCCCTGGTTTAAATGCTCAAGTGTAAGGTTTATCATTTTATAATTTATTTTGTTTTTGTGAAAACCTGTATCTCAACTGTAAATCAGTTGCCATTTCGTGGTCTACAACATGAAAGAAAGCCATTATAACACGTACACGAAAAATGTAGAAACATTGGACACGACTATGGGGCACCATTGTGCAGCAGCAAGCATCACAACAAAAAAGGAACCTCAAGGTTGATCTAGGAAAATGTGTGCAAATGTATAGGGCCCCATTCCTATATTTTGCTTAGGGCCCCCAATTCACTAAATCCGCCCCTGTAAATAGTTACACAGAAAAACTGGGCATCATGCACTAAAAGACTGAGGATCACACATTACTGGATTTTTAAGTAATTCCAAACACAACATGTCAAACAACTAATGTAGAAACGTGCCTCATTGCTAGGAGATGCGTGACAAAAGAAAACAATATGTTTTCTAAAATCAGCAAAAAATAATCAAACTTCAACTGGATGGAATCATAGTATGAAGATTAAATATCAGAGTTTATGCAGAGTCTATCATACGCTGCACAATCTTTGGTGAAATCTGCAGACTGACTATGATTTTGGTAACTAACGTTGACTAACTAACCTCCAGACTGCAAATCAGGACAAAAATCATGTTTGTCTAAATTATTTTAAAATAAAACACTAAAAACTAAAATCAATCATTTTAAATGATAAAGGTGAATTTAGGCATCACAAAATTATAATTTTACAGTATGAAAAATACTTATTCATTTTGAGATTAAATATATTTATAAATTGAATATATTAATATCTATAAAATATATATTTTTAAAAGCCGATAACCAATATAGTGCTAATATTTCATACTCACAAACGTGTTACAGCATGTAAATTACACATATTTTACATTTGCATGCTTTTATTATGAAATTCACTGTATTTTGTGTCTCAGGCCAGCTAACCCGCTGTATCAGATGCCCTGTGGCATATCATGCCAATGATTACTGCATACCAGCTGGGAGTGTCACACTCACCGACAGCAACATAGTGTGTCCCAATCACTTCACACCAAGAAAAGGCTGCCGCAACCACGAGCATGTCAACGTCAGCTGGTGCTTCGTCTGCTCAGAAGGTTAATTCAGCTGCCTTGGACACCAATTTCCATTACAATTTGCACCTCTGATTTCATGCACAATAAACCATTTCTTTCACATGGCTTTAGAAATCTTTGATGATTCTTTCACTTCAGCTTAAAGAATGACCTTATCAGAAACATTTCCATTTCCAAAACACTTCCTCTCTGTATCTGTATCACTTCTCTCTACAGGAGGTAGTCTGCTGTGTTGTGAGTCATGCCCTGCAGCGTTTCACAGAGAGTGTCTGAACATCGACATGCCAGAAGGCAGCTGGTACTGCAACGACTGTCGTGCTGGAAAGAAACCACACTACAAGGAAGTAGTGTGGGTAAAAGTTGGCCGCTACAGGTCAGCAACCACAAAACCCACACTTAACTTCTTAACATTTATTGTCATCAATTCCTGGCTTTTGCAATCATTGTACACAACAGTTTCTGCTCTACTGTTTGATAGATGGTGGCCGGCAGAGGTTAGCAATCCCAAAGACGTTCCCGAGAATATTCTACGCATGAGACATGATGTCGGAGAGTTCCCAGTTCTTTTCTTTGGCTCTAATGACTACCTGTGGACTTACCAAGCCCGTGTTTTTCCTTACATGGAGGGCGATGCCAACAGTAAAGAGAAAATGGGAAAGGGAGTTGACTCTACTTATAAGAAAGGTATCTTTTGTAACTAATTTTATTTTGCTTTTGCTATCGGTAAGCGATCAGATTAACATTTTTAGCTCAGTGAACAAAACTGGTGTTAAAATTGATATATAAAATGATGACAATTCATGTTATTGCCCATATTCAATGCTATTCTGTCTAAATACATTTAAAATAAAACGCTAAAGCAGAAAGTAAATAATTTATGCATCACAACATTGTAATGTACGGTATAAAAGATGGATATTCATTGTGAGATTCGCTAAAGGTTTCATTTAAGTGTTAAATTATTAGTCTTTCTAAAAAGTAACTTTAAAATAATTTTAATTTGGGGTCGATGGGCTCCAAAACAATGACTTTCATTTATAGAATAAAGTGTTGAATGCTGGCAAAGATATTTCAATTACATATGCAGTAGTGACCTATACCAATAAATGATTAAATTGTGGCTGATAACCAATATGGTAAAAATATATTGTACATACCTAAAAAAAATCCAATGGACAGAAACTGCATATAAACATGCTAAAACTCGTGGAACTTCTTACCAGCTGCATAGAAATGCCTTGACAAGCATTCAGAACACCCTAGCATCTTGAAGGCAACTCTTGTAAAAAATGAAATGTTGCTCAAATCAGTGCTCAAATGAAAAATGATTGCTAAAATCCAAATGTTCAATGTGGTTCAGCATTGGAAGAAGCTGCAGTAAGGTTCAAAGAACTGCAAGCCGAGAAAGAACTACGGCAGCTGCAGGAGGACCGACGAAATCACAAGAAACCTCCACCATACAAACATATTAAGGTACATGCTCCTACGAGATACACTATGAGATTGATTGCTAGCTTTATATAATGACATTACAAGTCCTAACTTGGTCAATCTCTTAGGTGAACAAACCAATTGGCAAAGTGCTGATCATTTCGGCAGATCTTTCGGAAATTCCTCGCTGCAACTGCAAAGCGACGGATGAGAACCCCTGCGGTATGGATTCAGAGTGCATCAACCGCATGTTGCTGTACGAGTGTCACCCACAGGTGTGTCCCGCAGGTGAGCGCTGCCAGAACCAGTGCTTCACCAAACGACAGTACTGCCAGGTGGAGATCTTCAGAACGCTGTCTCGAGGCTGGGGGCTGCGCTGTGTTCATGACATCAAAAAGGTATTTAAATGACATATTATTTTTTTCCCCCAAAACCTGATCTGATTTCAAATGTTCTTCATGTGCAGGGACTCCATTAACCATCATTAGGGGATAATCGCACCGGAGGAACGTTTTCATAGTTTCCATACCTATTGGTGTAAGGAACGGGGAACACTGTAGAAACTGGGAACAATTTTAGTTATCAGAATGCCTTTTGGGGGACTAAACACAATAGGAACTACCAGAGACTAGGGCTGTCAAAACAAATTAGCATTTCGAATATTCGTCGAATTTAAAGGGGTCATATGATGCAATTTAAATGTTTCCTTTCTCTTTGGAGTGTTACAAGCTCTTGGTGCATAAAGAAGATCTGTAAAGTTGCAAAGACTAAAGTCTTAAATCCAAAGAGATATTCTTTATAAAAGTTAAGAGTCAACCACGCCTACCTAAAACGCCTCGTTCTAACACGCCCCCACATGTCTACGTCACGATGTGGGAAGATTTGCATAATGCTGCCCAAATGTTCACGCAAAGAAAGAAGGCATAACTTTTATTCTCGCTGTAGTATTGTTGCCGCCGCCGCCATGTCGTGAAGGCGCTGTGTGTTTCGTTGTGAAAGCGAAACTACTTTGTTTGGCCTTCCAAAAGAGGACGATATCCACTTCGTCATGCCTGGAGCTGATCCGTGCTGGTCGCTGAGGAAATACATCAACTTCGCGCTGTGGATCGCCAGATCGGCTTTCACCGTAGACGAAGCGGAGTCCAGCCCGGGGTCGTCACATGTGGTTGCCACAAGCCCGCCCACCACGCCGTTCTTAAGCCCACCGGCCACCGCTCACTCAAGCCGGCCTCCACTCACTCAAGCCCGCCGTGTGTGACGCTGTGTGTTTCGTTGTGAAAGCGAAACTACTTTGTTTGGCCTTCCAAAAGAGGACACGACTAGAAATCAGTGGTTAAGTTGTATTTACAACACTGTTCCAGAACAGTTCAACCCAAATATTCCGATGTGTCCAGCGCATTTTATGGAGGACTGTTTCCTGATCCTGGGAGAGTAGACTACAATGCCGGCTGTTCTGACTCACAGACTGTAAGTACGTTTTTTATATTTAAAGAATTTGCCACTGACGATTCAAACGCGAGTTTTGAGCAGTGTAGAGTAGCGTTTGTAGTTTGTCATTTCTCCGATCATAAATGCAGACATGGTTTTATTTTTACGTGGCGCAATGCAATGCAACACGTAAAAAGACAGTATGAGTCATTATAATCCATAATTATGTCCCCACTGGATGCAACAAATGCCTAGTTTATAATCGTTTTTTTAATGTTTTTGTCTCATCGCTCCGGCCGTGACAAGGCATCATATTATGGCAAGGGGTGTAACATTTCCATCACACGCTTGAGGTATTCGGCCAATCAGAGCACACCTCGCTTTTCAGACCGATGAGCTTTGTAAAAATTGACGCGTTTCAGAAAGGCGGGGCATAGAGGAGAAACAATAATGTACAGTATGTGGAAAATAATGTTTTTGTTTACCTTAAATCGCATAAACATTTCATTACACCAAATACACAAAATAATGTTCTTTTTAGCAACATCATATGACCCCTTTAAAATAAAAATCCACATTCAAATGCAAAAATGTTGCATTCGAATTTTAGGTGTGCGTTAAAGAGGCAGCCTTATCAGTGGCGCACAAGGTGCGATGACAATGTAAGTGTCATTGCATTTTAATGTTTTTGTTAACCTATCCAGTTGAAGACACTATATGCGGTGCTGCTGCATTGTTATTTACAAATATTGCGGGGAAAAGAGAACATCAATGCGGAGAAGATCTTGTTTACGTCAAAACTGAAACTAAGCTGTTCACATAGAACGCATATTTCGCGCATTTTCTCGAGGGACATCTATCACCGCTGCACTCGCGTCTCGCACAAAAGAAAGCCATGTAAAATTAATGCAAGTTCAAAAAAACACATCTCGAGACTTCATGGCAGGTTTTTTCCCCATCCCACTGCATCTCATGTTTTTAAATGAAAAATGTACTCTGTGTGATTGGAATTATGATTGGAACTGAAATTATGCATTTTTAATTCGAATTTTGATAATATTTAAGTAAAAAATTTGAATTTAGTTTTTCAGCCATTTTGACAGCCCTACCAGAGATGTAAGTTTACACACAGTTTACACATACTTACTCCATTAACTAACTCCACAAACATGGAAAACAGCAATGGACCCATGCCGAAGTAAAGGCACTTCTCCATTCTCCAGTTGTTGACATTGTTGAATACTGTGCCTAAATGACGCCGCTCTTGGTCGGCTTACGTCACTTCAGAGTTCCTACTGTCGGTGCGAATGCAACCAGGAAAATGGTCCTATTTCTCAGGTGACTGCCATGGTGGCTAGTTCCTATAACTGAGTTCCTATAACTACCCGGTGTGAAAGCCTGTTTCTTGCACGCCAAACAAACAAAAGCCAAAAGCATACTTCCCTTGTCTGTTTTCAGCACAGTCTGCTGAATTTTTTGTGAATTTTTCAGCAGTCTGCTGATTTTTGTGTTCGTGAACAACAGTGCATGTGATAGTGCTTTAAACAGTCAAAACAAAAGTCCATTAGCTAGTGCATACATGCCAAACGTGTCCATCTGCGCTCACTGTTGATAGAGTATACTTTAAAGGGCTTGTGTGCTCAACTGTGTGCAAGACACAGAACACAGAACACAGAAGATGAAGCATACCCAGATCTTATAGGGATTCTCTCATTGTTTACTTATCCTCACACTGCCCCAGATGTATATGACTTTCTGTCTTCAGATGAACTATTTATTTTTAGAAAAATAATCCATCTCTGTGTGTCCATGTAATACAAGTGTACGCACTGATTCATGAGAGATCCACGAAGCTCCATTTGAGCTCATGTATGACAGTTAGCTGGAAGCAATAGTTTATAGTTTAAAAAAGGTTTAAAATATTAGTATCTTTCTTAAACACACCCATCGTTTTGCTTGTATAGATTCCTGCCATGTTCACTTGTGAATGTGAGTTTTTTGAAGTGACCATTTTTTTGTTCATCTGAAGAAAGAAAGTCATATACAACTGGGATGGCATGAGGGTGAGTAAATGATAAGGACATTTTTTATTTTTGGGTTGAATATCCCTTTAATGCTCACAGTTGATGCTTGGCATGTTACTAAGCTAAATCTGACAATATTATAACAATATCATAAATGTTGCTTCTCTTGCACTAATCACACACACACACACACACACACACACACAAAAACCAGTTCAGTTCTAGAGTAAACAAACTTTAAAAAAAAATGACACTTTTTATATTGAGCATTAGAGTTTTTCCATACATAGGCAATTTCTACAATAAGTCCATCTCCTCCCTTTTAAAATATATCTACAGAGAGGATATAATTAGCTTTAGTTTGTCCAGTCTGCTTTCTAACAAATTCTTTGTTTTTAATGCTCAACCCCAGGGAGGATTTGTTAACGAATATGTTGGAGAGGTGATTGACGAGGAAGAATGTCGTGCCCGGATTAAACATGCTCAGGAGAACAATATCGGCAATTTCTACATGCTTACATTGGACAAGGTGAGATTTTAAAACTACAACACTTGTTTCGTTTTTCTGTGATTTCTGTTGGGAAACGTAATATGTTGTTTTGTGGTTTCTTGAAGGATCGAATTATTGATGCCGGGCCCAAGGGAAATGAAGCCCGTTTTATGAACCACAGCTGTCAGCCAAATTGTGAGACTCAAAAATGGACAGTCAACGGAGACACACGTGTTGGGCTTTTTGCGCTTACAGATATCCCTGCTGGTAAGTCAAATTTCATTTTTATGTAGAAAACATTGTAGTGCAGCCTTGCATTTTTAAACATGTTTTCTTCCAAGGCACTGAGTTAACATTCAACTATAACCTTGAGTGTCTGGGCAATGGGAAGACGGTGTGCAAGTGTGGTGCATCTAATTGCAGTGGATTCCTGGGAGTGAGGCCAAAAGTAAGGAGATGATCCCAAGGTGTTAGCTTTTATATTGTATAATATCATGTCATTGCTAATTGGTTTGACCAATATTTTTTTCTTGGGATTATAAATATTTCAGAATTATTATTTCTATTATTATTATCATTATTTAAAAACAAATACTGGGAAAACCAATTATCAATCTATACTAAAAAATAATTAGAAAACATTACATTCATAATAATTATTATTAGTGCTGTCAAACGATTAATTGCGATTAATCGCATCCAAAATAAAAGTTTTTGTTTACATAATATATGTGTGTGTCCTGTGTATATTTATTATGTGTATATATATATATATATATACAAACACATGCATGTATATAAGAAAAATATGTTATGTTTATATATTAAATATATTTATATATAATTATATAAATGTATATACACATGTAAATATTTTCAAAATATATACTATATGTGTGTATTTATGTATACTTTTACTTTATTTTACCTTTAGTCATTTAGCAGACGCTTTTATCCAAAGCGACTTACAAATAAGAAAAAGTAATTAAAACTAAAAGCTAAAACTCTATAAATATTATATATATATATATATATATATATATATATATATATA
>NW_015505218.1:3921444-3948039 GCF_001515645.1 Sinocyclocheilus grahami | reverse complement strand
ACACATAGTAAGAAATGGTTATAAAAAACTGAAACAGAAGTGAAACAAGTAGTAGGAAAGAGGAGAAATAAAAAGCGATATTTATCCTTTGCCGGTGTCCCTGCCTGGTGGAGTCGCACGGTAGAGTCGATGGCCGCGACCGCTTCTGCGGTAAACTAAGCTTCTTTTTTATTCGTCTAACAAAACTCAAATTGAATTCAGCTGGACACACTTTCCTGTTTATCACAACAAATGGCCAAGCAAAGCGCACGACACTGACAAGGTACACGATGCAGTACGAGACCAAACGCGATTTCAGCACGTCTCCACAGTGTATACATAATAAATAAACGGAGCACACGTACATATATTATGTAAACAAAAACTTTTATTTTGGATGCGATTAATCGTTTGACAGCACTAATCATTATTATTATCATTATTAATAAAAGAAAAAAACACAGGGGGAACCAATAATCTGTCTATAGCAAAAAATAAATAAAAATATAAAATAAAATAAAACATTTAACCTTTATAGGACACTATAGCAAAAAATATCTATAATTTCTATTTCATATACTCTAATGTAATGTAATTTTTCACAGCAACGTTTTTGTATCTAAAGAATAGTTTCTGCTTCGATAAGTGATTGTGAATAGACATCAACTCTGTGTCTATCAGAACAACCCCCCATCAGATGATAAAAGCCGTAAGATGAAGAAGAAGTCTCAGATGAAGCGTAAATCCCAGCAGCAAGTTATCAAGGAGCGGGAAGATGAGTGCTTTAGCTGTGGAGATGGAGGACAAGTTGTGTCCTGTAAGAGGCCGGGCTGTCCTAAGGTTTACCACGCTGACTGCCTCAATCTCACAAAGAGACCTGCAGGTCAGTCTTGGAATAGTCTCAAACACGGATCACTCACTGACCATAAAGTCAATAGTGATATAATAAATGAAGTTCATACATGATCGTGCGATATGTGTTCATAGGACAGATAAAATTTAAGTTAATATTTTCTGTAAATGAAGACAAAATGATGCTCAACATCAATTAACAGATCACTGGAGGGGAAGATTATCAGTGAATAACTTGTTTTGCGTTTTTAGGCCGTTGGGAGTGTCCTTGGCATCAGTGTGACTTGTGTGGACAGGAAGCAGCTTCCTTCTGTGAGATGTGCCCTAGCTCCTATTGTGTCGAACATCGAGATGGCATGCTTTTTATATCCAAACTGGATGGCCGCTTGTCATGCAGCGAGCATGACCCCTGCGGCCCCGAGCCCCTGGAGCCTGGCGAGATCCGGGAATACCCCCCGGAACTCAAGACAACCTACCCTATAAACTTCATCAGATCTGCCAAAACCAAATCCACAACCCTAAACACTACGGCTGTCCCGCAGGCTTCCTCTCTCCCTGATGCAGTCCCTCAGGTGTCCTTTAGCCCCTCCAGAAGCCCTCCACCAATTGACATCTCTTTAAACTGTGCATATTCACCAATTTCTTCCTATGGAGAAGACGACGCAGAAGAGGAAGAAAGTTTGATACAATTAGAAGGGGATGGTGAGAAGAGCGTAACTCAAGATAATTCGGAACGATTGAGGATAAAGAAGAAAACCGAAGTATAAAGGTTTAATCTATTGAAGCAAACTGACCCGAGGTTTACATTTCCCAACAGACCTCTTTATAGCCATGCTCTGAGGCTATCTGATGTACATCAAATTTTCACTACAGCATACATGAAGATGGTACACAAAACAGTTTGCATCCCTGTCAGTAATCCCTTTGACGAAGAGGACACAGATAGACGAAGATGGCAATGTTTTTCGGGAAAATGGTTTCAAACACTGATTAAATAGAACTGACTTTATCAGATTGTAGCCAATGTTAAGTTTTTTCTTGCTACATCTGGGAATATGAAATATGTTGAACATCGCAACAATGAAGAGACAGTATTTAGGGAAGGGAATATATTTTTCCTTGGAAATTCCATTGCCTTCTTCAAGTCAAATAATAATGACTATAAACTCATTTACCAAAACTGGATTTGTGCTGTATATTTGCTCTGTGAGCAAATGGTACAGAATATAAGCTTAGGGGAAATTTTACTATTGAGTAAGTGGTTCATATACACTTCTTCGTCAAAAAAAAGTGTTACGGAATACTGAAGAGCCTATGATTGGGTAATTATTGCTGTTTTTAATATGTTTCTGGCATGTTGTAGGTTTGGCAACAGTTCTTTAAACCCTAACTGATGCACTGCACAGCTTTTTATTTCTTAAACAACCAAGTCAAAAGACGTACACGTCCATGTTCCTGAATGACAATGTCAAGGTCCAAATTGTGAAAGTTTGGCCACCACAGAGTCCTGTTTGTAAGAATTTTTGCCAAACATATAACATGTCAGAAACATATTAATCATTGAAATAATAATTGAATCCTAAAATCTAGGGATGGGCGTATCGATCCGAAGTATGAGTATCAAAGTATCGATACTCAAACAATAAATATCGATACTAAGGTGTGTTTTATTTACCAGTGATTTTGTTTATTTAACAAAAAAATAATGCATTGAATTGGACGAATAACCTATGTTAGTAAATAATTGTGTAGGATAGAACTATTTTCCTGCTCATCTGAACACATGCAAATGTTACAAGACAGAACCAATCCATCACAGAGAGCGTTCACTCACTGCTGACGGTGCATTCAAACATGGGCTTCGTTTCCCAAAAGTATCATAAGAAAGCATTAAAGCTTTTGGGAACGGCAGCCCTGAACAATGCTTATCAGAGGACAGAAGAAAAAAAACATATATGTTTGAGTTATTTCACAATAAACTAATTGAAATTAGCCTACATAGTTTGTGCAATTACTTTTATTGAAATTGAACGTTGAAAGATAATATTGATCATGTTCTATTCTGTAATGTTAATATAAATCATACACTGTCAAAAAAAAGGTTGCATTTTATGCGTGCAACAGCCTGTCACTGGCAGTCCCTTATGAAAATGAACCATGGTTTTACTAAAGTGACTGAGTGGTTTTACTATAGTTCAACTGTATTATTTGTAGATTCGAATCATGTGTAAACAAAAAACATATTTGAACCATGTGTAAACAAAAATATAACCTAACAAGTTACAATTAAGGCGTTTCGAATGTTAAAATGCGTTTTAAACAAAGTTAAGTGGTTATCATTACCCATTTTACTCTTAGTAATTTAATAAATTTCATAATTTAAAAGTTTAGTTCAGAAGAATCGTATCGGTATCGACGATACTGCCTTGAAAAATATCGGTTTGGTATCGAAAACAAAATAAGTGGTATCGCCCATCCCTACTAAAATCTTAATTATTTGCTTATTTAAATCCAGACAGCGACTTTTTTTGGCCAGGCAATTTACTAAAGCCCAAAGTATCCTTTACGCGAAGACTATATGCATACAGTGCATATCACGTAATTTCATCATCTGCACAGTACGCATGCACTGTACATGTGCAGACCAGTTTTTGTAACTTGCACATTACTAATTATTTGGTGGCAACATTGGGCTAAACCATTGTTTCAAAAAAGAAGCATAGGAGACTTCAGCGGATTAAAGAGACACACAACCCTCATTTAAAATAATACAAAGAGTTTTTATCGTTTCTAGAGAGAAATAGTACAGACGTTAGACAAAAATGAAAAATTCTAGTGCACACGTGTTCATGTACGCTATCAAATGAAGTTCATTTTGAAAGGCTGTGGCTGTACGCTAAGCATTTGTGTCAAAACTGAAGTTTGCTTCAGACTTGAGAGTGCAGTAGATTGTGATCGTAATGAATAAGATTCAAATATCCTAGCCAACTGTTTAAATAACTTGAAGACTATCATTTTGAAGCACTTTTGTATAATAATCCAAAATTTGCCTGCTAACATGTTAAGACAAAAGCAGAATATTTACAAGCGTGCTCATAATTTATTTGAGATCATTTAGGAAATTCCCAGAATTGTCTCTTTGAATTAATCTTTGCCAAACTGGCACAAAATCCAGAAGAACTTGATGCAGTCTACAAAGGAAGATTGATCATATCCACTGTAGAGACAGATATTCCCAAAATTCTTTGGTGTAAATTATGCTGTGAATTTAAAGGTGAACTGTGTGTTTTTTTTTTAAACAATTGTGGCATCCAGCAGTTACAAAACTTTAAAAAAATAAAAAATAAAAAAAAACAGGAAGTCCTGTCCCAACTTACTCTAGTCATTGAGAAAGTGCAACTATGTACTAGGTCTCTTAACTGAACTAGTCAGATGAGTCTGTTCTATCTTGCTGTATATATTTTTTATACATTAAATCTATATGGAAGAAGATGACAGGCTTTCCAAGCCTGATAATTAAACACTCCCAGTCAAGTCTTTGGCATTTAGTGAATTCATGTTAAATTTTCCATAAAGGCTGATATCTTAAAAAATGTTCAACATACAATTTGAACTGTAACCATATAGTGTAAAACACTAATTGGCAACTAAAGCCCTAAAAGTCTTCTGTGAAGCTAAATGTATAGGACAAATGATTGTGGTTTGTTGCATGTCTACACTCCTGAAGTTTTCCTCACCCCCATCTAACTGATCAAGTGTTCTTCATAATGAACAGCATTTACATTTTTTTCTTAAACTGTATTTATGTATATAATTGCACTTAATAGTTTTAACGCTGTTCTAAAAGTCATTCCACTTCAGTATATTTCAGACAAATTTCTGGCAAAAGGGGAAAAAAATCTGTTGCCTTGTTTGAGACTTTAATTGTGCTGTAGTGCTTTGTACAGAATAAAGAACAGTGCACACTTGTTGCCTCTTTGCTGCTGTTTTTACCACCTCTGTAAATAGTGCGATCAAAATGGTACTTTTCAAATAGATTTATTGCATTAATGAAATGTGAGTAGAACTGTTGAACTGTAAATCTCACAAAAACAGTCAACACATGTTTGGGTGATATTTCACCCCAAAATAAAAGCAAATTATATTTTGTACAAAGAAAATGAAGTCTATTTTCAGGATAATTCGAGTGTTTTGAATTGCAACATTAATTGCATGACAATTCGGCACATTTCCACAAGCAATTGTCTTGTCATTACTGTAACACAAAACAATTATATTGATATCGTAAACTGTAAGTATACATAATGGTAGTATTAATTGTATATATGCTGACAATAAAAGCTTAAATAATAATTGTTGTATCCAGACAGGATCATTTTATTTCTGCATTACAGTAATGAGAATTTTGTGGAGAATTTGGGACAATTGTCATGAAATTAATGCAAAAATCTTGCAACTAATTAAATTTTCTTTGTGCAAAAGATCCTGAAAGTGCAGTTTCATTCAACAATTTCACTTTAATTTCTATGCAATCTAGGCTAAAGATTTGATTCATGTTTTCATTATATTTATTTATGTTCAAGATAAATTCAAAATATTCATAATTAATTAATTCTAGTCCTCTGATGTGGTACACTAAATTTTAATATTATTTTGGTGAGAGAGTACCTTGCTCTCTTAAAAATAAATGTAAAACAAAAAGAAAAGAAACACTAACTTTGATATGTGAGGGCAAGCAAGAATAGGCAGCAAAGGATGAATATGATATGTAGAAAAAAATCCACGCATTTAGGTTATTACTCCTCAGTATTAACAAGCATGCTGCACACACGCTTGATATTTCATTTCAGTCTTAAATGACGTGGTCTGCTTTGCTTATACTATTTTGATACCTTTAAACAAAATATGCAACAGCTGTTTAAAATTACATCCTTATGTTGTTGTTTTTTTTAATGTAATTTCACAGTAAAATGTAACAGAGTAATATAACATTGTCTTTCTTTCCTGTAGGACAACCAGTGAAAATGGCACAATATCAAGATCTCTCTGGAATGACGTAAAATACACAAAGTTTCACAAGAAGCATATTTTTAGCTACAGGCCTTGTGTTGAGCAGTATTTAATACAGGCACAATATGAACCGAGAGTGAACTAAGTCTGTATGTACAAAGTATACACAAACATTTTCACAACTGACAAGTTAGTGTCCCAGTTTACAATACCTTACCCAAATTGCATTGAAGTAAAATTAAATAATAATAAAAATAACATTGTAAACATTAGCATCACATTCATCAAATGCTGCACATTGACTTGCTTTTGGAACATGGTAAAGATATGCAAATAATGGACAACATGATACAGGAAGCTATGGGCTCCATTATCAAACACGAGTTGAGTTTTTTGTTGTTGTTGTTGCTGAGTTGATACTCCCGCATGTCAGATTAATCATGATATTATAAATGCCTCAAATAACTATGGTTATCAGCCTTTGACATCAATTGTTCAGCTTCATTACAATTTACGAACATATTAATTGGAAACTGCTTTTTACTTTTACTATGTAATTTTCCACTCTTATCAACATCTAAATCTTTATCATTATGAGAAAAATGTTTGAACTGGTCTCAGATCTGTGAAAACTGAAACTTCAGTGTGGACATATGAAACTAAATTGTTCATACACGAGTGCAGTGTGATAAATGAAGGGTGTAAACATTACGATCCTCAAAAGTTCTATAAAATGGAGACACTTTAAATCATAAAAGGTGATAAATCGCTCAAGGCATTGTTTGTGAAAATTGGCAACGATCACCTCCATGCAATGAAATCTGTCCCTAAAGCTTGCTTTGCGTCTTGTCTTTTTGGTAAAACGGATTGCCATGCACTGTTAATATTTGTTTCAGTCAACATTCTCAGGTCCAAAAAAAAAAACCATGTTCCTGATAAAGAAAGAGAGTTCATTGCTTGAACACTGGAAAAAGTGGAATCCTTCATGTTCTACTGCACACCAGAAAAGAAAAATCATAAAAGAAATAAGGAAAGAGCAAAAAAAAAACTCCAGCTGATGCTTTGAGGAGTATAAAAGATGGTGAGCCTCCAGTCATCCCAAAATAGACCATATGATACAGCAGTTTTTCCTGTGATAGGTCAGTTATGGCAGCAGTTGTCAAAATAAGAGTCCTTCTTTTGCCCAAGATCCACCCCCTTCTCTTCTGTGAGGATACAATACCAAAATAAACAGAGAAATAAATCCAAATAGGAACAATATCACATTATTGTATCAATTCTATTTCTAATATTATTAAATGCATTCAGAATTCGATGCATCATCTTAATATTTCTATCCACTGTATTTTGCAACGCAGAAGTAAGCTATTGTCTTTGAATGTGTGAGACTTCTGATATATTAGCAGCTATAGGGAAATAAAAAGAAGAAGAAAGTGCAGCGAACAGTAGAACTATTTGCGCTGCAAACCAGTGGGTTTACGAGTAAAACAATATATTAAAATAACACGACAACAAATACCAGTTTACATTATAAATCAGCATAACATAATTGTGATACAAGTAAAATAACTGACAGCAGATGACACCAGAAGCCTTGCCCATTCATGTTACAATTGGCTGCATATGCCCTTAAATTAAAAATTAGGTGGACAATAAACAAAATAAGATTTAGAAATGAATAAATACTCTTTACCATTATTGATCAAAGCAAAAAGAGCAGATACTATGATTTCCTATTAATACTGTAAAACAAAAAATACACATGAACATGTGTGCATCTGTTTTTGGACAGAAATCGGTTATGAAATAACTATTAAGCCCCGTTCACACTACAAGCGACAAACCAACACGATTCCATTCATTTCAATGGAGAGCTGGCGATTTCCGGCGACAAGCGCGACAGCGGCCGTTGGCGACGGATGGGGCGTGTCCAGCGACGTGACAAAGTTCAGAATCCCCCAACTTTATGCAAATGAAGAGCGACTTTCGGAAGCGACAGCCAATAGGAAAGAAGACGGCAGAGCTCATGTGATCATTCTCCACTCAGTCGTAGATAAACATACGCAATGGGAAAAAAAATTTGTATATATATATTTGAATTATATTTAGTCTTTTGCATTTAGCGGCAAGAAACCTGATTCGCTGTCAAGGCAACCAGTAGTGAGAACGCCCACTAGCAATCTCAACGCCAAGACAAAGTCGCTGCTAGTGTGAACGCAGCTTTAGGCACTATTAAGCCTGCATAGTTTAGGTCAAGAAATTGGTTGTTGGCTGCTAATGCTAAAGGGTGCACCTTTGTTTCCTCACAAAGATGGTTCTTGCAAGCAGTTTGCTTCATCTATTGTCATTGTAATGCCAAACATTTGTGCTTTTCATGCTTATGCGAAGCAACAAGTAACTGAGAGAGTGAGTGCTACATTTGTTTACAGGGCCTGAAAAGCCTCGTTCCTGAAACACACAGACCCAGGTGTAAAGTGTAAGATAAGTGTTTCACTTTGCAGCAAATTCTCACCTTGCATGAACTCTAAAGCACAGCTACTGAAATCTTCAGCCACTTTCTGAAACACCTCATCTGTATGAAAAAACAAATAAAGAATTGAAACATCTCTGTATCTAATTGCACGTTACACAAAAACAGTGCTCAATAGAGCAGATAAACTGAAGCATCACTTACCAACATTTTTTCCTGTTTTGCTGGAGGTCTCGAAATGTTGTGCACCTATTTCTGTAAATGTTCAAAGTTAATGTTGTTTTGTTGCAATGCTTTGTAGAAAACAAAAGCAGCTAAATTCACGCTTACCATCTGCAAAGTCTTGAACATCATGGTAGTCTACTTGCCGCACACTTCGATCGGCCTCAATGAGGTCACTCTTGGTGCCACACAAATATATCTTGCAGTGCTGAAAATAAAAGAATGTGTCCATAAAGTTGTGCTGAAGTTGTTCTCATGTTTTTGTGAGACGTGGGTTTATTTTACCTCTTCACAGTTCTGTAACTCCTTCACCCAGAACCTGGCCCTTCCAAAACTGCTGCTGTCAGTCAAGTCTAAGTGTGATTGTGAAAAACAGACACAAATTTAGAATGAAAATTTGATGTTTTCAAACTTTTTCACTTGTGGAAGAGCTGATTTTTTTTCCATGTTCAAAAGTTTGGAGTTTTTTAAGAAATGAATCCTTTTATTCATGCTTTTATTATACTCAAACTGTTGAATGGTAGTGTTAAAAAAACACACACACATTTACAGTGTATAAGAAAAATATTAAGTATGATATTATAACAAAATAAAAATTTTTGTTTGGCCACTTTAATTTTTACATGGACCCCGGATTAACTTATTTTAATCAAACACATGAACTGCCTAGCAGGACTTGTAACTACTGTGATTTATACACAGAGTGAGCAAGCATGAGCTATTTCCTTGCTCAGTGTCACCTGACTGCTAGACCGAGCTGGTACATGCTGCGCTTTGGATTTCTTTCCGACAAAAAAAACCCCACTTCCTGTCAAACTGCAACAGAGGGATATACCGTAGCAGACAATGGCAGCACGCGCTCCTCTGTAATAGATTCTGCTCATAGCTTCATAGCGTTCAGACCCAGCAGTGTCCTAAGATCAAAGGAAACACGTGAAGTCACTAATGAGTGGTTGATCAGCATATATAAAGTCCCAAGTAACTACACTTACCCATATTCCCAGAGTAACCACCTTGTCACTGACGTTGAGGGCTTTCGCAACAAACGCAGCCCCTATAGTCTTAATGAGACAAAAACAATTCATTACAAAACACATATACACACACACAAACAGCCATTGACATCCGTGGAAGGTGGCTTTACCTGTAGTGCTAGTTTATAGTATGTGGCGCATGATTAGAGATAGTCGATAGCCAGTCAAACTTACATCATACACAAAAATATCTTTAATGAGAACAAACAATCTCAGAAAATGGTCAATTAGCCTACTTCTAACGGACTAATTACTTCTAGAGGCTGCTATGCTAAGTAACACACACTTACATTTTGATATGGTCCCACAAGAAACCGGCCATGTACGTATCTTTCCACCAGACTGGTTTTTCCCACACTCTCCTTGCCAAGCATGACCACCTTAGCATCCACTCGCATGGCAGTCATGATTATACGGGTTTGTAGAAAAAGACACTATAGATATAAGCATATAAATGTTTATATAAGGCATATTACAGCTAGATAGATCGAGACAGTATCATCCAGGAAAACTGAAAGGAGTCAGATTAATTGTATTTAATGTGCACTGTTACTGCAAAACAGATAAATAAATAGAGCTGTACTTGCAGGTAATATATGAATCAAATAAAACGCCACTTAGGTGTGATTTAAGAGAATATACTTTCATGACTATGTCGTTGACTGACATACTAAAGCACACGTAAAGTACTCGAGTTACTTTAAAGTTACATTTTTACCTGTAGTATGCCATTTAATATTACATAAGTCAAGATATTACACAATAATGTATAATTACAAATACATTTAAATATATGACATTCAAATTTAAATAAAAATGACATTAATTGCAAGTAACATCGAAAGCATTACGTGCAGTTAGAACGCAGGTATATTCTATAAAAACACTTTTTTAAAGTACACTAAAGTGTTGCGTTTATAAGATTTCTGCCACTACTTACGTTACATCTACAGAGCTAGCTTCGGCTAATAACGCAGTCTCAGTAACTTATATCAAATCAAATATTATCCATATGCAACACACTCGAGGTTAACTAGCGTTCTCACATTTTTTCACTTACCTAGGCTTTTGGTGTATCTGTTGACGGGACTTCAGATATATACTGTAACTGGGTGGCTAATGGTTTAGTTAGCAATCCACACTGATGTGCCACAAAAGCTCATAATAATAAAACTGAATACTACTTGACGCGTAAACACATTAGCAGCGACTCCCAAGTCACATCGAACCGAGGACACGTTCAAAAAAATTAAATGTTGAACGTTTTTCACCCTAATACGACAGGAGAGAGCAGCTTAGCTTTCAACATCAAGCCATGTTTCCCAGTTTACATGGGGAAAAAATCTACAGTAAATGGGCTGACAAATGTTATGTATTCGAGCAATGAGGAACTGTAGCGTGTGGCTAGCTTCAGCTTGAGTAAACGAGTGTGTTTTTGTTTATATAGAGGAGGATGTGACATCACTATGGCCAGTGGTTGTGTCTCAAATAGCGACGAAGAAAAGAGAAGGAAAAAAATCAATAAATAGCGATGTACGAACATTTAAAGATTTTGCATAATATATACCCACTAATGAGATTACATCCAAATTTGGTCATCCTCATCTGAATTGTAATTTCTGTAATGTCAGCATGGAGTCTATTGATCATCTTTTTTTCAAACGCCCCCTTGTTAAGGAATTTTGGTCTGACGTGTCTAAATCTAATGTAGACATTGATGTTACTATGTGTGATATATTTGGTTATTTTTCACATTGTAAACATAACATAGAATATATAGGAAATGTATTTATTTTATTGGGAAAATATTATGTTCATAAATGTACATTTTCTTCAACATCTCCAAAATTGCATAATTTTCGGTAACACTTTATTTCGATATTCCACTTTAGACATTCTATTAACAGTAAGTAACTTTGCAACTACATGTCAACTAGCAGTTAGTAGAGTATTAGTAGACTGTCTGCTTAATATCTTCTAACACTTTCTTTGTCAACTTATTCTACTAACCCTAAACCTACCCTAACAGTCTACTCTGAGAGTTAGTAGACATGTAGTTGCAAATTAATGAGAATTAGTTGACATGTAGTTGACATGTAGTTACAAAGTTACTTATAGTTAATAGAATGTCTAAAGTGGACTATCGAAATAAAGTGTAACCTAATTTTCTTTGTGACTTTAACTACTTAATTATAACACTAAAAAATATTAATACCAAAAAAAGTGTCAAATTTGTGAAACTGTATAATGATCTGCTGAATGGTACATCATTTTGATTTACTACCGCTGTATTTTTTTGTTTTATCTATTTATTTTTTATGTATTCTTTGTCTTCCTATATAATTTCTGTATTCATAATGTCATCCAATGTTACATTAATTGTTGAAGTTAAGTGTTTGTACTTGCAATAAAAAAAAAAAATTTAAACAAAAAAAAAATAGCGATGTACGAATCGTTTAAGAGTCTTTTGAGTCGAAGCTTTTCAATGAACTGGTTGAACATTCGTTGACGGATCGGTGTGAATCGGTTCCAGCGAATCGCAGAAGTGTCAAGAGTAAAACGTACTGGAAATATGTTTACAACTTCATTAAAGAAGAAGGAGTTTTCTAAATAGCATGTCGTTAAATATGGAAATTAATTTGAATATTGTTTAATATAAATGCTAATTACATTTAGTCTCAACATAACCTTAATTTTATCAAGAAACGGAACATGGACACGTTACATTTCAATAAATGCCTGGTAACGAAACGTAATTTATCGCGTGTAATACGCCGTGGAATTATTATGAGGAATAACTTGATGCAGTTTTTGCTATCTCTCAATCGGGTCTGAATTAAACTCTTCGAAAGAAACGATTCGCGGAAATGATTCAGACATCCTATCGCTACAGTGCTGCGTTCAGCCCCGACAAAACGCTGCAAAACGTGTTTTAAACGGAAACGGTGGTGCGTTGAACACCCTGTTCTGATGTCGCAAGAGTTATGGCGGCTGAGAAGGCCATTCTTTGTGTTCTTTTTAAAGAATTTTTGGAGCCTGATGAAATCGGTATAAATATGTGTTTAATACTGCAAAATCCGCTATATGTTACAGCCACTGCCCTTGGCGTCCAGAATAAAAGAAAACATCCCAATCGAGTGAAGCGATTTGTGCAAACTGTGGTTCCTAATTATTGTGAGCCAACATTTGCCTCGCATTTCAGGATGAAAAGACAAACATTTCAGGTGAAGGATAATCCCCTTCTTACCTCCGAGACTGTGTTATGATCTATATGACCTTATTATTTTTATTGTGAGTAGGCTTATCATTATTGCTGATCACTGTTGTTGTGCTATGTTATTGTAATATTTACCATTATATAATCAGAGGAATATAGAAAAGTTTATAAAAGTGTCACTCCACAATACAATAGCAAAATATATATGTATAGTATTTTTATGTTACATTAATCAGTGTCTAGCACACCTTCCTAAGGAAAGGATATGGACCAAAAGTTTAATTACTAAATTATATTTAGACAAACTTAAAGAAGTTCCAGATCTATACTTATGCTCTTATTAGATCAGTTAGTTTTCCTTTAATGTAAATAAACATGTGCAAACAATATACTTGCTCTTGTGAATTTATTTTGATGTTAATTACATTGTGCGAGCTGTCTCTTTAATACCGTGTGGTTTATATACATGTTGCTGCTGATTGGGCTGACATTTTTGACACACCCACCAAACAAGAGAAAACGTATCTCAAACCCCGTTGCACACCGTTTTCAGGAAACATGCCGTAAAAAAGGACAGCTGTCGAAACTGTAGCAAAACGTTGCGCACCGGTTTGAACTTGAACTTGCCCCATGTACGTGCTTACATTTTGGGCCTATTTAATGTCTAGGCCGCTGCTGATTGGCTGCTCGATTTACTTGGTGCGTGACGTTTGCTGAGTGTTTGATTATCCCTCTGTGATTGGCTGCCACTCAAGGTTTCTTCGTCCAGATTGGCTGCTCTGCTTCTGGTTTTTATACACGCTGCTGCTGATTGGTGCTGACATGTTTGACAAACCCACCAAACAAGAGAAAACGTATCTCAAACCCCGTTGCACACCGTTTTCAGGAAACATGCCGTAAAAAAGGACAGCTGTCGAAACTGTAGCAAAACGTTGCGCACCGGTTTGAACTTGAACTTGCCCCATGTACGTGCTTACATTTTGGGCCTATTTAATGTCTAGGCCGCTGCTGATTGGCTGCTCGATTTACTTGGTGCGTGACGTTTGCTGAGTGTTTGATTATCCCTCTGTGATTGGCTGCCACTCAAGGTTTCTTCGTCCAGATTGGCTGCTCTGCTTCGGTACCGCCTACTTTGCCAAAATGCTTTCTGACATTCTAATTTATTGAGATGCACCTGTATATCCTTCTTTCTACCAAATCTGTTCACTCCACACTCCAGATCAGTAGGTGGCGGTAATGCACCTTTAAGTTGGTTTGCCAAAACCGCCAAAAAAACATCAGAAGAAGAGAATTCAGAGCTCATGTGAAAATGGCGTCTCCGAAAACAGTGCCTAAAGATGCACAGGTAAATAATGCTTTAGAAACTGTTTTATCTCCGTGTTGTGCAATGTTTATTGTGTTTAAAGCATAGCGAATAAAGCAGCAGGTTTAAAGAGCGACTGTGCATATTACTCGTCTTATTCTTCTTTGTGCACACACGCGTTACCACGCTAACGTTAACAGGTCCACTGTAATAGATTTTTAATGTGGTGTGATTTTAACTAAATATATTAGCTAAGCTAAGATAATTGCTGATAAATATGCTGGGGTGCAGCTAATATAATATGCATGATATTTTCCTTGTGCAGTTTTTTAACTTTATTTTATTATCTTCAAAGGTTATGATGCAGGTTCTTAAGGGCATGGGTATCACGGAGTACGAGCCCAGAGTGATCAATCAGATGCTGGAGTTTACATACAGTAAGTCAAGATGACTTTAAACCTCTAACATGTTTGACATAAATATATATTTGTGAATATGTTTTTTATTTGCAAATCTCATTTTATTTATTTGCGAATTTAATTCATGTTTGTGAAACTTTAAGATTTATTTGTGGATCTCATTCTATTTATTTGTGGATCATAATCTATTTATTTGGAATTAAGCAACAATTCTACCCCCATATAAAATGCTTTAACAAACTCCATCTGTTACTTTTCTGTAGTAGCAAGTCGTCCAAAAGCATTCACTGTCTGATGTTTTTTTTGTTTTGTTTTTCAGGATACGTAACAACTATTATTGAAGATGCAAAAATATATTCCACCCATGCCAAGAAGTCCAATGTGGATGCAGATGATATAAGGCTAGCAATCCAGTGTCGAGTGGATCAGTCATTCACATCTCCTCCACCACGAGATGTAAGTTGTTCTTGTTGACTTATGTGTTTTTTTTTTAATGCATAACACATATGTGACTTCTGATAATTAATAGTGGTGGTTGGTCCATGGTTTCAGTTTCTGTTGGACATTGCAAGGCAGAAGAACCAAACTCCTTTGCCACTGATCAAACCATACACAGGCCCACGTCTTCCACCAGATCGCTACTGTCTCACAGCACCAAACTACAGACTGAAGTGCTTGCAGAAAAAGGTATTATTTTAAATAATATGTGATAATATACCGTTTTTGTAGTTTAGATTAACTGACCTAGTGATACCTGATAACAAGGTCTTGTGGTGTATTACTGCTGTTATTGTACCTGTAGCGCAATGGTTCTCAAGTGGATCCTACTCTTTTTACCAATGAGTTCATATGACTCTTCCAGTCATTTGTGATTCAGGCTAAAGTGTGGTCACACATGCTAATTTTGTGAGCAAAAAGGTCAATTGTCTATAGTCGTATATGAATCTTTTGTGTAAAGCACAGCTCAGACAGAGTAACTTTTTTAAAAATCTATTAACTTTCTGTTGATCAACACAGCGAATTCACATGATCTTGAATGCGTTGCAAAATCTGTATTGGAATTCCTCCCCCCTCATGTGAATTTCGTGATTGTGTTGATGTGTATATATTTTTGGCATAAAAGAAAAATCAATAATTTTGACCCCGTGCAATGTATTTTTGGCTATTGCTACAAATATACCCCAGCGACTTAAGACTGGTTTTGTGGTCCAGGGTCATATATATATACAGTGGGTACGGAAAGTATTCAAACCCCCTTAAATTTTTCACTGTTATATTGCAGCCATTTGCTAAAATCATTGAAGTAAATTTTTTTTTCCTCATTAATGTACATCCGTACCCACTGTATATGTGTGTGTGTGTGTGTATGTTACATAGTTTCTTCCTGATAAAATATAGTGCTTGGCAGAACAAATGTATATTCCTTAGAAATATGCATGTTGTTTTATTAATTTCCTTGACCTTTTGTGGTATAGAAACTTGTTATTTTAGTATCATTGAGATGCTATTATAGTGTATTAATATTTTGAATTAGATTTTTATATTATTTATTTTCATGTTAACATTTTAGTTATATTTTGTCACTTTATTTGTTTGCTGATATCTGTGTAGTTTTTGTATATTTAATATTTAATATCTAATATTTATTTCAAGTAATACTTTTTTTTTTTATTGTTTTAGTTTCACTTAACTATATTAAGCTTGATAGAAACTTTTGAAATTCAGTATTCTCATCTCCATATCCAGGTTTGTCTAGACTGTGAGAATGTGGGTTCTTCAAAGGATACAAACAGATGTATATTAAAATGTATGGCAGAATGTACAGTCTGATATGGATTTGATTTGAATGTTTAGGTGTCTTCGTCTGCGGGCAGGATAACAGTGCCACGGTTAAGTGTGGGGGCAGTGTCCAGTAGGCCAAGCACTCCAACTCTTGGTCAGTTACAAGTGTACTCAAAGATTGCAAGAGTTTGCATGCACACAATTTCCAATATACATTCACTAATCTCCATTATTACAAGAGGAGCATTTAGTTTTGTTTTTTTCTCTCTCTCTCCCTCCCTGGTGAACAAGTGCAAAATCTAAAGGTTTAAAGGATCATCATTGTATTTACTGCAGGTACGCCATCAGTGCAGACAGTGGGAACTAAAGTGGGGACGCCTGTGTCACTGACCGGCCAGCGCTTTACAGTTCAGATTCCCTCCTCACAGGCTGCCTCTGTCAAATCAGGTACGTTTCTACCTTAGAATAAGTAGTTCTTCTTGTGTGGTCTTCTTTTGTATTGAGGACCATATGGAACATTTTGTGGCAAATCAGTGAGCAGATGAAAAGTTAAGCTATTGATTGAGCTTCGAGAAATAAAAACATGCCAGATTTAAGATCACGTGCTGAATCATAGCAGTAACCTCATTCAGTTAATGATTTAATTTGTTTTCACAGCTACTCCTACCACTCCCACTGTTCAAAATGTCCTCATCAACCCCTCTCTCATTGGCTCCAAGAACATCCTCATTACTACCAATATGGTGTCACAGAATCCATCCAGTGACTCAACCTCTCTTAAGAGGAAGCATGAAGATGAGGATGACTATGATGCTTTATGACTTGCTGTGGTTTCTTACTAGTATGGAAGTGATTCTGTAAATAAGCAATCGATAACTATGAATTTGCCTTTCAGTAGTTTTGTCTTGTTTAGATTCTTACACAATAACAGCCAATTACCAGTTATTGTTCATTTTTGGAAGTACAAAAAATAAAATCAATTAATAAATTGTGTGTTTGGTTGTTGATTCACAAGCTCATGTATCTCATGTATTTACATAGAACAAATGTAGTTGTTTAAAAAAAATCTTTATTTATTTTTTATTTAGGTAGAAGGAAATCCTTTTAAGGACAGTTATTCAGATATTTCATAAATTCCTTCATTATTTGAAAATATTATTAGGTATAAATCAAATGTAATTATATATAGTCAATTTTTTAATAAATGCATGAAATGCCAGCAGAGGGAGCTGGTTAGACAGGGAGAGAGCAGTGTGCTTTTACTCCAGGAATAAATATTGATACTACTTAAATATTAATACTACTATAATGCCGTTATGAAAACTATATTAAATAGAGTATTTAGACACTCTTCTTGCATGTCCATGCTTCTGGTCATCTGATATGGTAATAGTCAATGATCAGTCCTGATGATGTATGGAGAATATATAGATGTATGATTTAGACACAGCAAATGAGATTTACAGTTTCTGAAATAAAAATTGTTAAATGGTTAAGTGTACATTATAGCAAGTTAACAAAGGTGTATATGTAGCTCAAATGGTAGAGCATGGTGGAAGCAATACACTTGTATATTCTCTTATTTACAGAGAACAAATAACATCAGATGTACATATATTACAGTATTCCAGAAATGTGTAGTTCAAAATGTAAATGTATCAAGTTTAAGAATGTATGAAAAGACTGCGAAAACAGCTAATTGTAATGTAGTTTATCCATTTTGTTTGCGCATACTTTTCTTCTGTGCATCCCAAGCATGAAGTGAAAAAAGAATTCACTGAACCAGAATAGAGGGGGTTTATTAGAGGTATGAAATATAACCAGG
This sequence comes from Sinocyclocheilus grahami, assembly GCF_001515645.1. Taxonomy (NCBI): domain Eukaryota; kingdom Metazoa; phylum Chordata; class Actinopteri; order Cypriniformes; family Cyprinidae; genus Sinocyclocheilus; species Sinocyclocheilus grahami. Next base: position 3,929,926 of record NW_015505218.1, on the reverse strand, counting down.
ATAATATAATGTTATTCATTTGTTCCTTTTGTGTCTCGTTCCACTTAATAGCCCTGTAAAAACTTTATTTAGACCTAATCCACATAACTCATTCAGTTTAGTAAAAAAAATGGTTTGAGGCTTATAAATGCAACAGTCTCCTCTGATTGCATAGAACGGTGAAACATCCTTGGTCGTGTTGAAGGGCCACAGTGCAACTGTTTGCTGTTTACTTCACTACAGCCACTCACGTAATTACTACATATTCCAGCGACTCTTACGTAAACGTCAAGAGCGGCTCTGTGATTGGCTGAGGAGAGTGTCAATCAAAGCCCCTTCATCCAATAGACTCGTTACTCGCTCTCAAACTATGGCGGCCATGTTGTATCCGCGGGGACTGGAGGCTGTTCGGAACCGAGTCTGTCTTCAGTCGGGAGTATACGGTGGGGCTCTCGGGTTTGAACTCGTCTGGGTTTTACACCGTTAGAGATCTACACTCCTCGCCATGAGCCGTCCGTCCTCTGCGGGTGGTGCGGCCGGAGGACTCGGAGCTGGTAAAGCAGGAGGAAGTAAGCATGGAGGCTCTGGAGGAACAACCGCCTCTGCTGCCGCAGCCGCCGCGGGGGTATCCGGCTCTGTCGCGGGCTCTGGTACGGTCCCCGCGGCCGCTGTAGCCCTTCCAGTCGCTGCCCTACCGGGACAGTCAGCCGAATTGACAGCGCTGTTTGAGTGCCCGGTGTGTTTCGACTACGTGCTGCCCCCGATCTTGCAGTGCCAGGCTGGGCATCTGGTGTGTAACCAGTGTCGGCAAAAGCTCAGCTGCTGTCCAACTTGTCGCGGCCCTCTCACGCCGAGCATAAGGAACTTGGCAATGGAAAAAGTTGCATCTAATCTGCCGTTTCCGTGTAAGGTAAGAACAACCCCGTAGCACGGGTGAAATGCATTCGCTGCCGTCATAACCAATCCAAAGTTGCCTGCAATATTGTTTCATTCATTACTGTATGATGGCAGTCGTGAGTTTAGACGCAGCTCAGATGCCACAGGTGTATTTTGCAGCAAGCCAAGATGCAGCACTTCTGCCTCTTTCATATTTTTAAGACACCTTCTTTTATATTTCCAGTGACACATCCAGCTGAAGTGTGTAAACATTTTCCTCTTTCATCGCCAGCGTATCAACATTATCTCAACCAATGGCGTGGTTTTGGGGGCGGGGTTATCAGTTTGTCAAACCAATGGCAGGTAGGGAGGCGGATGGGGAGTGCTTTGGAAACCTGTTTGGGAACAATTGTTGTTTTTGTAATTCCAATTGAAAAATGGTTCAGCTTTCAAATGTAGTTCTTTTTAAAATTTCAGCTTGAAAATAGGGGCATAGTTTCACAGGCACCCCATCAAAAAAGCATCCCCATATAGCCTAATGCTGAGTTCACACTGCACGATTTTAGCCCGATTTTCACTCGCCGACAGGTTTTGCGAAATCGCCGACAAATGGCCGAAATCGGAGGCAAATCGGTGCTCGTTCACGCGAGTGACAATCACGCAGTGTGAATTATCAAAGATGCGATCTGAGGGAATCGCCTCTATTTGGCATGCTAAATATCTGGAGCTGTCGGCGATTCACAATCACTCTGTGTGAAATGAGTTCTGACTGAAAAACACATCGGCGATGACCTACAGCCAATGAGAGACCAAGATACAGGGCAGCGGGAAGTTCGGAGAGGAGTTATATGAAACACAGTTTGCGGACCTGTGTTGCCAAATCCGCAATTGGTAAAGTCATGCAGTGTGTAACCTCCTGTCGTCGTTCCATCGTGCAGTGTGAACACCGCAACAACTGAATGCTACCCCAGATAGTCGTTCAGTGTGAAACCAACAGTGATGCGACGTCTTTGAAAATCGTGCAGTGTGAACTCGGCATAAGGCTGATGATACACGGGGCAACATTTTGAGCAATGGTGCCGTCAACAGACAACCAGGGGCTTGTTCCATAAAACAAGTTTACCAAATAAGACAGGTTTATTTTAGTTAGTCTGACTTATTGTCAGTTGATTTGGTTCAAAATAAGTCAGACGTAACTGGGCGGGTTTTGTAGCGAAAACCTGGCAACCCTGCACCAGACAGAGCTGTCGGCGATTGTTCCAATTGTAAAGTCATGCAGTGTGTAACCTCCTGTCGTCGTTCCATCGTGCAGTGTGAACACCGCAACAACTGAATGCTACCCCAGATAGTCGTTCAGTGTGAAACCAACAGTGATGCGACGTCTTTGAAAATCGTGCAGTGTGAACTCGGCATAAGGCTGATGATACACGGGGCAACATTTTGAGCAATGGTGCCGTCAACAGACAACCAGGGGCTTGTTCCATAAAACAAGTTTACCAAATAAGACAGGTTTATTTTAGTTAGTCTGACTTATTGTCAGTTGATTTGGTTCAAAATAAGTCAGACTAACTGAAATAAGCCTGGCTTGTTTGGTAAACTTGTTTTATGAAATAGCCCCCCAGGTGAGACACAGCGCCCACAACCAATCTAAAATATCCAGATAGAAATTTGTTACCAATTCTTAATGGGAAAGTGCCCAAGCAACACTGCTCAAAAAAAAAGTTGCCTGGCAAAATTGCTCAAAAAGTTGCCCCGTGTATCATCAGCCTAATACCTTTTTTTTTTTTGATACACTTATGGATATAAGTATGTGCATTGTCTTTAACTGCAGTACACAAGCTGCAGTTATAAAATGCACAGTGAATATGTACAGTGCCTGTCATTGTTAAGACTGTAAGTCTATCCTTCACAGCCTCATTTTCATCTGCGTTAAATTCAATATGCCGTCTAACCTGGCTAAGGTCTATATCAATCTAATCCAGTGCTCTTGGTTTTGCGTCTTATAAAGTATCCTGTTACTATTTCAGTGTGAGAAATCACTACAAACAATTCAGTGCGTGAGTGAACCGTCCGAATGAATCAAACGAAATCACAAACATTTTCAGACATTTGTGCAAATCTGTTTGATCAGTTAGGAGTCCCACCAGGATATCTTTGCAATTCAAATGACGGTTTTTGTGGTGTTAGTTTCCAGAATTTTGTAGAAAATTTGCAATGTAATTTTATAATGAGTATATCACATTTACCATATTATTAATGCCAGGGTTAATAAAGGGTTAGTTCACCCAAAAATGAAAATTAGCCTGTGTTTTACTCACCCTCGAGGCATCCTAGGTGTATATTTAAAATATATGTTTCTTTTACTTTTTGGGCAGTTTGAGCATTTCATTTATTTCATTTTTTTTACTGTGACTGACTTGAAACACCTTGATTGCAATTTGCATCATATGCATTAAAGTTTTATTCTCTGTTATAACTGGACTGTGAAAGTTGATCACTACTCTTGTTCCCTGGAGTAGGGCTGTGCAATTAATCGCATGCCATTTGTGTATTAAATGCTGCTCCATCTGAAAGCAGGTGATGGAGATTTACTACCAATCACGGAACCGGCTTTACTGACGAGATGTGCATGACAATCAGCCCTACCCTGGGGTAATGTTTCCTCCTTTACAGTGGCTGTAATATGGACGTGGCAACTGGTACGTGATGTAGTGCAGTCTCTAGAGTGATAACAGCCATCAGTAAAGGAAAGTAGCTCTCAATGTTTGTAGTGAAAGTAAAGCTGGATCCGCTGTTGTTTCAGCAAAGGGCTTTGTCAGCTAGTTATTCGATGCTCTGTATTAACAGCATTAAAGTATATGGGACCTCAGTTTTTTTGTGGCGGGATGTTGTGAAAACAATCATTCTGGGACTGTGCCATGTGCTGCACTCAACAGGTGACAGCAACTTTGCTCTTTAAAGGCATCATATCATTGTACTTTTATTTAAATTATACCAATTACAATCAGTTTTTTGCGACACAATTTTGACACGTTTATGACAGTTTATTTGATTTTTGATTTTAAACCCTTAGAATTAAACAAATAAATGGGCCATATTTTGTAGAATTAACAAAAGAGTTAGACACACTTTGTTAATGCTAGATTCTTATTGCAGCTTGGGTTCAATAAATTGTGGTTTTGTACTGGGAGGGCACTGAGATTTGAAAGTTACAGTATTACAAATATTTCTCATTAAGTTGCTCATTTAAGATGCTTTCAGAGTTATGACTATATTACTTTTTCTGTGGAACACAAAAGGAGATATTTTGAAGAATATTTGTGAAATTTTGGTGACCGTCAACTTTCATTGTGTGGACAATAAAGAAAAAAGAGAGACGCATCTCTCAATTTCAAAGAAATTTCTAAATAATGGGATATAAATATTTAATTTTGAATTAGTGCTGTCGGTCGATTAAAAAAACAACTAATTTCACATTTTTTCTGAAATTAATCATGATTAATTGTGATTAATCCCACCTATCATTAAAGATTTAAAATATACTTTTATTGCAATAATTTCAAATTCAATCTTTAAATTAATGTAGAAACAACATACAGTATATTTTTACTACTTTTTCTGTGGAACACAAAAGGAGATATTTTGAAGAATATTTGTGAAATTTTGGTGACCGTCAACTTTCATTGTGTGGACAAAAAAGAAAAAAAGAGAGACGCATCTCTCAATTTCAAAGAAATTTCTAAATAATGGGATATAAATATTTAATTTTGAATTAGTGCTGTCGGTCGATTAAAAAAAACAACTAATTTCACATTTTTTCTGAAATTAATCATGATTAATTGTGATTAATCCCACCTATCATTAAAGATTTAAAATATACTTTTATTGCAATTTCAAATTCAATCTTTAAATTAATGTAGAAACAACATACAGTATATTTTTAATATTTGTTTAATGGCATCTTTTTTATGACTGAAGGCCAGCATCACTGATACCAATACTACTGATGTCTCTAGGAATGTTTTTCCCCCTTTCGTTTAACCATCGACTATATGTAATGTTGACTATGCTAACATTACAGTATAGGCTAATTGAGAGCTAACCTATCAATTTGAATCTTTATTAGAATTTTAAAAACAACAACTTCTAATTTAAGTGAACTTAAAACAATCTTCACATAAACCCATTATAATACATGTCATACCTGTGCCCTTCAGCAAGTAGGAAATATACAAAAATTTAATAAAGTTATCAAACACTAAATTCTAAATTAAATATATGAATCCATAAAGCTATGATAAGTTATTGATTTCCTCTTTTTTTTTTTTTTCTTCTTTTTTTCTTTTGTTCTTTTATTATCAGACTTCACAGCAGCGGGGTTATGTTATTTGGCTGCTATTACTTTAAGAGCTGCCACTGCTGAACGTGACATGAATCTGACACGCATGCTCATAGTTTAATTCGTGCTTTAATATGAAGTGATACAGTATACAGCGCACTCCGTCGTTTTTTGTGCGTGCAATTGAAGAGCACACGCTACGAGCACAGTGTAACGGCTAACAGGACAAGAAGATTCGTTTTTACTGGCATATGCCCTGACATCATCTCATCTGACCACAGTTCACTGTTGTTCTACTGGTGCTCGCTCGTCACCTGTACCTTTTCCGCACTCATCTGACTAGCGCCTGGTGCTGAGTCAGAGTTGGCATGTGCATCTGAAAAGTCTCCCGTACACAGATGTGGTCATAAAGGCATTCTGCATCTAAATAAACACAATACTTGTCAAGAAAAAAAAAGGCAGAAGCAGCAGTTGTGAGTCCCGTCCCTGCGTTAACTGCATTAAATATTTTTTTACACCGTTAAACTGGAAAAATTAATCACCTGCGTTAACGCATTAATTTTGACAGCACTACTTTGAATATGTAGTATTTACTGATTTTATTATGGTTTTTACTGGTTTTGTCTTTGCACAATTTATTGGTGCATGTTTATGTTATTCTAAATGAAAATAAAAGTATTGGACTTAATAATATTTGATGAAAATATAATCTAAAATGACTGTTTTCGCACATCCTTTCTTGTTTTATTTTAAGTCCATAAAGCAAAAGGAACTTAAACACAGATCTCATCATGCTTTCATCAGCAAAGCACATGGATTTCTTTTATGTGATCACAGGTTACGTAACGTGGTGTATCTTTGACCGTTGTCCTTAAGGTACTGTATGTCTGATTATCAAAGACTTAGAGTGACCTTAATGGGTGTTAGCGAATAGCTTGGCACTTTGTGCAAAAGCACAATGTCATGGCTTTGGTAGCCTTCTCTAAAAAGGTCATGTGGTGTAACCATTTAGTTAAAAGTAATAACCAACCTTCTTACACCTTGAGTACATGTAAGTGTACACATCTTAATCAGTATTTTAAGGTATTTTTTTATTATTAATTTATTCAGTTATTAATTCATAAATATGATAAAGTTGTTGTGGATTTGCACTAGAGGCTGACATTTTTTCGGGAATCCCACGGGATGGGAAACAAAATCACTATTAATTCCGTGACTGGGACGGGACAGGAAAAAATGTCAGCTGGAGTGGGCGGGACCGGGAATCGTAATAACACTATGATACCCAACTTTATACACAAATATACCTTTTATATAAATAAACTGTATATTTTAATTTTGAACTCCATTCTAGTTGCCCTGTCTCTTTATGCTCTCCTCCTGTTTGCTTTGGTGTGGCTTTTTAAGTGAATGACGTACGCAGTCCGTGATGGACAGATCGTTAACGGCTGGTCTATGTGGTAATATAGTACATCGGGCAGGACATCCAAACGCTCGCCTGTCATTCATTGACCTCAAATATGGCTTTTCATCTGAAAGATATATGTAGTAGCAACTTTACATGGCCGCTCAATCTAATGTTAGCCTAGAGAAATGTGCGCTGTTCAAGTGTCTGTGCGGAGTGTGGAAGCTGAACAGTAGCACGCTCACTGCAGGACAGATGGAGGCGCCGGTGCGCTCACTTGCTCTTAAAATACTCCGTAATTTTTGGTCATGCAGATAAGAGTAATACATCTTTTGAATCTGTAAAGACTCTACGTTTATTTGTGTGCACTCAGAATAACAACGAAACGTTGCGCATCTGTAAAATAATTCAAGCAAACAGGATGCGCTTTCTGCCGTCTCGGTCTCTGAACTTGAGTGAGAAACTTCGAAACTCCGTTTATGAAAAATATATAGAGAGCGAAATGTCTACTTTCAAATGAACCAATTCAAATAGAAAACGTGTGTGTGTTTGCATGGATGATTTACATGAAATTTAATGTGTGTGCAATGCACACTGTTCATTGTTTAAGCTGGCTTTCAGTTCAATAAAATAACAAAAAACTACATTTTGGATTTTTATTCAACTAAGGTGGGCATGCTGTGATTTGTACTGTAACTGACAGATTCCGGACAAAAAAACACAACATGGGAGTGGGAGGGAATGGGAATCATTCTTCTGGGATTGGGACGGGATGAGATTTTCACCCAGTTTTTTTGTGGGATTGGATTTTTTTTTTTGTGGGAGTGGGACGGGAGAGTTTTGAAAATCCACTCCCGTGTCACCCTCTAATTTGTGTCTCCTCAGATGTCTTAGTAGCACACCTCATGTAAGGATGTCCGTTTGGAGCACGGCCCAGAGAGTCTGGCAGGAAGGGAGCAGTTCCTCAGAGCTGTCACTGAGCTGCTTTTCTCACACGCCAGGCTCTGGCAGCGGGTGGCTGTGTCCGGCTGGCATACGTAACCAGATTAGACATGGATACACTTAGTCCCCTCAAGCTTGGGCATTTATTTTGCTGTGTGAGTCTATTTTCAGACTGTTCTGCGGGTTTGTTAAGACACAAGCTGCTGTCACTATGAATAGAGGCGGGTCAACAGCGAATTAGAGGTTTGTTATGATCCCCATCATACCCTGTTTAAAGAGGAGAGCACCCCAGTGTGGTGAACACTGGTGACACCTGGCTACTGCGCATGCATCACATTGATTGCAGCACTGAGTGTAATGCTCCTCCAAGCATCTGTGTGTTTGTGATTTTTGCTAGCTTATATTCTTATAGATTAATTCTTGCATACTTCACGAAATCTTTATTGTTACCATGATTTACCATAGTTATTGAAAATCTGTCAGGCAGGATGATGTTAATCATTTTGATATTTTATGCATCATTCGATAAGTTTCCACTTGGCTGAACAAAAGTGTTAGTTCCAAATTCTACTGACAGCCTTGTCAATCTGTTATAAAGTCTTTGTTTTTACATTTAAATAAAATTAAATAATTTGTTAATATGTATTTATTTATAAATTTAAAATAAATATTAACCAATATTTGGGTATTATTTATATAAAATATAAAATATTTACAAAAATTGAACTTGGGAAAATATTAATATATTATTAAATGTTTATTGAAAAAGTCAATATATAATGATCTCTGACATTGTTTTTTACATTAAAAAATAAATATGAACAAATCATGAATATTAGCAAATACTTTTAAATACATTTAAATAGAATAAATATTAAAATATATTGTAAAAAAGTTATTTAAAAAGTCAGTCTATGTATTGTTTTATATATAAACAATAT
>NW_015505218.1:3921050-3921434 GCF_001515645.1 Sinocyclocheilus grahami | reverse complement strand
GGGAGAGAGATTGAAAGATTTATTAACGTTCTCCATGTATTTTAATTAGTGCTGTCAAACAATTAATTGCGATTTAATCGCATCCAAAATAAGTGGTTTACATAATATATGTGTGTATACTGTGTATATTTATTATATATAACACATGCATGTATATATTTAAGAAAAATGTGTCGTTTATATATAACATTTTTATTTTTAAAATATATACTGTATGTGTGTGTATTTACTGTATATATACATAATAAATATACATGGTACACATGCACACATACACATATATATACAGTGGGTACGGAAAGTATTCAGACCCCCTTACATTTTTCACTCTTTGTTATATTGCAGCCATTTGCTAAAATCATTTGTTAATTTTTTTTTCCTCAT
>NW_015505218.1:3913649-3919981 GCF_001515645.1 Sinocyclocheilus grahami | reverse complement strand
GTTTACATAATATATGTGTGTATACTGTGTATATTTATTATATATAACACATGCATGTATATATTTAAGAAAAATGTGTCGTTTATATATAACATTTTTATTTTTAAAATATATACTGTATGTGTGTGTATTTACTGTATATATACATAATAAATATACATGGTACACATGCATATATTATGTAAACAAAAACTTTTATTTTGGATGCGATAATTAACTTAAATGATTTTAGCAAATGGCTGCAATATAACAAAGAGTGAAAAATGTAAGGGGGTCTGAATACTTTCCGTACCCACTGTATATATATATATATGTATACATATAATGTAAACAAAAACTTATTTTAGATGTTTGTTTTCGATGAATCGTTTGACAGCACTAATTTTAATTTATACAATTTTTTTTTATAGAAATTGAGTAAATATTGAAATATTGTGAATTGTTTATTGTTAAACAAATAGTTATTTTAGGCTTCAGAAAACTTGTGAATCTTATTTACTACCATTTTATTTTAAGTTTTCTTTTTTTTTTTTGGAATGTAATACCATGGTAAATATGTTCCATGGCACCATGCACAATGTATTGCTGTGCATTTTGTTATATACTGTGTACATGTATTGTACATAACTTTCTTTTTTTCTACTTTTTTTTTCTCAAGTATAGGCAAACTAACCCAAGCTTGCTGCTATTCATAGACCATGCATGTATAAACACATATGTCACATGCATTATTATACAAATTTACACACACTTGCATGGAGCTCTCAAGGCACTCAGTGTCAATTAAGTAAAGAAATGAAAGGATTAATGAGAAATCGGCAGTTTTCACACATGAGCTATGCTAAGAGGTGGATCAAAAGACCATTTTAGCGCACAGCGTTTCCTCCCCCTCCTGTAATAGCTGTTGCCCCTTCATCATATCACTGAAGGAATTAATGTGAGCAGCCCGTAATTAATTTCACAGATGAGTTGCTCACAGGGTGACTCGCTCGCCCCTCTGCAGCTGCATACCCACAAAGTGCATGTGTGTGTTTGCAGGTAGTGTTGAGAAAGGACATGGTCAGCACATTGACATATGAACTTCAGAGGGCAAAGAATGACAGAAATGAAAGAGTGACTTTGAGTATCTGTGGAGGCCGAAGGCAGAAAGGATGACCGAAGTGAAGCGTTAAGGTTAATGCAAAGTGCTTTTAATGGCATTGAATGTACATTCACCAGAGGCCATGTAGGATGTGGCCGTCTTTATACTTCAAGGCTCCATGTGGTCGATAAAGGGAAATTGTTGTTTGTCAACATGTCATGCAGCATAATACCTCTGCACACCTGCAGAGATTATAAAAGTGAGCAACGCTGGGCTCAGTGATATAAAGTATATTTTGTTAGAAGTTTCACTGGAGAGACAACAAATATTGCTTTGTTTTTGTGCTTCCCTATTCTTTGTGCATATGGGAAACTTTTTTGCCAGTCTTTGTGATGAAACTTTATATAATATCCGAGAAACAAATGTAAACATACAGTATCTCACAGAAGTGAGTACACCCCTCACATTTTTGTAAATATTTTATTATATCTTTTCATGTGACAACACTGAAGAAATGACACTTTGCTACAATGTAAAGTAGTGAGTGTAGAGCTTGTATAACAGTGTAAATTTGCTGTCCCCTCAAAACAACTCGACACACAGCCATTAATGTCTAAACCGCTGGCCACAAAAAGTACACCCCTAAGTGAAAATGTCCAAATTGGGCCCAAAGTGTCAATATTTTGTGCGCCCACCATTATTTTCCAGCACTGCCTTAAAGGGATAGTTCACCCAAAAATGAAAATTCTGTCATCATTTACTCACCGCCATGTCGTTCCAAACCTGTATGAGTTGCTTTCTTATGTTGAACATAAAAGAAGATAGTTTGAAGATTGCTGGTAATCAAACAGTTGGTGGTTGCCATTGACTTCCATAGTAGGAAAAAAAAATACTATGGACGTCAATGGCAACCACCAACTGTGTTAATGTACAAAATGATGACAGAATTTTCATTTTTGGGTGAACTATCCCTTTAACCCTCTTGGGGTCTTGGAGGTGTGTTTGGGGTCATTATCATGTTGGAATACTGCCCTGCGGCCCAGTCTCCGAAGGGAGGGGATCATGCTCTGCTTCAGTATGTCACAGTATATGTTGGCATTCATGGTTCCCTCAATGAACTGTACCCACTGAACCCCAGTGCCGGCAGCACTCATGCAGCCCCAGACCATGACACTCCCACCACCATGCTTGACTGTAGGCAAGACACACTTGTCTTTGTACTCTTCACCTGGTTGCCACCACACACGCTTGACACCATCTGAACCAAATAAGTTTATCTTGGTCTCATCAGACCACAGGACATGGTTCCAGTAATCCATGTCCTTAGTCTGCTTGAATCCGTGTATCATTCGTTTTTTGATTTCATATTTTTCTCATCAAACAGACTAATGAATAGCTCGACACAACTCGTACGGGGGCAGAGTCTAGACGGGTCTTTCTTCTGTGTAGACCAGCTGTGTTAGGGGGTCCGAGAAATAATTTGCTATAGCCTAAAGTATTTCCAGACTGTAAAGTTGCTTTTTTTATCATGATACATAGGCCTACTGTGATTTATTCCAAAGTGACTTATAAGATGCATTTAACGTCAAATCATCTAAATGAAGCCTTTTAAAAGACAAGTATTCCCTGTGGTTCATGTTTGTGGCATGTGCCAGAAAGATGCTCAAGGAGATCGAGACGCGCTAAAGCAGCGCATTCTGTTGTTCTCTTTATTTTTCAAAGGCATGAAATTTTTTAGTTATTTTGAACATAACGTTACACAAATAAAAATACATTTTACCATACGACTATAAATGACAGAGTATTAAGTTATTTCCCCTCGATGGGGAAAAAAATCCAAGTGAACATCATGAAAGATGCTCAAGGAGACCGAGACGCGCTAAAGCAGCGCATTCTGTTGTTCTCTTTATTTTTCAAAGGCATGACATTTTGTAGTTATTTTGAACGTAACGTTACACAATTAAAAATATAAATTTGAAGTGAATGTAAACTGCTTTAAATATGACTGCTGCTTATTTCCTGTGCACTTCAATACTGGTCTGCACTTGACTGTAGTCGCGTCTGTCTGCTTATTGAGTTTATTTAACCCATCGCAATTTATTGGAACTGTGTGAACTAGAGTGACTACTCACCTTAATGTTGTTCTAAAGGCTTATTACTTAATAACACAAAAATGTCCTGCTCGCACTTGAATGGTGACTTTAGGTTTTGTTTGTTGTTTTGAAGCGGATGCATATCTGTCTTAAAATAATCATATATATCTCGTGGTGTATATTCCAAGCATTCTGAAGGTATACTGAGGGTTTGGTGAGAAACAAACCGAAATGGCAAGCTATTATATTTTATGAAAATCTTGCATTGCAGTGCGAGTGCGCAGCAGCTCACGCCACGCACAAGTGCATATCCTTTTGAGATATCATATCAATTATAATCAATTTGAATAAAACACAAGATTACATTATAAAACTCTAACAATATCTGTTGTTCTCCGGTTGTCAGTCAAAATGACTGTTCTTGCGTGAACATTATAGACCTATATATACCCAAGCCAATTTATTATTCCTTTTTTTTTGTCTTAGTGTTTAAAATATTTATTTTGAAACATTAATTAATTAAACAAACAGACTTACTGGGTGAGCAGGGTAGGCATATGACAGCTGTCATATCATACCCTGCCATGCCCAGCTGATGCAAAGAATAGAATTTATATCTACACAGAAGAAAGCCCCGTCTAGACTCTGCCCCTGTATGAGTTGTGTTGAGCTATTCATTAGCCTGTTTGTTTGATGAAAAAAGATGAAATGTAGTTGCAATAAATGTGTTAAGAATCCATACAACTGCAGCAGCAGAGGACTATTATTCTGCTGCATGATACTGCGGAAGAACTGATGATGGCACAGTTGCTCTTCGGCTAACCAATCAGCAGAAAGGGGTGTTTAATTCCCGCCCATGTGTAGAAATCGAATATTCAAGCTGTTTATTCATTTTTCTACCACTGAACGAAAAATGAAAATTTAAGCTGAATTCTTGTTTTTCGTTTTTTTGGAAAAAAACTAAAAAGGAGCCGTTTTCTCATTTTTCTACTTTCAATATTAAATCAAAAAACTAATGATCGAATGATACACGGATTTGCTTGTCTTCAGCAAACTGTTTGCGGGCTTTCTTGTGCATCATCTTTAGAAGTTCCTTCTGGGACGACAGCCATGCAGACCTGATGATAAAGGCATTTATAATGTTGCAAAAGATTTCTATTTCAGATAAATAGTGTTCATATCGATATCGGAATTATATTGTATCAACCGAAATTAAGAAATATATTGTGATATAAATTTTGGCCATATCGTCCAGCCCTAGGTGGGGGAGGAAAAAAAAGACAACATAGTTGCCTGAAAAATTAGCATGTTGGAAATAAAAGGCTAGCATTTAAAGTAACCAATATGCTGTAATCGGTGTAATAAACATGACTCTTGATTTCATGACCGCATGACCCCTCTCCCCCACATTGCGCCATTAAACACAATTTGTTTATTCTTCATTGTGATCATTTATTTATTTATTTTTGTGTCTTCAAGTAGTTGTTGCTGGCTGATCTGCTCTATCAATCTGACTTGCAGTATTTTTACTGAACATCGAGACAACACTCTTAAAATGAACGCTTCTTTGCAGGCATCAATGGTTCCATGAACAACCCATCCATGATACCTTTCCATTGCACAAAAGGTTCTTTACAGTGGATGAAGTTTCTTCAGATTATTAAAATATTCTGTACACTAAGAAAAAAAATGGTTCCCTTTCAAGGAAACTTCGAACTGCGTCCTCTAGGGGTCTCTATGGGGAACGCCTCGTCGTGACCCGTGTCTGAAACATACATTGAAAAAACACCAACAACACGTTGGCCGGCGACAGCCATGACGTCACTACCGGTGCGACTATAGTATAAATAGGTGCTGGGAGAACACATCATCCTCTTCTTCGTCTTCACTGACTGTTTTGTTTGAAGCGTGCATTTCTGTGGTAAAAGCGATCTCTATTCATATCATTATGGCGAGCACTAGCAAAGCGTTTAGAGGATGTGTGTCATTATTTGACATCTGATGACACACACTATGCGTTGTTTGTTTGGGCGAAGAGCACGCACGCGATGTCCTTGATGGGGCAATCGGCATGCACTGCGAGCGTTTTCCAATGAAAAAGCTCCGCTCTCGTTTGTCTCTTTTTTTTTGAGGAAAGAGGGGCAGCCATCTGCTTCCCGCGATTCAGGACCTGCCGCTGCTGAGGCACGGAGGAGAATGAGCTCGTGGGGATCGCAGGTGGATCTGGCCGATGAGTTTAAAGAGGGATTTCCCTCTCGCAAAGTTTTCCTCACGCATCCATCGATTCCAGCATACGAGTTATGCCAACATCGAGGCAATGCGCGAAAACGGCTATGAGAAGATGCCCCCTATAGAGAGACGCTGGCCAGCTATGAGGAGAGAAGCTGACGTCCTCTCTTAAGACTCCCTCCTTGCCATCTAAGCTCCTTCAGGATACGTCTCGCTTGAATGGCAGGAGCAGCAGCAGCAGGTCAGGCTGTCGCTTCATTGCACACGATGGTGGTGCTCCAGGCATATCAGGCTGACCTGCTGAAAGACCTGGATAAAGGCGAGGGCCTTTCTCCTGATGAGGTAGCTGAGTTGCGCCTCACCATGGATCTCGCTCTCCGTGCTACTAATCCAACTAATTTGGTACCTCCGTTGAGACGGTAGTCGAGAAGTTCAGGGAGGCAAATCCTTCATTCCACGAAGGTCCAGGTCTGAGCCCGAACAACCCAGGGGTCCTGGCCGGGACCAGAAGGCTAGTGTTGCGGCTCGCGCTCCTCTCCCGCCTGCGGGTAGGGGTAGGAGGAATCGCGGGTCAAAGGGACGTAGGCAAGACCTAAGGACAGGGCAAGATCCAGACAAGGCGTCAGCACTTCATCCGGATCAGAGTGATACTTCAGTATCTGCCTTTATCTTCCCCTTCCTAATTCTCCTGTAACTACCATCTCTCCACCTGACCGAGGTTAGGTGGGAACTTCCTGCATTACAGTCTCCTATGCTGGACCTAAGATGTTTGGTTGGTTCTATGGCTTCATAGTGACCACCTTACTGGTGGTCCGGACCAGAGGCTTCTTCGGTCCTGAACGGGGCTCCGGTGCGGGAACCATGGTGGGTGAGTACGATCCATTTCTAAATAAATAAATAAATATATATATATATATATATATATGTAT
>NW_015505218.1:3900060-3912568 GCF_001515645.1 Sinocyclocheilus grahami | reverse complement strand
ATATATATATATATATATATATGTATGTGTGTGTGTGTGTGTGTGTGTGTGTGTGTGTGTGTGTATTTAATGCGCTTGTGGCTGCTAGCTTTCTTTGCAGTGTTTTCCGGGACCTGTGTTTCTGTCCTTTTTCTAGGGTAGGTCCTCGGTGAGCACCCCCTCTGTTGGGTTCAGAAACCGGGTGCTCAACTTGCAGTGTTTACTTCATTCGTCGATATGATGTCCAGCCGTTATGATAGCCTGGTTTCGGCTTCATGCTTCCTGGATCATGCGGCCAGGTCAGGCTTCTGCGGGAACCTTCTTTATCATCAGGCCCCCGGCACTGCAAAATTTCCTGGACGTCCGGGCTGGGCTTATGCTTTCAGGCTGCCCTGTCTTGTATACCGTATCTAGGTCGCCCTGAGGGGCCTCCTGGTCACCAGGATATCCCCTCTTGCTGAGGCGAGCGGGAAGTATAGGTGGCATTTGCGAGAACCTTCTTGTGTAATGCGGTCTCAGGCAGTACTCCCCTCGCCTTAGAGGGTTGTATTTGCTGACATGGCTGAACACTTTGCGCACTTTCTAAAATCCACATAGTGGTAAGTGGGCACGCTAGCACTTTGCGCACATTCTAAAATCCACATAGTGGTAAGTGTGCAAGTGTGAGAACTAGGCCTCTGCCTCTCTGATGTGCTGAGTTTTTTGGCTAGCTTGCAGTACGCTTATCCTTCTGATTTATAACGATCATGCTGTAGGTCGAGCCCCCTCTCGTTCAGAGCTGGGTGTTGTGCTCCCTCAGCTAAGTAACTGCTAGCTGTTCCAGCATTGGAAAATGCTGTAGGTCGAGCCCCCTCTCGTTCAGAGCTGGGTGTTGTGCTCCCTCAGCTAAGTAACTGCTAGCTGTTCCAGCATTGGAAAATGCTGTAGGTCGAGCCCCCTCTCGATTGAGAGTTTAGTGTTTGGTCCCTCAGCTAGAGATTTACTGCTAGCCACTCCAGCATTATAAAGCCTTAGATCGAGTTGATGATTTCTTAAACATAGTGTTTTGGGATGCACCATTTCCATCTATGGGCTGCTCTTTCAGAGTGCCACGAGATCCCCTTAGAACGGTATTTTTAAATCCATGTTATGGTAAAGTGTGCATGTAATTCTTTGTACACTTTCTAAAATCCACACTGTGGTAAGTTCGCACGCTAGTACTCTGCGTTCTTTCTAAAATCCTGTATGGTGAGAGCTTTGCGTGGCAGCTTCGTGCCCTCTCTTGAGCTGGTTAAGCCCCGGTTCTGCCTTGGGCACCACTCCGCCTATGTATCCTCTGGATACCTACTTTAACAGGGTGTTGCTACTAGGGGTCTGTTGAGACAGTTCCTTCAGCATATGCAGAGCATGCGGTAGCCCCTGTGTGACAGGCCAAGACTTAGTATGATTCTAGGCTCTTGGGCGTATTCCCTTAAAGGAATCTATTCCTGATTCTAAGCCTTGAGCTCTACCCCGGGCCCAGGAGTTCTGGCCCTAACAGGTAAGTTTTTGGGGTATGTAGCCTAGGCCTTGAGCCGTAGGGGATAATGTCACTGACAGCCGTCTTAACGTCCCAGGGGCAACTGCCATGGCTATGGTAGAGTTGGTACTTAGTGTTCGCCATGGTTTCTGGTATGCACTCCCCTCAGAATGGTGGCGTGGGTATACCGTTCCCCATAGCGACCCCTAGAGGACGCAGTTCAAAGTTCCCTTGAAAAGGAACGTCTCAGGTTACGGATGTAAACATGGTTCCCTGAGTAGGGAACGAGAGACTGCGTCCTCTAAACGTAACCGGAGATGATATTTTAATAACTGTCCACTTAAAGTTTCATAAAGTAACCTAAAATGGATCTTGGGAAGCCACTGCTGTGTAAAAGCCTAGTTTTGGAACCTTTATTTTTAAGAGTGAACAAAAATATACTTTAATGTAATTTCTATTGAAACTTGTATGTCATGTATTTAAATATATTTGTAATTACACGTGTAATGATGAGGTTGCGATTTAGTACATTTAAAAATGTTGACTTTTTATGTAATATTAACACAGCACATACAATTGTAATCAAGCAATGTTAGGTGTATATGCATAAAATTTACTTTCAAATTTAAAACTTAACTTGCCATTACAAAATGCACTTTTTTTTAAAGCACCTTTTAAACTCCAAGTACACTTAAGTGGCCTTTTATTTTATAAAGTGATATTATCTGCATGTACAGTTTTGACTAAAAATACTTGTAAGATTTAAAATATACTACAAGCAATACAATCAATCGAGCACACATTTTGATGAAGGAAAGTTATGTTGTTCCAAACCTGCATGACATACTTTCATCTGTGGAACACGAAAGAAGCAATTTCGAAAAATCTTTGAAAAAAGTCTTTGTTGTCGTTTTTGTTTGTTTATTCCGCCGTACAATAAAAGTCAATGGAGACCAATGCTGTTTTGGACTCTATTGACATTTGTTGTATGAACAAGAATGAATGAAACATTTGTGTTCAGCTGAAGAAAGTAAGTCAAATGGGTTTGGAATGACATTAAGGTGAGTAAATAACGGTAGAATTTTAATTTGAGTGAACTCTCTCTTTAACAAAGTCAAACTTTGTGATTAAATTTGTTGCCATTTGGAAATGGAAATTGCAATTGGAATTGCTTAACTTTCAAGACTGTATGGGAAGTAAAGCAGTTCGAACATCCAGTTAAATATGCATTTAGATGTTTTGCTGGATTTTATGTAGTTTAACCTTCGGCCCTCATCCCCTAAGCTTTGATTAATGTCCATTATAGTGCAGTCAATGAGCTCTTTAGCCAGCCGTAATCAATCCCTTACTGGGTGACCTTTCCTCATCCCATTAAACTAGCGAGCATTTACCTTAAATCCATGGATGCGTTAAATAAGCTAAGTGAGGGCCACCAATCCTCTTTGTAGATATATGGCTTAATATATTCCCCTCCCAGATCCAGTTCCTCTATGTGAATATGGTAAAAGGAAGTCAGGCAAGATTAATGGGATAGCTCAATTGTCTCTATTTCAATCATCTTCTCTTTGTAGGCCTTCTTCTACAGCCTGTGCCTGTCCCCATCCAGCTGCTTCATTCACTTAACGGAGCCTTTTAATCAGGGGCCATTTAGAGCAGAGACGGGCAGCTATTGTGCCTGCACTGAATGACTCCCAGGAGGCTAAACTCAAGGGGACACAGCAGTTTGTCATACAATGGGACTCAGTATTTGCTATTGACTGTTCAAATGCGGAGTTTTGCACATCGTGCGTGCGAGAGTGAGAGAGAGTGGGGGGGTCACATCACATCACAGTGGAGTCAGCTGTCTTAACCGTGGCTTGTGTACTGCACACATACCAGCTTCATCACTGTGTCTGTCACGCGACTCTGTTCCCCTTTCGGGCTCTGTCTTTACATTTATTTTGAAAGATGAAGCTCGCGATTATGGTAAGGGGCGTTACATTTCCGATGAGTGCTTGCGGTGCTCGGCCAATCACAATGCACTGGGTCAGCTGGCCAATCAGAGCAGACTGCGCTTGTCGGAAGGAGGGACTTTGTAGAAAACGAAGCGTTTGAGAGAGGCGGGGCATAGAGGATATACAATAATGTACAGTATTTGAAAAATAATGTGTTTTTTGAACATTAAAGCATGTCAACATATTCTGTTACACCAAATACACAAAATAATGATCTTTAAAAAAGCATCATATGACCCCTTTAAATGAAAGTGCAATTGAACCTTGTTCTACCCAATTAGGATTTGAGAAATAGAAGATATCGATGGTACTAGACAGTGATTTGTGTGTTTCCTATCATGATGTGTAATATTTGGTCAGGCAAAGGTTGAATGTTGTTTGTGAATGTGGAAAACATTTGGAAAAAGAATATGAAAACTAGGGCTGCACGATTAATCGCATGCGATATTTAACGCGCATCTTGTCAGAAAGCCGGTTCTGTAATCAGTGATAAATCTCCATCATGTGCAGGCTTTCACATTGAGCAGCATTAACTACACAGAGCCGTTGTTCACTGACGAGCTGCGCTAAACCACGTTCATATTCGCGCGATTTTTAGCGCAGCTCCTCAGTGAACAACGGCTCTGTGTAGTTAATGCTGCTCAATGTGAAAGCCTGCAGGTGATGGAGATTTACCGCTGATTAAAGAACCGGCTTTACTGATAAGATGCGCGTTAAATATCGCTTGCGATTAATCATGCAGCCCTAATGAAAACCTATTGTTCTTTCATATCATACTCGGTTGGTACTTTTTATTGTTGTTTTTATTTGCTTTTTGGTAGGTAGTAGAGGTGGAACAGGAGACACAGAATAGGGACACAATACAGGTCAGATATGAAATGTCAATGCATCAATAGTAGGCATGGGGCCGATTACCGGTTTCAAGGTATACCGCGATTTTAAAATTTCACTGTTTCAAAACGGCTAATATTTTCCGTTATACCGTTCCTGCGGTATGCGCTGTTTTTCATGTCTCCTCAAAGACTGAAAGTGTAAGAATCCCTCAGGTTGAGTGCAGTGTAGAGAGTAGCGAGCGAGCGGTCAGTCACGTGTGTAGGATGGCCGAACTTAAATGGGTCATATGATGCTGCTAAAAAGAACATTATTTTGTGTATTTGGTGTAATGCAATGTGTTTATGCAGTTTAAGGTTCAAAAAACACATTATTTTCCACATAATGTACATTATTGTTTCTCCTCTATGCCTCGGCTTTCTGAAACCCATAGATTTTTACAAAGCTCATCGGTCTGAAAAGCGAGGTGTGCTCTGATTGGCCAGCTATCCAGTGCATTGGGATTGGCCGAATACCTCAAGCGTGTGACGGAAATGATACGCCCCTACCATACTGTGTTTCCATCATACAGTCTATGGCAGTGTTCCTCAAATCTTGCCCTGGAGGGCCAATGCACTGCAGAGTTTAGCTCCAACCCTGATCAAACTCACCTACCTGTGATTTTCTAATGATCCTGAAGACATTGTGATTAGCTTGCTCAGGTGTGTTTGATTAGGGTTAGAGCTAAACTCTGCAGGAAAGTGGATCTCGTGGGCCAGATTTGAGGATCCCTGGTCTATGGTTTCCATGTGTCCGGCGCAATGAGACAAAACCAATAAAACCCATTACAAACGAGGCATTTGTTGCATCCAGTGGGGACGTAATGACTTCTACTGTGTTTTTACGCTTTGCGTATTGTGCCGCGTAAACATAAAACCATGTCTGCATTTGTGATCAGAGAAATGACAAACAATAAGCGCTACTCTACACTGCTCAAACTCGCGTTTGAATCATCAGTGGCAAATTCTTTAAATATAAAAAACAAATATACGAAACACACAGCGGCTTGAGTGAGCGGTGCCCGGCGGATTTGACAAAGAAGGCTTGCGGCAACCACATGTGACGACCCCGGGCTGGACTCCGCTTCGTCCACGGTGAAATCCGATCCGGCGATCCACAACACGAAGTTGATGTTTTTCCTCAGCGACCAGCACGGATCAGCTCCAGGCATGACGAAGCGAATATCGTCCTCTTTTGGAAGACCAAACAAAGTAGTTTTGCTTTCACAACGAAACACAGCGCCTTCACGACATGGTAGCAGCAACAACAATACTACAGCGAGAATAAAAGTTACGCCTTCTTTCTTTGCGTGAACATTTGGGCGGCGTTATGCACATCTTCCCACACAGTGACGTAGACATGTGGGGGCGTTTAAACAAGGCGTTTTAGGAGGGCATGGACAAGTCTTTTATAAAGCATGGCATGGACAAGTCAACTTTTATAAAGAATATCCCTTTGGATTTGAGACTTTAGTCTTTGCAACTTTACAGATCTTCTCTATGCACCAAGAGCTTGTAACACTCCAAAGAGAAAGGAAAAATTTTAATCGCATCATATGACCCCTTTAAGGAGCTGCCCCTGGAACTTTTTTGTCGTCTTGCAAGTAACTCGTCTCTGTTGTGGACTTGCACAAACTGCGTTGCAATGCAATCGTTTTCCAAAATGTCATTTATGTGAAAATATAAAGTCTGTAAACGCCCTTAACACAGGCCAGAGACGTTGAAGATGGATGCACGGAGAAAAATACTGTAGCAGGCAGATCACTCACCGTTCATGATGCACGAACTATTGGAAGAAAAGATTTTGGATTGGATATCCTCAATATTGATTTGGGGGTTTATATGAATGTGTTTTCTGAGGGGACCTGACTGTCTTCAGAAAAGTTTACGTGGTATTTTCTTTTAATCTAGTCTCTGTATAGTTCATATAACAGCAGTGTTTCAGCACAGTGCTGCTTTGTTTACAGCGGTAACCAAGGAAACGCCGTATCTGGTGTTCCAGAAGCGCCTCCTGCTGTCAGAGAGTGAATCTGCGTCTCATTCAGAGCTTCTGCTCTTAGCTTCGTTCAGGCATGAAGTATAATTTCACAAAGCTAGTCAGAACAGAACATTCTGTTTTTGCTTCAAATTGGGCTATTAAATCAAATTATGTATATGAATTATATAACTAAAATGAAATAACTAACTACAGATTTAGGTTAAATAAAGATGTCAGTCTTTAGTTTTCTTCTTTTTAGGAAACAAATCACAGAAAAAATGAACAAATTCTACTGTTCCTAATATTCTGTATGTTGCTCAAAAACAAAATATTGGGTTCAGCGGAAAAATTTTTATTTTATTTAATTTTTTTTACCCAGTTATTTAAAAATAACACATTTTAGAGACGCATATCACCGTGAAACCGTGATATTTTTTCTTAAGGTTATCACGCTGTCAAAATCTCATACCGGCCCATGCTTAATCACTAGTTTTCAGTTTTACATGGCCTTTAGTTCCCATGTGGATGGATGTTTTATTGCACTGAGATAGCACATCAGTGGTTTATAATATAGCCAGGCGTAAATGCCATGCGAGTCGGCATAATGAATAGTGTTTAGACCTAAATGACTTGTGGCAGAATATAAATTTGTATAATGCCAGACATTTCCACATGGAAGTATCCACGTTGACTGCTGCTTCCAATCTGGGAGGGGAAAATGTCCCGCTTTATAATTTATTCTCTCTCTTCCTTCCTTTCATAGTCTCTCCATCATTTACATTTCACACTCTGTCGACCCTAAAATTTCCACATTTCTCAGCTCTTTACATTCTGCTCATGTCTGCGTAAGAGCTGCTGTTCTCTCTAGTGTTCGCATGTGCAGGAAAGAGAAATGGGAGTGATTTTGGAGTGTGCACACACTGGCAGGCTGCCAATCTCATGCCGTCACCGTCTCGCTTGGCTCGTTGAGCACTCTGTGTTGGGGTCTACAGGTGATTGATTGACGGGTGGTCTTCACTGTTGAGCTCTTCGGGTATGGCTTTGGCATAAATCAGTGCCTGTTGGAAGGCAAGTGATAAAGACTGCGGTATCCCTCTGTTTGGATAGGTTTGGAATATTATACATGCACAACCCTGTGCTTAGATCTATATTAAACAGCAGTTATTTCCAGTCCAATTGGGATGGACTAGTGCTAATATTTATTATAATTATAATTTAATATAGGAATTCCATTGTTGTACACTCTTAGGAAAAATATGTACAAAAGGTGTCACTGGGAAAGTACCCGAAAGGTACTAATAATAAATACCATTTAGGTACTAATATGCAGCCTTTAGGGGTAAATATAGTACAAAGATGCAACTTTTGAAAGGGTACCACCCCAGTGACAGCTTTTTTATTAATTTTTTCTGAAAAGGTATAGTCCCTATTATTATTATTATTATTATTATTAACAATCTAACTAAACTCTAACAACAACCATATAATTATTATTCCAAAAAATGTCAGTTTTCAGCCTTTTGTTCTTTTGAGCCTTGGCAGCAGTATAAGGTGTTAAATGTTTATCATATCACAGTAAACCTTTCCAATTACAAAATGTAAAAAAATAATCCCAGTATATTGATCATTTAATTTGGGTTTGTTTTGGTTTCTTTGTTTTGCTTTGAGTTTGCTGTGTTTAAAAAAAAAAAAAAAAATGTTATGTGCTTTGGATTGGTGTCAAATGTTCAGCAGCTCTACTAGCAGCAAACTTTTTTTTTAATTGGCCAAGCAAAAAATAAACAAATTACCAGACCAGAATGTGTCGGAAATGTCACTTGATGGCGAATACTTTTTTTTAAAAACATTTTTATTGTAGAAAGCATGCCACTAGCAAACATGCTGTTATACTGAATATCAGCATTTATGTGATATTTCTTTATATTTGCATTTGAAAGCAAGTGGATGAGCTTGTGCCAGCTATAGCCAAAGAGAAAATAAAATGTTTTTTAAAAGGTGTTTAGCAGACAGCTGTTTATTCAAGCTACTTTGAATAGGTGAGATACCTTTCAATTCCTGGAACTGATGATATTGCATTACTGTGAAAACATGTTACCTTCTCCTGTAAAATATAAGGCCTTGTGTTGTTGGTATCAATACGATCTGTCTCTGTCCCTGTCCCTGCTCAGCGAACATTAAATTTAAACTGCAATCATGGGTCAATCTCTCATGCCCCATAAATCCACGAGCACCATTGCTTAATTGAATTGCCTGGTTTTGAGAACCCAAGGCAAGTCTAGCTCTCTCGGTCTCCATCCGTCTCAAGCATATCTTTCATATCTCATCTTGGGCTCCAAATGAAAACACACCAGGCTCTGTAGCTGGAGAGATACAGTACACCTTGTTCAGCTCATCCCCTGTGTGTGCGTGTGTGTGTGTGTGCGCGTGTGTGTGTGCGCGTGTGTGTGTGCGCGTGTGTGTGACAGAAGCTGCATCTGAAGTGGCATTTAGATGTATTTACACACATGTATTTTGTTTAATGCAAGACATGAATGCATTTAACCTGCAATTACAAATGCATAAATAATGTTTTGATATATTAAACATAAAACGTTGAATACTGATATTTGAAATGATTTAAAACTTGAAAAAAATCTATAAAAAAAAAAGAAAAAGCCGAAATTAAAACCGCCAGCAGGTGGCAGCAAATCCCTCTTAATAAGTGAGTCATTGCGATTGAACCGGATCATTTAAACGGTTGATTCATTCAAGAACGATACACCGTCATGTTGCTCAGAGACACAAAACAGCGCTGTGGCTGTATTCAGGATGATTTTTGTTGACGAAATAGAGCAAAAACCAGCAATATGGTGTCTAAAACATAAGTCTCTTAAGTAACTTATTGTTTATTGAATTCAATGTCACATTTGTAATCATGGTAATTTTTGGAGAAAAACGGCACTCTTCATGTGAAATTGAATAACTATATGAAGTGGTATAAATATATAAATGTTCTGCCATGTCTTGAATTTGTGATCATTCTAAATGCATTTTAATAGACTGAATCATGCAGTGAAAGAAAACACACTAAATGTGCACACGCACACGTCTAGACTTCACGTAATGTATGCGTGCGCTCTGTAGGGATGTTTTGAATGGTTTTTGCAAAATACTCGATAATGTCAAATCGCACATTGTTAAAACAACAATTACGATATTATCGCAGACGATATATATCGCACACCCCTATTCCGAAGATGAACAAAGGTCTTACGGGTCTGAAACGACATGAGGGTGAGTAATTAATGACAGAATTTTCACTTTTGGGTGAACTAACCCTTTAAGTCCACTCCTGTTTCATGAAAATGCTCTAAATACAAAGGTTTTTGCATCGGTTACAATTTTCAACCTATCATTAACATTGATAATAATAAGAAATGTTTCTTGAGCACCAAATTAGCATATTAGAATGTTTTGTCAAGGGTAATGTGACATTGAAGATTTTTGGTGAACATTACATTTAGATATTCATAATGCATTCATAATCATCTTTTTACGGCTTACTCAGTCACAAGTGTGTATGAATAGTGTATGTTCGTATATCTGCCCTTCAAAGTGCCGCAGGGGAATAAACGAGCCCAAATCTAACATGAAAGACCTGTAGATTACATTCTGCTTGAAGTCCACAAATGGCTGTGCTACAGGCACGAGAGAGAGGAAAAAAACATGAGCAGAGGAATGGGGAGGTGAGAATCCCCCTCTACTCTCTCTCACACACACACACACCTCCTCCTCCCGCCCCCTCCCGTCGTGTGCAAGCGTGCTGCCAGTGCTGCAGTCCAGAATGTTTTTCCGTGTCCGCAGCTCTGCTGAGTTGTCACCCTCCGGAGCGCAGCAACATCAGAGGAGAGAGAGGGAGAAAGAAAGGAAGGAGAAAAGACTGTTTCGCATGAATCCCAGTCACCTGACAAGCTGTATTTGTAGGATCTTGCACAATATGAGACGAGGGTGATGCTTTCCCAGGGGCTACAACATCTCACCTGCGATCTCTGACTGTGTTTAGAAGCTTTTTATTGAGGCTGATCAATTTTAACTGGATGCTGCAGTTCGTCGATGTTTTTGTGGCTTATTCTGAGAGCTTTCGCGAAGAAATACTGATTTGACCTGCATTGGCTGAAAATCCTGAATTGGGAACTGAGAGGAAAGGATTCTTTTGCGTCTGCATGGAATGAGAACAGAATTTAAATTGGGATTGAGGGGTTTCAACAATGACAGTTTCTGTACGGCTAGTGAATCACAGTGTGGGTCTCTTTCTGGTCCTGTAGGGGACAGTGCAACCCATGGTGTATGTCTTGAATCAATAGATCGTTTGTTTGGTTTTACTGTTGTTGCATGCATGAGTCTGCGTCGTTTTAACGGGTCCGCGAGGCTTGTGTTTTGGCAGTAGATTTGAAACGTGGTTTATCCCGTCTGTGTCCTTCAGGACACAAAAGCATCCTTGTCAGAATCGGAGGTAAACAGGGAGGCATTCAGTGTAATTACTCGGCGCTGACGTACACACTCGCACTTGTTCAAATGCACTCGTGGGAATGGTGTTTTCGCTTGAGTGAAAGAGTACAGAGTGTTCAGCTTGTCTCCTTGACTCTTGGTAGGTCAGTAGGTTCATTCCTCACAGATTTGAAGTAAATTTCTTTGCGGTACACAGTAAGATTCTTAAGACGTTCTCTACAAGTGAATGGAAAGACCCCAAGCAGTTTTCTTGAGCATTACTTTGGGTTTGATTTTGGATGCTGAAACTAGAATTAGGTTAGTCCAATTTTGTCCGAACAACGGTCTCAGAACATTTTGACTGAAGAGTTATTGTAGGGTTGTGTTTGAAGTGATGTTGTGCCCGGCCTCCTGTTTCCCACTCCTGAGGGATTTGTCCCAGTTGCGGTGCCTACTCGGTTGGCCACGACAACGAGGTGTTTGTGTCACAGGCACAAATCGACCGGTTTGTCATACCAAACCACTTCCAGGAAGCAAGGTGAGTATTGAAGATCATAGTTCCATCTTCAGACACTGGACCGCAAAACCAGTCATAAGGGTAATTTTTTTTAAAATGAGATTTATACATCATCTGAAAGCTGAATAAATAAGCTTTCCATTGATGTATGTTTTGTTTGGATATGACAATATTTGGCTGAGATACAACTATTTGAACATCTGGAATCTGAGGGTGCAAAAAAATCTAAATATTGAGAAATTCGCCTTCTGGTTTTCCTCGTTTGGGAGTCACACTTGTGGTCTTCACGGTCAAAAGTGACTTTTTTCGCCCCAGTAAAATCAATGTAATATATTTTTGTTCAATAGTATTTTTTCTTTTGTATTTTCAGATAATTTCATGGCACTAATTAATATTTATGCAATAATTATGATGAATTTCTGCCCATTGAAAATAATACAAATGTTTTAAAAATATATTTTTATATTACTTTTCAATGAATGGAGTATTTCATGTTAAAATAGAGTCAATGCCTTTAAAATCCCATTTTTGAAGCCAGGTTAGTGCCATCTGGTGGGAGTAAAATAAGAAAAACATCTGCAATTCTATGGTTTAGCCCAGGGCTGTCCAAACTCGGTCCTGGAGGGCACCGGTCCTGCAGAGTTTAGCTCCAACTTGCCTCAACACACCTGATTGGAAGTTATAATTTCATGGCACTAATTAATATTTATGCAATAATTATGATGAATTTCTGCCCATTGAAAATAATACAAATGTTTTAAAAAATATATTTTTATATTACTTTTCAATGAATGGAGTATTTCATGTTAAAATAGAGTCAATGCCTTTAAAATCCCATTTTTGAAGCCAGGTTAGTGCCATCTGGTGGGAGTAAAATAAGAAAAACATCTGCAATTCTATGGTTTAGCCCAGGGCTGTCCAAACTCGGTCCTGGAGGGCACCGGTCCTGCAGAGTTTAGCTCCAACTTGCCTCAACACACCTGACTGGAAGTTTCTATGCCTAGTAAGAGCTTGATTAGCTGGTTCAGGTGTATTTAATTAGGGTTGGAGCTAAACTCTGCAGGATCGAGTTTGGACAGCCCTGGTTTAGTCCATAGATTCCTATATAGGTCTATATAAAAGGCCTATAAATTCTCTAATTGTTTTTAGACATAAATACTTATTTTTATTAAGTTGTGGGTTTGGATATATATTTAGACATTCTCA
>NW_015505218.1:3895751-3896130 GCF_001515645.1 Sinocyclocheilus grahami | reverse complement strand
TATATATATTTTTTTTTTAATGTTGATTTGAAGAGTCAGTTTTTGAATTAGTATGTGTCTGTGTGTGTAAGTGAGTTTGTGTTTGAGTGAGTGTATCTGTTTTGCATTCTTGATGTTTTAGAGTGTAACCCCTTCCTTGCGGTCTACTTTTTTACTGCATTATAGTTATTATTATTGCTTTTATTTTTCATATTTACTGTGTTACAGTCACACCAGTTGTGGGTTTGGATATATATTTAGACATTCTCAAAGACAACTTTTTGTAAAGGTTTAGAATTTTTTTTTTTTTTAAATGTTGATTTGAAGAGTCAGTTTTTGAATTAGTATTACTACAGTCAAACCTGATCACAGAGAAAGCATTTTGTTACACAAAACATTA
>NW_015505218.1:3879057-3895576 GCF_001515645.1 Sinocyclocheilus grahami | reverse complement strand
AAAAAAGCTGTCCCATTGATGGCATGCAAATGTTTGTGTTGGTCTGAACTCTGAACAGACGCATTAGCAGCCGTTCATTCAAATTAAAATGTTTATCGTGCTGAATTTTCACAAGTAATATTTGTCTTATCTAGCCATTTATTTTCATCCGATGTGACTTAGAGATTTCCAACCTGGTAAACCTGGACAAAGGCAGACTTCCTGGATAGTGAAAGTTATTCGTTTCACTTGGGGCCATCACTAAAATTCACTGGGCACACAACAAAAGTTTTAATTGTGTGGCCACTATTAAAATTTGGAACAAAACAAAATGAAACGCTCTTTATTATTTGTGTCACATTAGCTCTCTCAGCCAATCTCTCAGCCAAGTATATCAAACTAAATGCCGTTATAAAATAACAGATTTTTTTGAAGTTTGAAGGTGAACCATTGTAAAAAGGGTCATTTTAAATATGTTAGTGCTAAATGATCTGGTAAAATATGAGTTAATATTTCTGGTTTGTTTCGGATGGAATTTCGGGGATACAAAAGACAAAAAGGTTAGGAAACACTGACTTATGCTGGATAGCTACACTAAAACAATGATATGTTAAGCAATTAATGGGGAAACTCCCTGTTTAGCGACCCCCCCATCCTGGTTTTGACATTTATGTTGACGTTTGTCTTAAGCATCCATTAGGCTGCCAACACCCCAGCCGACATCACACACTGATATACTGTGGTGAAGTTCCAATTGGACACTCGTGGCATCTGCCAGGGAGATTTTCCCTCTCCTGTGTCTGGAGAGAACGCTGGGAAATGTTGTGAAATCTTGAGTTGCGTCAGCATGACATGTTTCTTTATTGTACAGATGAATTAGCACACTGATGCTTAGAGACGGCAGCAGACTCGTCTCAACCTGCCGGCCTTGTTCAGTCAGAGCACTGCCAGCTACAGCCACAAACACACAAAACACACACACATTCTCACCCGCACTGTCATGTACATGTACACGACTTTCCTAACGCCTGCTCGAATGTGTGATTTACTACGTAGACTATGAAAACAAGGTCATCAGAGCGCATGAGTTTCCACTCCGAGTAAAATTATAATACCAAGTTCATTTAATAGAATTTAATATTTATTTGACTAATTAAATTCAGGAATAACTGTTAGCAAGAAGATTAAAAAATATATATATATATATTTTTTTTTTAATGTTGATTTGAAGAGTCAGTTTTTGAATTAGTATGTGTCTGTGTGTGTAAGTGAGTTTGTGTTTGAGTGAGTGTATCTGTTTTGCATTCTTGATGTTTTAGAGTGTAACCCCTTCCTTGCGGTCTACTTTTTTACTGCATTATAGTTATTATTATTGCTTTTATTTTTCATATTTACTGTGTTACAGTCACACCAGTTGTGGATTTGGATATATATTTAGACATTCTCAAAGACAACGTTTTGTAAAGGTTTAGAATTTTTTTTTTTTTTAAATGTTGATTTGAAGAGTCAGTTTTTGAATTAGTATTACTACAGTCAAACCTGATCACAGAGAAAGCATTTTGTTACACAAAACATTAGGTGCATTCTTGATGTTTTAGAGTGTAACCCCTTCCTTGCGGTCTACTTTTTTACTGCATTATAGTTATTATTATTGCTTTTATTTTTCATATTTACTGTGTTACAGTCACACCAGTTGTGGATTTGGATATATATTTAGACATTCTCAAAGACAACGTTTTGTAAAGGTTTAGAATTTTTTTTTTTTTTAAATGTTGATTTGAAGAGTCAGTTTTTGAATTAGTATTACTACAGTCAAACCTGATCACAGAGAAAGCATTTTGTTACACAAAACATTAAAATTCTATAAAAATGTAACAAAAATGAACATAAATGTTTTTTCAGAGCTTAATCCTTCTGGGTCTGATTTGATTTCAACTTCTTATTTCAGTTTTCTGACTCGTTTTGGCTATATGGTTATAGCCATACCAATTCATTTGAGTGTGTATACAACCCTCAACGGACACCTTGGCAATTGAATCGCCATTGGCTAGATTTTTTATTTTTTTTACTCGCCAGACTGAAATACTATACTATATATGTATATATAAAAAGTTATGCCATTTTACAAACATATATAATGTTTGTAAAATGGTACAGCTTTTTAAATATCTGAAAGTACACTCTTAATATCAGTCAGTCAAGCATTATATTATGATAATCAAGTGTTATTTAATAATAGAAGTTTAGTAATTAGAATTTATACTTGGTAACCATGAACTTAGGACTGGTGCTGGTGCTTTTTTTTGGTCATTCAGTGTTCCTGTAAAAAAAAAACAAAAGAGTGTTCTGTGAGTGAAAATATATCTGTGCTAATCATATACTCAGCCTCCAACTCACACACTGGCGAGTAAAATCTGAGAATTTATTAGCCATTGGCTAATATTAGACATCATTTAGTCGCCCAGAGTGAAGATTTAGTCGCATATGTGAGTGATTTACTCGCAATATAGAGGGTTGGTATAATTGTGTATGTTTGTGTTTGTGAGTGTGTGTGTAAGTGAGTTTGAGTGAGTGTATCTGTTTTGCACTTTGATGTTTTAGAGTGTAACCCCTTCCTTGCTGTCTACATTTTTACTGCATTATAGTTGAATTATTGCTTTTATTTTTCATATTTGCTGTGTTAGTCACACCAGTTCATAGGTGTGTGAGTGGATGTGTTGGTTTTGCACTCTTGAAGTTTTAGTTTCACCCTGTCATTGCTGTGTACTTTTTTTCTGCGTTGTCAGATTTGTAGATTGTACACTCAAAAGTTCTCAGAATTTGTGTTTTTGGCGATTTCCCATTCATTTCCTATGGTCGGTCATTTTTGACCGAAGACGACAAGTGTGACTTATTTTTTTACGGCCACTTAACCTGCTCGAATCATGCCCTCAATTTTTTCCAAATGCCATAAAAGTCACCAAGTTTCGTACCATTCAGATGAAGCTGTGATTTTAAATTCAAAACAGAACATTTTTTGGTCAAAAGTGATCGAAAAGCACCAGCGGGTTAACGTTGTCCAAATGAAGTCATTAGCAATGCACATTACTAATCAAATTAAGTTTTGATATATTTATGGTAGGAAATTTACAAAATATCTTCATGGAACATGATCTTTACTTAATACCCTAATGATTTTTGGCATAAAAGAAAAATCGATACTTTTGACCCATTCAATGTATTGTTGACTATTGCTACAAATAGTGAGCGACTTAAGACTGGTTTTGTGGTCCAGGGTCACCTATATTATGGGACTTGTTCATTAGCTGTTTAATGCAGGAACATACTAGATTTTTTCCCCTTCACTCATTTTACTTGTTTCCATACATGTCAACTGGCAGTAAAGCATGCATTTACTGGTAAAGGTGGGGGAAAAAATTAAATGTAGGCCTAATACAATTTCTGGAAAGTCTGAACATTACGGGAATAGGGAATGAAGTTGTGCCACCTATGGGGAATATTGTTGCGGTGCTTACAGGAATATAATCATGCTTTTAAGAATGCTCTCATAATAGTATAATGGTAATAGAATGCAGAGTTTTAAGAAAAAAATCCATAAAAGATTAAAGTTAAGACAATAAAGTCACAAAGAAACTAGCCTCAAAGTAGACATTATAAAACAATTAGTAAAAGGCTTAATTAGTAAAAGGATATGGTTTGACTTTATTTTTGTAAAAGGGATATTTTGAAATGATTCCCAAACATTGACTTTTTATTCTCAAAATTGTAATTTTGTTATTTTTATTTTAATGTTGCACTAAAATGTTGTCCTACTGTACAGAAGTCTCAGATGCTATCTCAATGTCAATTATACTATGTATATACAAACACATTACACTAATTTCTGCGTTAAAAACATTAAATGTAATTGAAGAACTGAGCGAGAGCGAGATGATGGCACGCAAGGATTCCCCTCCCCCCTCTAACCTAATTACGCTGGCCTTCACTGGGCTGATTTCAGCTGTGAAACTTTTAACTAAATTGCTATTGATTCCAGAGTGAGAAAGCGAGTGTCTAGCCTTCCATTGCAGTGGTTGCAGTGGGTGCGACGGCTTGCCACTGATCAGGAGAAATCAGATTTCTCTATGCCTGATGCACGGACCTTTCGTAAGGCCCCCAGAGTTGATTCTAATTATGACCCGAGCCCAGCCTCTTCCCAGCAGTGATGAGGTCATGTGCAGACATGGTGTCTTATAAGAGGGGACCAAGATGCTGGTGGCCTCACTTGGTCTCAAGAGCGCTTTCTCTTGCCATTTCATATGCACTCACCCTGCCCTTGAGGGAGAAGGGAAAAGAGATGGTAATGATGCCATCTCGTCTGTCCTGGATTCCGTCTCTGGGGATCTGAGTGCGGAGACGCCATCCTTTTCAACTGACACATTGGTGATGGCAACTCAAGGTCCTCCTGCTTGTTAATGGAGAAGAGATAAGCCTGCCTCTCATTCATTGCTAGGTGTATGGGAAACATCAATAGTTTCTTGAAATGAGGCTACCCAGCACTTCCCAACTGTCAACATTGTTGGCAGAGGCATCAGTCATTTGGTAAAAGCAAAAGTACCCTTGAACTGAACGGTACTTGTAATTTACAATAAACAATGTGTTTATCTGGCAGTTTGTTGTAAAGTTAAGCATATTGCTTGCATACTTTCAGTAAATTTTATTAAGTCTGTTTGGCCTTAAAGGTGGGGTAAGTGATTTCTGGTAGCCAATGTTGATATTTCAAATCACCAAAACAAACACGTCCCTACCCTAAAAGGGTCTCGCCCCTAATTTGATAGCTCCGCCCCACACATACGTACGCAACCCAGACAACGATTAGTTCTGTGAAACAAAGCAAAACCAATGTTACACCGTGTCTACACCGGACGCGAGCGGCGCGGAGCGACACAAAAAACTATTACTCATTATAATCAGTGATACTGTCTACACTGGATGCGGCGCGACAAAATACTATAGAACTCATTATAATCAGTGATACTGTCTACACTGGATGCAACGCTGCGCGGCGTGGCAAAATACTATATAACTCATTATAATCAGTGATACTGTCTACACTGGTTGCGATGCTGCGCGGCAAAATACTATATAACTCATTATAATCAGTGGTACTGTCTACACTGGATGTGGCGCGGCGTGACACGACAAATCCCCGACAGAAAACTGCTGCTGCGTTCTGATTTTCAACGGTCGATTTGTCACGTCCGGTGTAGACACTGTGTTCACCTATTGATAAGAAACAAAGCAACCTCTGTGTCCGATCGCAGGCCTTCCTGCTCCTTGAGTTCTCTCCAGCACTGGAAAGCTGATCCGATATTTACACAGGTCCTACTTCCTGCCTTATCGTAAGCCGCTTTTTCCTCTTTTTTAAAAATTTTTTTATCAGCCATCTCTATTTTTCTGCCGCTCGGCTCGGCTAATGTCTGTCCTGTGCACTGAGCGCTCTCTCCTCCGCATCATGAGTAGACACGCCCCTTACTGCTGATTGGCTACAAGTTTGTTTTGGTACTCGGCCCGACTCAGTTATCTAAAGCATCTTTGAAAAAATACATATAGCCCACCTTTAAGATGCAAAAATGTCAATAAAATGTATTGTAGCAAACTACTTTTAAGGACTCTTTTTTTTTTTTCTTTCTCAAGGTCTAGGATTCTTTTATTGTGCATTGAGAAATATCCAGGCCCAGATGCCGTTTAGAAAAAAAATAAGCTCTTTGCTTCTAATAAGTTTTGAAAATTTAAGCATTTTAGCTTAGGGTAAGACAAAACTACCAAAGAACATCTGAAGACTGTGACTCTTAAGTGCCCATTTCGTGTTCTGGTTTATTTCCAATTCAACACACAAAAAAAACAAATTAATAAACTGTCAAAATTCATTGTCATTCATCAAAATGAGCATATCCAATGACTTCCCCTCTTGGCTAAAGTGGTGAGATATAATTTGTAACTTAAATGCACAAATGTGTAAATAATTCAGTAGCTAAGCTCCCAGCCCAGGGTCTATGTGTCTCCACAGGGCTAGCTTGGCACAGAATCAAGGATGTACTAGAAAGAGAGCACTTCACTTATTATTTCATCAGGTCTCTGGAGCAATGTATGCTGGTGATAGATTTAAAGTTTTAATTAAAGCTAATTCAATTTGTTGCCAGTGGCAGATGTATTTGTATGTTGGTCCTCTGCTCATTTTATCGGAATTTATTTTTTTTTTTTTTATTGTGGGCATATTGGTACAGTCATTGACTCAATGTTCCGATGCACTGTTGAAATGCACAGTTAATTTGTTCACTCTAGGGTCTAATCCAATGCAAGGTAAGTGATATACAGGGTTCACTGCTGGAATCAGGTATAGTAATGACTAAATACACACATGCGCATAAAATCACACACTTTAACAGTGTACCCTAAACAGACACTTGATACTATTCCTTCCTACTACACCAATACCCTCAGCTCCAACAGACTCTAGACAGAGGCTTTATCTCCACCGTACTGACTTAGGATTACTGCTCAAAATCTTGTCATTCTCTCGTTAAAAAGGTGAATAAGAGGATAACTGTCTGAATGGAGGGAAGAGATGGGACGCATAAACCTTCCACACCTCCAGAAGTCAGATTGTTTGATTCGTAAAAGAAAGGCTGGGAAATGAGGAAGGATTAGCGTAATGAATTTGAGGGTATTTGGACATAGGCCATGTTCTAATAAAAGACAGTTTGGAAAACCCAGTGTAACGTGAAGGAGATATAACGATTCTTTCTCCCCAGCTGCCTCTTAACAGCTTTTGACAATAAATGTCAGTGTTTTAAGGCAGTTACGGCCTCTAGGGTCTTCTGGACCACTGGATAACGGCTGCCACTCATTGATTTTTGCTAGGCAGCCAGTGACTTACCACTCAGATTAATAATTAATTTGGCAGATATTGAGGGGAGGGGGGAGGGGGGGTTGGTTGAATGCCCACACCTCCAGTTTGCTCTAACCTGATAGAAACGGATTGTCCTATGGTGTAATGATTTACTCTAATTAATGAAGTTTACATAGATTTTCTGGAAACTTCATAAGAAAGAATCAGATAATGCTTTATAAAATCACTTTAAATGGGGAAAAAAAATCTAATTCATTTTCTTAGCTTGTGTGCTTGAAAAAAGTATTTTTATTTGGTCTTAACATCATTGAGCTTGCATTTGGTCAGAAAACCAGTAGGTTCGCTCCTTTTCCCCAGCCCATTCATGCAAGGATTTTCTTTCTTTGTTGCTTTGCCTATGGTCTTGAATTCTAAACCTTTACCTATAATTTGAGCTGAATACCTTGTTTTTAATGCAGCTCTGCTAAGCTGATGAAATTCCCTGGGAAGGGCATTCATCAGGATATTGTGGGATTTCACCTTTTGTTGTTGTAAGTCCAATCCTGTAGGCCAGTCAGAGAGATAAATGTTGGTTTTACAGTGAGCAAAGAAAGTCATGCAGTGTGCACATTTCCAGCAAAGTGAGCAGATTGGGGTAACATTCATATTTGACCTTCATTTAAATTCCCTTCCTGAGATAATCAAAGAGAGAGCCTTGCTGTGCTATTCATCTTGAAGCAACACGATCCGCCCCACTTCTTTTCCCAAACTGCATGGACACGTGCATAAGAAATGAGAGGGTTGTCACAGCTTGACACATGATTAGCAGCAACGTCACTTCTATGGCAAGTACACACACGAACAGACGTAAATTACTCTATGCAATTTATGGATTCGCTTCAAATGATACTGACATATCTAGACACATGGCCTAGTTCCCTCTTTGCTTTACCTATATATAATTCCCTGTCTCCCGTGTCCTTGACCTGCCCTCCTGAAATCCCCTTATCCTAGTTTTCCCTTTATTCTCTCACCATTTGTCAGCCTCCCACTCACCTTTCCTGCTACTCTGTCTTTGTCCTTCATCATCAGTTACTCTTTCAGTGTTTTCCCATTACTTACCCAAGCGCTCTTGATCTGAACTCTCTTCACTCTCTTTCAGTCAGTCATTAAGTATCTCTTCAAATGTTTTTTGTACCGGTGCTCATGCAAGTCTCATTTCTGTTTTCCCGCAGTATGTCTCAGCTGGATGTCTGCTGTCCCTTCATCACAGTGAGAAGCCGGAGCACGAAGAAGTGTGTGAGTTCCGCCCCTACACCTGCCCATGCCCGGGGGCTTCCTGTAAATGGCAGGGCTCCCTGGAGGCCGTCATGCCACATCTCATGCATGCCCACAAATCCATTACCACCTTACAGGGCGAGGACATTGTCTTTCTGGCCACGGATATTAATCTACCGGGGGCTGTGGACTGGGTCATGATGCAGTCATGTTTTGGTCACCACTTCATGCTGGTTCTAGAGAAGCAGGAGAAATACGAGGGACACCAGCAGTTCTTTGCCATCGTGCTGCTCATTGGCACGCGAAAGCAAGCGGAGAACTTTGCCTACCGCCTCGAGTTGAACGGCAACCGTAGGCGGCTCACGTGGGAGGCCACGCCGCGCTCGATCCATGATGGCGTAGCAGCAGCCATCATGAACAGTGACTGTCTTGTGTTTGATACCTCTATTGCCCACCTGTTTGCAGACAATGGCAACCTGGGTATCAACGTGACCATCTCCATGTGCTGAGGTGGCAGCGTAAGGCTTTATCCAGTGACCCAAACCTTGGACAACCTCTGCTCCCTATCAGACTGCAGGATCTGAAGGCAATGGTTGGGAGATGTATACATTTGTGTATATTTCGGTTCAAGAGTCATCCGCTAAAACAGCGCACACTTTCCAGATTCACAAGTAGGTTAGTTTGCTAGGTTAGGATGACAAGAGTCCTTCTCGAGATGAAGCGGGGATTTGCAGGTGTTAGCAACCCGTTGAAGGCATTGGTGCAATTGAGAATTTCTTTTGCACACCGCAACTTTCTGATTACGCCTTCAGTAGAAGTTCAGGTGTGGATAAATACCATCACAGAATCAAAATGCTAACTTGGGAAGAGTCTAGGCATGAAGGTGTAACATTTGCCTCAGAAGCTTCTAAAACCTATGTTGTACAAAACTGCACTACTTTTAGTCTATGGATATTGCGTGAAACCATGGAAATTGTACATGGCAATGTAAATGGTAATCCTCTGAATTTCATGGTTGTATATTGGCTTGATAAAACAATGCCCATGGTGGAAATGCAGTGTGCATGGTGGAAATAAAATTCACTTGCAAAAATGAGTATATAGCCACCATGTTTTTAAGGCAAGAATCTGACCTCTTCACTATGTTTTTTCTTTTAATCTGTCGTCAATGTTGCAAGACGTAATGAGGACAATACTTTGTTTATTTTATGGTCCTTATCCAGAGTAGAGAACTGGTTTGTGATCAACACAAATATAAGCTCAATAAAATGACAGAACTACAGCCAACCATTTCAAATTTTGTTACCCATGATCTAATGCCACGATTTTTTTTTAAAGGGATAGTTGGCCTATAAATGATAAATCTGTTATTTAATTGCCCTTATTTGCGGAGCACCAAAGGAGAAGTTAAGTAGAATATCTCCGCTGTTCTCTAGCAGAGGACAAAAAGCACCATATAGACCATACAACCTGTGCTCTATATTTCAAGTCTTCTGAAGCCATATGATAGCTTTGTTAAGAGGCAGACTGAAATGTAAGGCTTTTTACTGAAAATATCTAATTGTATGAAAAAGAGCAGCTCACACATTTTGCTAGATGACTTCTATACAGGTTTCAATAACACAAGGTGAGGAAATGACAATTTCCATTTGTTAATGAACTATTTATTTTATATAGGTGTTCCACCTTTGCGTTTTAGCGTACTTTGTCTTGTCAACAGTGACTGTATGTAAAAGATTTAGCCTGTGCACAAACAACAACTGTTATTTTCTCGTTGATAAAGTGTCCGCATTTAATTGGTTTTGTTGTCTTTGTACTTTTTCTTACTTTATATTTAAGGTATCTTTAAGAAAAGCTTTTGTAAAAATATAAACAACTTTAGTTTTGTTGGTATTTGTTGTTACTGTTACGTCTCTTACAAAATGATCGTTTAGTCTAGCTTTGTTTACTCTAGTTCTTTCAAACCCAGTAAGATCTGAGCAATTTCTCACTCTCCTCTTTGATCAATGAACCCACACAATGCCTTACTAGTATACAAACTCAGTATTTTAGAGTCTACCGCCTTCTAGGACTCCGTGTCAAGTTCAGGTCACTATCCTCCAAACCTCCAGTGTCTTGAAAGACTTAAATTTTACAAAGTGGCATTTTGAGTGGGAAGGACATGGCACGTCATTCTACTTTGCCCCCAAAACCTGCTGCAGTAACCGTTTCACTTACACTGATCAAGTACAGAACCCAGCCTCTCTTCAAATACCTCTGATGACTTTGGAGATGTCTGTGCGAGAAGAGCATTGATATCCCTGAATGTGGGTGGTTCTGTGAAGAGATCTCAAGTTTGATGCACAACTGACGCTCTCAGCTCTTCTTCATATGTCTGCTGTTTTACTCCTTCTGAAAAATAATTTAAAAATGTAAATTAAATGTTTTATAAATCTGTTGTGGAGCAAATGTATTGATTTTGATATTGATTTTTTTTACATTTAGAGACCCATAGGACAAGATGAAAGTGTGCTCATGTGGTCAATGTCTCCGCTCCTCAAACACATGGACAGTCTCTCGTCCCCGATGCTTGTTCTCTCTACATGCAGTTGTCACGGCAACTAAATATGCAAATGAGAAATCTAGCTCATTCATTCCTAGAAGAAAATTCTTGTATATATATTTTTTAAAATGTTCTTGATTAGTCTGAAATCACTTTTTCACACCTTTTTTGTAGATTACTTCAAAATTAGTGAATCTGTCATGGTATATACAGGTCTTGGATCATTCCTCTAAAGATCTATAAGAAATTATGCAGTTGAACCAAATGGATGGTGACTGTACAACCTCTATAATTTTAAGTCCTGCATAAAAATATCAAATGCATGTTGAACAGGACAAAGTACCTGCATGTAGATCACAAGCCCTGAAGGAAGCTCCAAGCTTCCAGGTCTATGGGGCATGACTCCTACGGCATTGGGATGACAATGCAAAGCTTGTGCAATAAAGAATAACAATTTAGTCACAGAAAACAGAACCATGTTCAGTTCGCACATTTAGCCTAATCCGTTTCTATTTTCAAATAAAACACTGATATATTCTGATGTCTTAATTCTGATATGACCATCCACTTCTTGTAGCTTGTTGCAGATTGTTGTAGCTCCAAGACAGAGACAAGACATATACCATGTCAAAAGAGACCACCAGGCATCTGTCTCTCTCCCACGGCATTTTAGACTCCCATACACAGAAGTGAACACAAAACTGAATAAATACATTTTAATGAAGTGAGCAGGTTGTTTCCTGAGCTGTGTGCCATTCCTTGCAATCAAGCCATCACGATCAATATTGAGCACCACATCCTAATGAACTTGCGAATAAACAAGTCTCTGTCAAGGAGTAGAATACTTAACATTCACGGCAATGAAATGATGAGATGTTTCCTGTGCCAACCCAGTGATACAAATATTAGCATGTGCGAGTTTACAGGTCCATCAATATGAAAAACCCTAACCATAGTTATTTCAAATGCACGATTTGAATAAAAGGTATTTTAAATAAATAAAGGTTAAAGTCACAATGAAACACAAGTACTGACATCTTTTCTTCGGTACCGTGATGTACATCTGAGTGAAACAGATTATCAAAAAAGAAAAAAATGTAGGGTGGAAACTTGGTTCAGTCCATTGACTGTTGAATAAATTTAGGCAAATCTGCTGAATGTGAGCTTGTTGAGCATTCAAGCCCTCCAGGGAAGTTCATATTTACAAGTTGGGAAGTCGTAATTATGATGCTGGGTGCATTCAAAATTGATTTGGTTTAAGTAAGATGGCAATGTAACGTTCCTACAAAATGGAAAGTTAAGCAAGATTCTCCACTTCAAAACTAAGAATAAAGAATGTGCATCTGTGTTTTTGCTTTTTAATGTTCTTATTAAATTCAAGAAGGTTCTGTAAATTGTTATATACTCGATCATGATTGTACAATAATATCGTATTTTTTGTACATGCTTCGCACCATGTCAGGTTCTAAGCAGGCGTACAAACTTTTCCTTGTGGCAGAGTCGTAGTACTACAGGTATTTGGAAATCTTAGAAAATCACAGGGTAGGGGAGTTTGATCAGGGTTGGAGCTAAATTCTGCAGTGCACTGGCCCTCCAAGGCAAGATTTGATGAACCCTGATTTAGATGTTGAGTGGTGCTGTTTTATATGCAGTTGCTATTTATAGATTTCACATCTGGAAGAGAGGCGTGCACATGTTTTTTGTGCGTACGTTGGAATCACACGTACGCACATTTGAGAATTGAGATTTGATCAAAAGTAGGACCGTTTCTATGGAACATTTTATAAATGAGGCTCCTGAATTTCCCACTCGTAATTATGACTTTGTGGTGGAATTCATGTGCGTTCAACTCATAAATACAATATTTCAGAAAAGATTTTATTGCACCTTTGCAGTCAATTGTAAGAAAAGTGTAGTTAAATAAATTGTTCACAAAAAGAACATGCATTTAGAAAATAGATGAATTTATTACATGCATGACATCTTGTAAACAAAACCTGGAACATACACTCTAAAAAATGCTGGGTTGTTTCAACCCAATGTTGGCTCAAATATGGACTAACCCAACTGTTGGGTTAAAAAGCTCATTTAAAAATTTAACCCAACAGTTGGGTTAGTCCATATTTGACCCAACATTGGGTTGAAACAACCCAGCATTTTTTAGAGTGTATACTATCCATCTCACAGAAATCACAACCATTTCAATAGTCAGTACTGCAATATATTAGTCTTGCTTTCTCACCCAATTCTACTTTTAATTTCTGTTTTTAGAGGCTATAGTAATATAATTTGCAGTATTGAATGGTGTTGCTGCAGAAAGCTAATATTTTGTTTTCGACCTGTTCCTTTAACTATTATTTAACATTCTCATGGTAAATATTCACGATTTAGTTTGGAAAATACTGACTGTGGCTAAAATGTCAATAAGATTGCTTACAACTACAGAAGACGGCTACATCCAAAGACCTGATGACCTGTTTGTATATTTAGATGGAGTTCCATTAAGAACTAGTGTGAACATCTTTTTATCTCTGTTTTTTGATTGCTTATTGAAAATGGGGTTGGTGATCGATGTAGTCTAACGTGAGCATTGCAAGGAAGGACATCACACAGGGGTACAGCATACACTATTAAAGTTCAGTGCAAACAGATATTTGACCTTTAACTTGAACGTTTAGTGTCTGTGAAGAGTCACATCTGCAGTACTCCTGATTGGCCAATTATGAATACTTCGTATTCGACCGCTCATGAATTGAACAGATCATAGTAACTCGTGGTTATAACAGATTGACTTAAGGGTGATTAGCTTAATTTACTGTATTAAAAGCTGTGCTAACTGTGTAATGTTTTGCTATGAAAAGAAATTGGGCATGAAAGGAAGTGTGTGATTTTATTTTTTATCAGGCTAGATAAATTTACAGCATCAGCCCAGATGTCCAATAATCACACCACACATTTTAATGTTCAACTTCGTGTTTATTACTATTGAATTCTGTGTGTTTATTTACTCAGTATATCTGTGTAATTGTTTTATCTTTTCTTGCTAGGTTATTGAATATGTTGTCGTGGCCATAGCGATCATAATTATTCATTAGCGATGAATTGCTGTTTCCTGTTGAGCAGGTATAAATGGGTAATGTACACATCTGCTTGGTCTGATATTGTTTTTGTTTTTTTTAACTGAACACACTTAACTAAATGTATTTTAATAGTTTTACAACTGAAT
Organism: Sinocyclocheilus grahami; assembly: GCF_001515645.1. NCBI lineage: Eukaryota > Metazoa > Chordata > Actinopteri > Cypriniformes > Cyprinidae > Sinocyclocheilus > Sinocyclocheilus grahami. Next base: position 3,881,680 of record NW_015505218.1, on the reverse strand, counting down.
CCATAATGATTGGTGTACTTTGATTGCATCGTAATTTTGGAGTTTATTGTTGACACTGTTAAACAAGACATTTTTGGTCTTTGTACCATTTAAATTCAAATAAAATTTGTGTATTAAAAGCTGTGCTAACTGTGTAATGTTTTGCTATGAAAAGAAATTGGGCATGAAAGGAAGTGTGTGATTTTATTTTTTATCAGGCTAGATAAATTTACAGCATCAGCCCAGATGTCCAATAATCACACCACACATTTTAATGTTCAACTTCGTGTTTATTACTATTGAATTCTGTGCGTGTTTATTTACTCAGTATATCTGTGTAATTGTTTTATCTTTTCTTGCTAGGTTATTGAATATGTTGTCGTGGCCATAGCGATCATAATTATTCATTAGCGATGAAATGCTGTTTCCTGTTGAGCAGGTATAAATGGGTAATGTACACATCTGCTTGGTCTGATATTGTTTTTGTTTTTTTTAACTGAACACACTTAACTAAATGTATTTTAATAGTTTTACAACTGAATCCATAATGATTGGTGTACTTTGATTGCATCGTAATTTTGGAGTTTATTGTTGACACTGTTAAACAAGACATTTTTGGTCTTTGTACCATTTAAATTCAAATAAAATTTGAATTTATTTGTCAAATGAGTGTACTGTGTGTAACATGATGCCAGGTAGCCATTATACAGTTAATTACTGCAGACAGATATTAAAAAATTCTATACCCCCCCAAATATACTGTATAAATGACTATCTCTGCTCAATTTCACCTGTGTTCTCTTTCACGACTGTGATCTCCGTGTTTGGTAAACCCTTGGTCATTTCCTCTGTCTCGCTCCCTTCTGTCTCCATCACGTTCCCTTTCTCTCTCACGCTCTCTTTCCCCATTATTCTCTCTATCAACACCCCTTCCTTTATCTCGTTCTCTGTCTCCCTGCCGTGTGTCTTCATGTCTTTTATCCTCTCGGTTTCTGTCTGTCTTTTTGTCGTCTTCTCGATCCCTTTCCCTCTCACCTCTATACCTATCTCTGAATCTGTCCACCTCATCTGCTCTGTCTTGTGGGTTCCTGAAGTCTTGTCCCGATCTGTCCCTTCTGCTTCCTGCCGGTCCTTTCACGGCATACTTCTCGTATGTCGTGTCCTCCTTCTCCTTCTTCACTCTGACATGAGATGATGCTGACGGCTCAGTCCGTGCCTCATGTTTCTCTTTCTTTAGTGCTTTTTTCTTCTCTTTCTTCTCCTTTTTCTTCTCCTTTTTATCTGAAGTATAACAATAAATCAGTCATTTAGTCAAAAAACTAAAATACTGTTTATTAAATAATAAAAGATAAACATCTTGAAAAAAATCGTATCAAATAACCTCTTTTCACCTTTTTTTGGCTTTTTCACAGGTACAGCATGTTCTTCCTCAGACCCTGACTCAAAGGAGGAAGGCAGGGGCACTTTAGGAGCACATCCCTCTTCTCGCAAACATTTAGTGACATCGTCAATGTCTTCGTTGTCCTTGGGTGGTCGATAATTTGCTACATGGTCCACACGTATGGTTCGCCCCTTAATCTTTAAAGCAGAAAAAAAATAACAATTAAGAAACAAAAATATAAGCAACACATGAGTCAATTACATGACACTATTATTTCCCCGATATATGAGTTCCTTTCTTAATGAATAAATGAAGGAAGGAATGAATGAATGAATGAAATAAAATATAATAATTTGACCTCTTTATAACAAACTAGGGCTGGGCGATATGGGCAAAAATATTATCACAATATATTTATTTTCCATATCATACAATATTAATATTTGTCACAATATTAATTTACCGTTAATGGGGAATTAAATACTGTCCACATGTTTTAGGCCTTGAGAATAAACAAACATAACTTTGTTCACAATAATAATAATAATAAAACAATTTTAAAAAAAATTCAGGGCCCCATGAAATCGGTTTTATTTTTTCCTTAAAGGGGTCCTATGATACGATTTCAATTTTTCCTTTCTCTTTGGAGTGTTACAAGCTCTTGGTGCATAAAAAAGATCTGTAAAGTTGCAAAGACTAAAGTCTCAAATCCAAAGAGATATTCTTTATAAAAGTTAAGAGTCAGCCACACCTACCTAAAACAGCTCGTTCTAACACGCCCCCACATATCTACGTCACGATGTGGGAAGATTTGCATAAAGCCGCCCAAATGTTCACGCAAAGAAAGAAGGCGTAACTTTTATTCTCGCTGTAGTATTGTTGTTGCCGCCGCCATGTCGTGAAGACGCTGTTTGTTTCGTTGTGAAAGCGAAACTACTTTGTTTGGTCTTCCAAAAGAGGACGATATCCACTTTGTCATGCCTGGAGCTGATCCGTGCTGGTCGCTGAGGAAATACATCAACTTCGCGCTGTAGATCGCCGGATCGGCTTTCACCGTGGACGAAGCGGAGTCCAGCCCGGGGTCGTCACATGTGGTTGCCACAAGCTCACCGGACGCTCCTTCGTTGAATTCGCCAGCCGCGCCGTTCTCAAGCCTGCCGGCCGCTGCTCACTCTAGCCCACCGTGTGTTTTGTTGTGAAAGCGAAATTACATAGTTTGGTCTTCCAAAAGAGGACACGACTAGAAATCAGTGGTTAAGTTGT
>NW_015505218.1:3846602-3878994 GCF_001515645.1 Sinocyclocheilus grahami | reverse complement strand
GTAAAAAGACAGTATAAGTCATTATAATCCGTAATTATGTCCCCATTGGATGCAACAAATGCCTCGTTTATAATGGGTTTTAATGTTTTTGTCTCGTCACTCCAGCCGGGACACGGCATCAACAGTATGTGAGGGGCGTAACATTTCCGTCACATGCTTGAGGTATTCGGCCAATCACAACGCACTGGATAGCTGGCCAATCACAGCACACCTCGCTTTTTAGACCGATGAGCTTTGTAAAAATTTACGTGTTTCAGAAAGGTGGGGCATAGAGGAGAAACTATAATGTACAGTATGTGGAAAATAATGTTTTTTTTAACCTTAAACCGCATAAACACATTTCATTACACCAAATACACAAAATAATGTTCTTTTTAGCAGCATCATATGACCCCTTTAATTCTTTTTTCCATTTTATTTTTTTCTAGATTTTGTTTTATGATTCAATACAAATTTATCATTAAAAAAATGGTGTCTAATGAAATGAATTGATAAATCATTAACAGCTTGATCATTCTTTTAAAATTTACAACAAAACATTGCATTTTAAAATTTTATTTTTAAAATTCCTTAAAAACAATAATTAAATTACTACTATTATTACTTTGAGAATTATATTTTAGTATACAATAGTAATATATTTCTGACAATTTCTTCAAGTTAAACCCGACTTTTAATCTGACGCGTTATCGTGAAGTTCTTTCAGTTTTACTTTCAGTTTCAGTGTGTATTTGATAGTAGTATTTTTATTTTTATTTTTTTAAATGCAACAATCATGCAGACTTATTAGCGGCATACATGGACTGGCTACTTTACTTATGCTGTGTAATAGACTGTAAGATTAAGCCATATCAAGTAAAAATGTCCAGAGCTTATCATCAACAACATTTTCGATCTCGATATGATATTGTTTTATCACCCACAGGGACGTGGGAAGTAGGGGTGCTGAGGGGGCTGCAGCACCCCCTGTTTTCACATGGTTGCAAATGCAACGCGAAGTTTGTAGCATTTAATAATTTATTTGGTATGATCTCTGAAATGTAAATTGTAAGTGGGCTATAATAAAGCCATGTTTATCTTTATAAACATGATTAATTTTACTTGTGATGTTTTCTATATGGGATTATTAGCCTAATTCTCATGAACACGTGACGCTAGCGCCCATTAAATATGATTATTTTAACACATAGAACATAGTCCAGTAGTAAACACACAACTGAATAAGCAACTGGAAGAAGCCTTTCACCTTGATTCCATTAAAGTTATCCACAGCCAGAATGGTGCTCCTTTGATCTTCATAGCACAGGAAGCAGAATCCTTTGGATTTACCCGTCTTTTTATCTCGCACCAAGTTGATGTTGGCAATCTCTCCGTACCTGAGATGCACAGAGGAGGATCAAGCTTTACTAGGAGAAAAAAAAAACTGAAGTGCTGACTTCTTTAGCAAAACGTATTAAAACGTGTTTGAAATGTAGGCAAAAACATGGGGATGAGCAATTAGGACTTACTGAGAGAAAACACAGATGGCGTCTCCTTCTGTCAGCTCATATGGAAGTCCACCTGTAGATTACAGCATATTTACATACAGTGTTGACTGGGTTGGCATTAATTAAAATAAATACATAATTCACTAATAAAATGTTGTTACATTTTTTAACGGTTCTCTTTAGTCTGGCAAATATATGCGAGCAATGAATATACATCACTTTGAAACTTGACACGGTCAAATCAGGATTACAGTACTGTGTACTAGAATGGGCTTCAGAGAAAGACTGAGATCATGCCATTTTGTACAGAAGCACGCTTAAAGGCAGAGTAAGTGATTTTTCAAAAACACTTTAGAAAACTGATTCGGGCCGAATCGCAAAACAAACTTGTAGCCAATCAGCAATAAGGGGCGTGTCTACTCGTGATGTGGAGGAGAGCGCGTTCAGTGCATGGGACGGACATTAGCCGAGCCGAGCGACAGAAAGATAGAGATGGCGGATAAAAAACAAAAGAGGAAAACGTCTGCGGAACGATAAGGCAAGAAGTAGGACCTGTGTAAATATCGGATCAGCTTTCCAGCGCTGGAGAGAACTCAAGGAGCGGAGGCCTGCGATCGGACGCCGAGGTTGCTTTGTTTCTTCTCAATAGGTGAGTAACAGCGTGTCTACAACAGCTAAAGTCTGCCTACACTGGACGCGATCAAACGACCGTTGAAAACCATTTGAAATTTGTGTCAGCACGTCATAAATAGAACCCGGCAGCAGTTTTCTGTCGGGGATTTGTTGCGCCGCGCCGCTCACGTCCGATGTAGACACGGTGTAACATTGGTTTTGCTTTGTTTCACAGAACTAATCGTTGCCTGGGTTGCGTACGTATGTGTGGGGCGGAGCTATCAAAATAGGGGCAAGACCCTTTTGGGGTAGGGGCGTGTTTGTTTTGGTGATTTCAAATATCAACATTGGCTACCAGAAATCACTTACCCTGCCTTTAATCAGTGTCAAATAGGTGAATGCTGCCACCATCTGGCAGAATATAGCCTATCCCAGGGATCTCCAACCCTGCTCTGGAGAGCTACTTTCCTGCAGACTTCAGTTCTGCTTCAACACACCTGTCAGTTATTTTCAAGTAACTCTAAAGACCTTGTAAAGCTGGTTCTAGTGTGTTTGATCAGGGTTAGAGCTGAAATCTGCAGGACAGTAGCTCTCCAGGAGCAGGGTTTGAGACCCCTAGCCTATGCAGAGAGCATTTTAGTGTTTAGTCTAAGAAGCCCATTGCCCAGTATTAAGCAGTCACATACCGATAAAGATCCAGGCGCTGTCCTTATAGACTGAATGCCAGGACACACTGTCTTTGACATCAAGTTCAGCCTCTTTTTCATTCAGTTCATTGATGAGTTTCACTTTGGTGAGCGGACTGCATATAAACAACAGAGATAAAATGAGCATATCTTTTATTCTGTACACAATTTATTGTCTCTATTATTGTTATTCTGTTGTGGCGTCTGCATCATAAGATCAACGTGTGTAAGAATTTATGATTCTTCTATCAGGGGTTATTTATGACTACTTGAAGTCGTGAAAAATGACATGTTTCAACATTTTATCACAGATATCTAAATGTGGCAATAAAGTAAACTGTAACGTAACAAGGATGTTTGTTGTTGTTTTTACTATGTATTCCGAAAGAGTAGTCGCCTTAGTGTTTCATTTACGTTAACCCGTTTACTTGTCTTGTCATTTGTCGGTGTCCCATAAATTAATCACAAAGAATAACTGAATCGAGAATAAGGAAAGTAGTTTACGTTCATGTTTTAGCAGATGAATAATTCGCATTTGGCTACTGCTGCAAAAACTGAGGCCAGTTATTTAGATTTCAACTTCCTGTTTCAATACTGACCGGTCTAGGAATTTTCTTAGACTAATTAGAAACATATGACAACAAATGCACGCGAGATATTTCAATTCAAACGTTCAAAAACATCACTTACTTCATTGTGATGAGCCGCAATCACTCCGGAACGATTTCTTTCGGCGAGTTTTCGAAGTTCGCACGTGGTACTATTTTCTTCCGGGTTAGGAACAAAGGTTTGTGGGATATGTAGTTGACTGGCTCAGGATAGTTGTGCAGTTTCTGTGTTATCATTACTTATGCTGCGTTCAAGTCCTCCTGGGACGTTCGTACTTACGAGTTGACAAGTCAGTTTAGTCGGCACAAGATGGCGGTGTAACCTTCTTTTAATAAATTACAAGAAAATACCACAGGGTCTGTTAACTCTGCTTATTAGGGATGGGTGATACCACTTATTTTGTTTTCGATACGATACCGATATTTTTCAAGGCAGTATCGTCGATATTGATACCGATTCGATACTTCTGAACTAAACTTTTAAATTATGAAATTGATTAAATTATTAAATTACTAAAAGTAAAATGGGTAATAAGCACTTAACTTTATGTTTAAAACGCATTTTAACATTCAATACGCCTTAATTGTAAATTGTTAGGTTATATTTTTGTTTACACATGGTTAAAATATGTTTTTTGTTTACACATGATTCAAATCCACAAATACTACAGTTGAACTATGGTCACTTTTAGTAAAACCATGGTCCATTTTCATAAGGGACTGCCAGTGACCGGCTGTTGCATGCAACCTTTTTATTCTGACAGTGTAGGATTTCTATTAACATTACAGAATAGAACATGATCAATATTATCTTTCAACGTTCGATTTAAATAACTGTAATTGCACAAACTATGTAGGCTACAATTTCAGTTTGTTTATTGTGAAATAACTCTGTCCTTCTGTTTTCTGATAAGCTTTGTTCAGGGCCGCCGTTCCCAAAAGCTTTAATGCTTTCTTATGATAGTTTTGGGAAACGCAGCCCTGTTTGAATGCACTGTCAGAAGTGAGTGAACGCTCTCTGTGATTGATTAGTTCTGTCTTGCAACATTTGCATGTGTTCAGATGAGCAGGAAAATAGTTCTATCCTACACAATTACTCGCTAACAAAGGTTATTCGTCCAATTCAATGCATATTGTATGCATTATTTTTGTTGTTGTTGTTGAATTAACAAAATCGCTGGTAAATAAAACACACCTTAGTATCGATATTTTTTGTTTGAGTATCGTTACTTTCGATACTTGCGTCAGTATCGATATATCGATACTTTGGATCGATACGCCCATCCCTACTGCTTATAGAAAATGAAGAGCAAAGAATTCGCATCAGGTGTGTTTTTCACCTATAGGTGCAAAAATGATAGCATTTTTTCACTTGTATTTCATTAACTAGCTGCGTAACAAGAACATGACCAATTTAAGTTTATAGGACAACTAAACTATCAATTTAAACAAAAATTTACCGTCAACTACAGAAGTTGCATCCACCATGTTTCTCACTGACATGCCCCCAACTCAGAAACTCTGGGCTTAAAGAAAATTTTGAGTTTCCCACTCATAATAACGACTTTGTGGTGGCGTTCATGTGCGTTCAACTCGTAAATACGATATATCCAACATGACTTGAACGCACCATTATTGTGTGTTTGTAGCTTAGAGTGTATTTCTCAAAATTTGCTATTGATTTTGCAGCTGAAGGCCTGAAGCAAACACTGATAGTTTTATTTGCATAAAAGGTCTTCAATAAATTAAAATAGTAGCCTAAACAGTTTGGTTGGTGTATATAGGCCTGGTGTAGGCTATATAGGCCCAGTGGTTTTCAAACTTGTTCCGACCCACAGCTCTGCACATTTTGCATGTCTCCCTAATTTACACACTTGATTCAGATCATCAGTTCATTAGGAAAGAGCTCCAAGAACTCAAATGAGTATGTCATATAAGGGAGACCTGCAAAATGTGCAGAGCAGTGGGTCCCGAGGAACAGGATTGAAAACCACTGATATAGCCTACACTCTTAAAAATAAAGGTGCTTCAAATGGTTCTTCAAGCGATGCCATAGAACAGGGGTGGCGAACGTCGGTCCTGGAGAGCCGCAGCCCTGCAGAGTTTTGCTTCAACCCTAATCAAACACACCTGAACAAGCTAATCAAGGTCTGAACAGTTACTAGGAAGCTACAGGCAGGTGAGTTTTAATTAGGGTTGGAGCTGAACTCTGCAGGGCTGCGGCTCTCCAGGACCGGAGTTCGCCACCCCTGCCATAGAAGAACCATTTTTGGTTACACAAAGAACCATTCAGTCAAAGGTTCTTTAAAGAACCATCTCTTTCTTACCTTTTTGTAATCTGAAGAACCCTCTTTCGCCACAAAGAACCTTTTGTGAAACAGAAAGGTTCTTCAGATGTTAAAGGGTCTTTATGGAACCATTTAGACAAAAAGGTTCTTCTATGGCATCGTGAAGAACCTTTCTTTTTAAGAGTGTATGGAACCCGGACACCAGTGGCAGGAACACTGTGGCAGGGACTTTTGGGAAGCTCTGGGTGACTCCATTATTTAAACATGTTTGCGTGCTGCAGAACTTAAACTAAAACTTAACTAACTATAACTAAACTAACTATAATATATACTCCTAGGCAAGCAGTCCTGCAAGACACCAAAACAATTGCATCAAGCCAAGGCAAAGATGAAACCAAGGCATGCCAGCCCCGCAAGACACTACGGCTGGAGGGATGGAAGGGCCACCCCTACAGTATCAGCCTACCAGTCGCAAGGCTGACTCTCCCAGTGTTGGGGAGTAACTAGTCAAATGGGATTTTGTAATTTAATTACAAAATAAATGTAACTGTAATCTATTACAGTTACTGAGAAAAAAAAAAAGTGTAATTAAATTACAGTTATTTATGAAAGTGTTAGTGATTACAAAGGGCACTAAATCTGAATATTTTCTGAAAAAGCTAGGAGATGTTGAATAATATTAATTTGTTGCTTTGCCTGTTTTTGATGTGCACGATGCCTCCTGCCATTTAAAGGCGATTTAGTAAAGCGATGCTATTCTGGTCCTTTTGATTGGGTTGCGATTGAATTTGCAGCGCACCACATCTGCCAATTAGATCAATCCACATTGCCGCTGAAAGCTACAAACTGTCTAAGAGTTGCCACCATGGCGAGTGATAAAAATGTGTTCCAGTGTTTTAAAAGTGCATTCCAGTGCATTTTTAAAACAGTAAACCTCTGTTGTGCAGCACTTTGCCAAAAAATAAAAGGGTTTAATTTTCATTTGATTAGGATAAATTAAATGATTGTTTCATGCCTTCATCTGATTACCAGAAAAATTAAGAAGAACATTTTATTAGGCCCTATTATTGTTTAAAAAAGGACCCTATACAAAAAAAAAAAAGGTTTAAAATACAGGCCTGTGGCTGTTAATTTCTTTTTATTAATTCACCGTTTGTAAACTGATGTTTACTGTTCATTTTTTTTAAATATCAATAGCATTTGTATTAAAACTATATTCACTGAATGTAATCAAAAACTCGAGAATCGAACCAGGAATCGAATCGAGAGCTTGCGAATCGAATCTGGACATCTGAATCGATACCCAGCCCTAGTTCTCACTCTTCTCAAAGTACTCAGGAGGGCAGTACCTTGCTGTCCTGGAGGATGGAAGTTTGTTTTACCACTGCATGTTTTGTCACTTTACTCTGACCTCATTTAATTTAGTCTATGAAAACACTATTATGATTGGCTTTTTTTTCTCGCTCCACATTCCCATCCTGAGCTTTGGTGGATTTGTTGTGGGACAAACAAAATAAAAAAGAGCCAAACCTCCAAAACCTCCTTGAGGTCGGTGGGTGTGATTGGCCCCGTGTACACACTCCTCTCCTCACTCTTTTCTCTCTACGAGACCATTGTTGTCTCATGATCAACACGATAAAACTCTATCAACAACTGAATAGGCTACACAATGTAAACACTGTTGATAACAGCAGGTGAATTTCATGCTTTATATAGTCCAGTGTCACATTCTGAAACCCATACAGAGCTGAAAGCAGGAGATGTCATTAAACGTTTAAACTAGCCTATATATAGATAGATAGATAGATAGATAGATAGATAGATAGATAGATAGATAGAAAAGAGCCAAACCTCCAAAACCTCCTTGAGGTCGGTGGGTGTGATTGGCCCCGTGTACACACTCCTCTCCTCACTCTTTTCTCTCTACGAGACCATTGTTGTCTCATGATCAACACGATAAAACTCTATCAACAACTGAATAGGCTACACAATGTAAACACTGTTGATAACAGCAGGTGAATTTCATGCTTTATATAGTCCAGTGTCACATTCTGAAACCCATACAGAGCTGAAAGCAGGAGATGTCATTAAACGTTTAAACTAGCCTATATATAGATAGATAGATAGATAGATAGATAGATAGATAGATAGATAGATAGATAGATAGATAGATAGATAGATAGATAGATAGATAAATAGACAGACAGACAGACAGACAGACAGATAGATATTGATAACATTTTTCTTATATATTTTAAGTTCTTTAAGCTTAGGCTATTAATCTTTGTGTGGTTCAAAATGTATATTAATATTAGCATTAGCAGTAATAGTATACAGTATACAATATCGAAATTTAGTTTTAACATTTTACACAGCACTTATGTAATGAGATTTTAACATCATGTAATGTGCTGCACCTGTTTTTTATTTTCATTGACCATTAGATTATTTAATAATTTACCTGAAGAAGTGGCTGAAAGGAAGTGGTTGGGATTCTTCTCAGAACCACATGTGGGCGGCAGACATTGCTTTTAATACCTTTCTAAATTACCTTTTCAAGTGGTTGCTTCTTTGAATCAGAATATACTGGAGAATGTCCTTTTATAGGGGACTACAAATAGCTACAGTATATACTTTTTATGTAAATGTGATATTAATGGTTAGGTCAATATTAAATAATTTTATTTTACTAATTGTACTTTGTTAGTTCTATAGAATTATTTATAATTTATATATAAAAGCCAACGCATATTGTGTAATATGTACTTCATATAAGTCTAAAATATATATTTTTTCTACCAGCAATATAAGAGAAACATTTTCAATCGAATTGTTACAATTTTTTTATATAGTGCTGTTCACAATGAATATTGCACAAAACCATTTTACAGAGAACATTGCCCTATCAACAGACATCTTATTGAAAAGACTCATAACCACCGAGGGTCATACAACCATCAGTGGGCAAGATGACCGTAATGATGAGAAACCCTCTACAAAGATACAACACAAATAGTATTTAATTTATTACAGTCATATATTTTACAACTGGAAAAAAGTAAGTGGAAATGGGAAATAAGTGATTTGGTTATATTTTGAACATATTGGTTTAAATAAAGCGGCGTCTGATACTCTGGGCTCCACATCCATTAAGGGATGTAGCATTTTTCTAAACCTTTTACAGTTTCATGGTCAGTGGACTAAAAGAATATCCTATCTATTGGAAATATTTTCTGGATGTTGTTCAGGAATTGTGACAGGCCTATTGTAATTGAATGGGGTGGCTAGCATCTTGTCATGAAACCTTACAGCCTGATTGACAGTCGGGTGGTCTGTGGGGCATCTTTCTGCCGTCTCAGAGTGTGTCACACAACACAACCCGACTTTAATATGAGCGAAGATCTCACAGATCTGGCTTCTCACCTCCCGCTGCCAGCAAGCATAAACAAGAGGATTTATTAGGGAGTTTGAGAGCCCCAGCAGCCAGAGATGGTTCTCCAAAAAGTCATAAAGTTCACAGGTTGGACATAATGCCTGCACAATACTGACCACAAAAAAGGGGCACCAGCAGAGCGTGAAGCAACCAATCAGCACGGCAACAGTCCGCAGGGCTTTTACGTGACCCCAGTAACGGCTAGACGTCAGAAAGCGTGAACCTGCTTGCTGGGCATGGATGCGCTTCTGATGGCCACAGGCAATTTTCAGGATGTCCATGTAAAAATAGATGAAGACTGAGAGTAATGGAAAGAAAAAAAGGCACAAGACCACAATGATGCTCTTTGGCTCTATGACGGAGAAGAACGTGCAGACTTTGTGATAGCCTTCCTTCTGCAACGGTTTCAAAATGCTGGGTGAAAATCCCATAGTTATTGAGATGAGCCAGACGGGAACCAGAGCCCCAGCAATCATCTTACCGTTCATTAACTTCGAATAGCGCAGTGGCAACTTTATAGCTACGTAGCGGTCCAGTGAGATCAAGAACATGGTTAAGATGGAGGCTGCAGAGGGTGCCATGATAAAGGTCATGCGCAACAAACAAATGCCCTTCTCCATGGAGGCCGTCGTTCCTTCGAGAGCATCAGTGGCAATGCCAGTGATAGCTACGCCAACCAGGATGTCCGCTATGGATAGGTTTAAGACAAAACACCAGCTCTGGCAGCCCCTCTTACGGATGAGGAGGACCAGGGCAATAACGACTAAAAGGTTGGTGGAGATGATCAAAATGGATCCCGCACTAAGAATATAGCCCATGGCCACGACTTCTCTTTCTATCACAGCGGGGGTTGTGAGCTCTGGACTGGGTGCTGTCACTACGTAGTTCTCCCTTATAGTTTCCAAGGATGTCTCCTTAGTCACATTGAAAGCGATCATCGTTGCATCAATTTTTTTCAAAGTTGATAAGAATTTTAATAGTTTAAACAGTTTCAAGAGGAAGAAATGGACACTAAGATGTAAATTTACTTTTCTCCCATGAAACAAAACATCTTCCTTCTTCTGCTCCTGTGGTTTCGTTTGTGCGCCCCTTGTTCTGTTTGGCTATCATCCAGGTCCCATCAGAGCATACTTCCTACTGGAAGCGGCAATAGCCATGAAATTGCGATTATTTTGAAATTACAACCTAGGTGCAAGAAAACGTTGATCTATTGATGAAATCTTTATCCTTGACTTTTCATAAAGAAATATTCTTAGAAGTTTAAGACAAGTTCCTTGCCTGAAAAAGTGATGAGTCGATGAACTCCTTTCTCGTGAAATCCAATCTCATCACAGTGAAAGAGTTCAATAAATTCAACAGAGAACATATTCCAATTGTGGAAAAGATGTCCAGAAGAAGGATTCCACGTGAGGAGTCATTCTTGCATCTCTCAGTGCATCTTTCAGATTCGGTTGGCTTTAGGATGAAGGCAAAAGATCATTTCTTCCATTTAAAATGGGGTTATGTGCCAGTGTCCGTTTTGTTGGCCGCAAATCTGAGATGTTTCTCTACCAGCATGGAATCAGTCTACTAACTTTGGACAACCTAAAAGGGGGAAAGGAAACTGATGGACGTCAAAAGAGGGTTGGGTTTGGAGAGAGGGCTGGGAGGTGGGTGGACACTAACAGCATGACTGTGATTACTCATGAGTGAACAAACTCTAAATAAACAGAAGCGCTCACGGGTGAATAAATGCTTACCATATCCAAACCCTTTTACATTTTATCATTGGAGTCAGGGTCAGTGCACAGATACTGATATAATTTGGGACCAAGACAAATCAGTTAATGCAGCAACCTCTTCAATTTCTCTCAGGAGTCATGGGAATGAGTCAAAGCCCTCAAGTACAATGGACTTATAACCACACAACTGGTTTTTAACAATCTGCACATAGTCGTCCATACCGAGGAAAGATCTGACAGTGCTACACAATAAAGCCAGACTCTCACTGGTCAACAATGTGGGAATGTTATTCATCCCTACTAGACTGTTCACTGCTATTGAAAGTAGATTTTGGTCAGCAGTTGTTGTGCCCACTGCTACACTCTGCCCACAGAAAGCTCTTGGATGGGGTTTGTGCCGAACTTTTCCCACCCCTAAACTACACATCACAGCCTTCCTAAATCCATTTAAAATGGGGTTATGTGCCAGTGTCCGTTTTGTTGGCCGCAAATCTGAGATGTTTCTCTACCAGCATGGAATCAGTCTACTAACTTTGGACAACCTAAAAGGGGGAAAGGAAACTGATGGACGTCAAAAGAGGGTTGGGTTTGGAGAGAGGGCTGGGAGGTGGGTGGACACTAACAGCATGACTGTGATTACTCATGAGTGAACAAACTCTAAATAAACAGAAGCGCTCACGGGTGAATAAATGCTTACCATATCCAAACCCTTTTACATTTTATCATTGGAGTCAGGGTCAGTGCACAGATACTGATATAATTTGGGACCAAGACAAATCAGTTAATGCAGCAACCTCTTCAATTTCTCTCAGGAGTCATGGGAATGAGTCAAAGCCCTCAAGTACAATGGACTTATAACCACACAACTGGTTTTTAACAATCTGCACATAGTCGTCCATACCGAGGAAAGATCTGACAGTGCTACACAATAAAGCCAGACTCTCACTGGTCAACAATGTGGGAATGTTATTCATCCCTACTAGACTGTTCACTGCTATTGAAAGTAGATTTTGGTCAGCAGTTGTTGTGCCCACTGCTACACTCTGCCCACAGAAAGCTCTTGGATGGGGTTTGTGCCGAACTTTTCCCACCCCTAAACTACACATCACAGCCCGTCTTTACCTTGAGCTTCCTAAATAAGGAACATCTTGGGCTCTTTGAAAGGAATACTAAAGATTGTTCAGGTTGTTTAGAGCACTGGGCAGAAGATGTCTTTAAAGCGAAGACTGCTTTCTATGTTGCTGTGCTGTGCGTACTGTTTGGCATCACTCTTCTGCCTTCACCCGGACAGAAACAACTGCGCGTCAAATGGTGGCCGGTGAGTTTTTGGTTACACTATAAAAAAAAAGTAATGTTTTTACATTTTTTAACACATCAAAATAAGTTCAAAATTTTCTACTTTTTAAAAATAAGCTACTTATTATACAAGATTCAACTCAAGTAGTTAGTGTACTTCAGTGTATTTTTATGTATTTGTTAAGTTAGTCTGTAGGGTTCAGGGGACATTTGGGAATTATATATTATATTTTTTGATTGTTTGACACATTATTTAATACTAAATTCCAATATATTGTACCAGCTACCATATCGATCCCATATGTTCCTGAATTTTTGCCAGGATATCGGATCCTCTTGTTTGTATAAGGGGTGTACGCAAGGTCATGATGTCTCAGATTTGATCATGAAAGGCATTTATAGAAAACCATAATGGGCACAGAAACGATTAAAGCATCTAATCTTAATTGTTAATCAATTAATGTGATAGAACATACAGGAAGTTATTTTGAACATGTACATTTATTCATTTAGCTGATACTTTTTTCCAAAGCGACTTACAAATGAGAATTACAAATGAGTTTTCAAGAACGTTTTCTAGCTGTTTAGACAAAAACACTTCTTATTTTGAGTTTCAGAAGAAGTCAAACTGACTCCACTGTGATGTGACCCCCCCCCTCTCTCTCTCTCTCGCGCTCTCTCTCGCACACACGCACACATGATGCGCAAAACTCCGCGTTAGAACAGTCAATAGCAAATACTTAAACTAATAACAAAACAGTAGCTGATTCAGAAGCGCCAGATTGTCATAGCAAAGTCAGAATGACCTCCTCTCCTAGGTTCACGAAACGGTCGTCCATAAAATGTATTGCTGTTCTGTTGTAAGTAATCTTAAAGATTCCTAAATGCATCTACTTTCGGAAGGCCAAATAAAGTGCTTTTGCTTTCGCCTAGAAACACACAGCGTCTCTCTGACATGCTGCTTCAACACTAACTGCAGTTACTGAAACCACGCCTTCTTTCTTTGCGTGAACATTTGGGTACATTATGCAAATATTTCCACATATTGAGGTAGATATGTGGGGGCGTGTTAGAACGAGCCGTTTTAGGGGGGCGTGGCAGAGTCTTAACTTTGATAAAGAATATCTCTTTGGTTTTGAGACTTTAGTCTTTGCAACTTCAGGGATCTTATCTATGCACAATCAGCTTGTAACACTCCAAAGAGAAAGGAAAACTTGAAATCGCATCATATGACCCCTTTAAATAAAACGCTCATATTTACAAGGCCTACTGTAAGAATTTAAACTGTAGTTTTTCACAAAACATATTTTATTTTTGTAATTTTACTGCATAAATGAAAACATAACCTATTATAGTGAGTTCATATGGGGAATTACATGTGATAATTTATTTTCTTTAAAAAAAAGGGGGAAATGTAAATCAAACCTCACTGATTGCTTCCCCTTGAGAGGCAGGGTGACATTGAAAAGGGGAGGGGGTGGAGTCTAGACGCTTTCAAACTTCCGGGCGGGAACTTCCGGTCGCGGTGAATTGCGTTCCTGCTAGAGACACATGATGGGGAACTGAATGCCGTATGTGCGCTCCTGGAGTTTGACTGCGAAAACTACTGTAATCCTACATGTTGTCGAGACGATGGAGTCCAAAATAAAATAACAGAGGTGACTGAAGCACCAAGCCCTCAGGTATGTGAGCTCATGAGGCGATATTGACTAGAACGTCGTGATTACTCCGTTTTGTACTTTATAATGGTGAGAAGAGTTGCAAGCCGTTAACGTTAGATGTCGGATACGGAACCAAGTACAGCGATATTTCATGCTACAACACAGACACATCGTATATATTATATTCGTGCGTTTGGTGGCTATACGCCACTCTTTTTAATTTTAAACGGTAACCTTAAAAGTTACGTGTTACACGGTTTGATCAAAATAGGCGAGCCGCTACTTGCTGTCACTCAACCTCCTTGACGGCGGAAGTAGGTGGAGCATCAGATCATTTCGACTAATCGGCATCGCCGACAAAATGATTGACAGCGTGTACAACCAATAGGATTTCCGCAAATCTCCTATGGCGCTTGCAATGAATCTTTAATGCGGTTCGTCTTATTCCGGTGCACATTTGTCTATGCGTCTGACAAGACTGGCTGTGACACAGACGGGTAGCGCTATGTTGTACAATGTGAGATTAAAACAGCTGATTTGCTCCTATTTTGGCTTTCTGCTGATTTTAGTAGGACTCCATCAAGCCGAAGGGGCCGCAACAGAAATGGCAAACCTGAACTGGAAGCCTTTTGTCTATGGGGGAATGGCCTCAATTGTCGCAGAATTCGGTGAGTCTGTGCACCTGCTGTTTTTACATCATCATCATCATCATCTATTACAGATCTCTTTAGTCATTAATGGTTGCATAGAGCATCAAACCTGAACTGGAAGCCTTTTGTCTATGGGGGAATGGCCTCAATTGTCGCAGAATTCGGTGAGTCTGTGCACCTGCTGTTTTTACATCATCATCATCATCATCATCTATTACAGATCTCTTTAGTCATTAATGGTTGCATAGAGCAGGTCCTAACACATGTTAAGATCTCAAATGGAGTGCCATAATGCATACTAATATTTGAGAGAGAATATAGATCATTTTTGTTTTGCTTACATGTCCAATAACTGATATATTGAAACGTGTTTCTACTTTTTGACACACTTAAATGTAAATAATTATTAGGCGAGAAGAACAATAAAATATATGCATTACAAGTATATTTTTATTATTAACATTAATTATTATTTAAGTCATTGTTATTACTATTAGTTGCAGTATTGAAATATACTGTCATATAGATTTTACAGTACTTTCTTTAGAAGCACAATTACTTTTTTTGCCACGTTGAAGGGACTGTGAAATGAGCCTTGATTGTTAATGCAAGGGCACTTTCATTTCCCCACCACAGTGTACAACAGGGCTGCCCAAACTCGGTCCTGGAGGGCCGGTGTCCTGCAGAGTTTAGCTCCAACTTGCCTCAACACACCTGCCTTTAAGTTTCTAGTATGCCCAGTAAGAGCTTGATTAGCTGGTTCAGGGGTGTTTAATTGGGGTTGGAGCTAAACTCTTCAGGACACCGGCCCTCCAGGACCGAGTTTGTGCAGCCCTGGTGTACAATAAAACTGAAAGAGTCTGGGGTGGGACATTAGATGAAAGATAAGAGAGACAATAGACATTCACAACTGAAGCTGATAATAGATAAAGTACTAGTATGCATAAAGTATTTATAGATTAGATTATTAAATCACCCATTGATCATTTGATAATTAAATCTTGCAGGTACGTTTCCCATTGATCTCACAAAAACACGGCTCCAGGTTCAAGGGCAGACGCACTGTATGGAGGTCCGATATCGGGGCATGTTCCACGCTTTGATCAGGATTGGTCGTGAAGAAGGCATCCGGGCATTGTACTCTGGGTGAGTGCAGATTATTTGAATATTCTGAGTGACAGCAAATGCTTAATTTGTGGTGGAGCATTTGTGTTCCCTTTTAAAGGCATATTTGCAACCCATGCAGTGGTTTAAAGAGGTCATATGATGCTTTTTTTAAAGATCATTATTTTGTGTATTTGGTGTAACAGAATATGTTGACATGCTTTAATGTTCAAAAAACACATTATTTTTCAAATACTTTACATTATTGTAGGTCCTCTATGCCCCGCCTCTCTCAAACGCTTCGTTTTCTACAAAGTCCCTCCTTCCGACAAGCGCAGTCTGCTCTGATTGGCCAGCTGACCCAGTGCATTGTGATTGGCCGAACACCGCAAGCACTCGTCGGAAATGTAACGCCCCTTACCATAATCGCGAGCTTCATCTTTCAAAATAAATGTAAAGACAGTACATAATGTCATTAGTTTTACCATCAGTTCAATCATGCGGTTACTGAAGCCACGCCTTCTTTCTTTGCGCGCACATTTGGGCCGCATTATGCTACTATTTCCACAGTGAGGTAGATATGTGGGGGCGTGTTAGAATGAGCCGTTTTAGGGGGGTGTGGCAGAGTCTTAACTTTGATAAAGAATATCTCTTTGGTTTTGAGACTTTAGTCTTTGTAACTTCAGGGATCTTATCTATGCACAATCAGCTTGTAACACTCCAAAGAGAAAGGAAAACTTGAAATTGCATCATATGACCCCTTTAAATACAGCTGATAGCTGTAATAAACTCTAAATATAGATATTTAATTCACATGATCTGCACGGGTCTGTAGAGGAGCTGAGTCAAGTGAAACTGGCCCACTGCTTTGGCATGAGCAGACTGCAGTCGTTCGAGTTTAGCTTAGTCGTGTTGTCTATGTGTCACTGAGCATTTTGTTTTTCAAACCATCATCTCTCATATTAATGTGCTGTTTTTCTTTTTCTTTTTTTTCTGGCCAGAAGCTTACAGTTTCTGTCATTTCCTATAATTTTCTTTTAAAACACTTTTAGGTCTATGCATTCATTATTATTAATAGAAATTTTGTTGGCATTTAAACGTACGTAAGTTAGTTAGTTTACGTAATCGTTCAAAGCGGCAATTAATCGATCAAAGTCCACTTATGTTATTCTGAGTGCTTAAGATGTGTTTTTTTATTTCTACAGGTCATCTTAAGGGTTTTTCCATTGTTTTAATTTAATGTTAGTATAACATTATAATACCATGCATATTTTTACTTTTTTATTATTATTTAAAGAAGAAACCAATCCAATGTACATTTGACATTTGAGCCTTAATGCTATAGAAAAGCAATAAGTTTTTCAGTTTGAGTGTTTTCAGCTTATTTATTTTCATATAAAAATATGGCATGCAGTTGCTTCAAACAATGGTATAAACATCATTCAGTGTAAATTGTGATCATCGTAATTAATAATCGCAATTACAATTTCAAGGGAATAATCGCCAATTATGATCTTTGTCATAATCGTGTAGCCCTACACATACATGTATATATTTAAGGAAAATATGTTGTTTATATGTTAAATATATTTATCTGTAATATAAATATATACATGAAAATATTTTCAAAATATATACTGTATGTGTGTGTATTTATATATATACATAATAAATATACACAGTACACACGCATATATTATGTAAACAAAAACTTTTATTTTGGATGCGATTAATCGCGATTAATCGTTTGACAGCACTACTTTTTTCACTTGTCTTGCAATAATCTGATTCATGAATGAGTCTTTTCAATGAACCTGTTGAATGGGCTTGCAAATCTCACAGGATGATTCTTTTGTGAATTAGACTCATCCAGTCTCAACTGTTCCTGAGTCAAAAACCCACTGATTCAATGATTGGGTTAGAGCAGGGGTGCCCAAACTCGGTCCTGGAGGGCCCTGAAGAGTTTAGCTCCAACCCCAATTAAACACACCTGAACCAGCTAATCAAGCTCTTACTAGGCATACTAGAAACTTGAAGACAGGTGTGTTGAGGCAAGTTGGAGCTAAACTCTGCAGGACACCGGCCCTCCAGGACCGAGGTTGGGCACCCCTGGGTTAGAGCAACGTCTCCAGGGTTACTTCCAGGTTCAGTATTATTTGGTCTTCAGGGTTACTTGATTATTACAGGCAGGTGTGCTGGAGCAGAATTGGAACTGAAGTTTGCAGGATGGTAGCTCTCCATGAGCATGGTTGGAGATCGCTGGTGTACGTCATTCACCACTGATCACAACACTTTGGCATTGTGGCAGAATTTTGCATGGGTGGGTCGTGGATGCCATCTTTTTTCAGAAAAAACAAAATCTAGTTCTAAATGTAAGAAAAATCTTGTCCTTTTTTTAAAGCGCTGTATCTTTGTGACTGTATTCCTGTTATCAAGTTATTGAATATGAAGAATATTTGTTTAAATCTCAATTATGGAAATATATTTCCTTTAAAAACAAAATCCTGTTTTTCTTATGAAATCAACTATGGTAAAATGTCCTACTTCTGTTGAACCTCTTTGCACAAAAGTTTGCATATATGCTTTGCATGTTTTTGTCTTTGTCTTTGCAATGGCCAATCATTCAACTAACAGTGCTTGTGAGTCATTGCATGGTCTTGTGATGTATTTTAGACTGTCATTTAAACACTAATCTATTTAGATTTTCATTAACCCCAGTATGGAAATAAAGCATTGACCTTGAAGTTGTGTGCTTTTTATTCACAGAATTTCACCTGCACTCCTCCGACAAGCTTCCTATGGGACAATCAAGATCGGTACATACAACACACTGAAGAAACTGTTTGTTAGTCATCCAGAAGGTGGGTTTATGGGATGAATCCCTTGATACTGTTCATGTTGTACAAGATCTTTTCCATACAACATTGCATTATGAGAATAGAACATCATGGTTGCCACTTGATTTCTTCAGTGATGTCACTAACTCTAACTCTCATCAAAGTCATGGTGTTGAAATCATTTTTTGACTCACTCAACCAGTTTTGTAGGGGTAGCAGTCCTGAAATTTGAACAGTTTGTTTGGATTTTGCAAACAATGGCATCAAGACGTCGCTGACGTGACTTTTCGCTAAATTGTCTAAACTGTAAAAAAAACGATGTATATTTTCTTAATTGATAACCTTCTTTATGACTGTATACGGAAGCTCTATGAGATAAGGAGTGAATTGTCTCCAGAGAATTATCTATGCCTTAATGTGTTGAGTGATACAGACTAGTCACTAACATGTCAGACAGCACGATGTTAACATGTTGCACACATCCGGTCACAATTGCTTTATTCCAATATCTAATGAGTTGCCCAAAGAGGCAAAAAGTATGTCAAAAGAGAGCACATTTTTTATTAGCATGCATAGATTAGATTAGAGTAGCAATACTGTTAAAGTGCCCCTATTATGGATATTATGATTACCTTTCATGCAGTGTGTAACACAGCTCTAAGTGAATGAAAACATCCTGCAAAGTTTTAAATCTGAAAGTGCACCGTGTATAAAGTTATTGTCTCTCAAAAGAAAGGGTCGATTCTGAATCATTGAAACGAGTCGTTATTAAAACAAATCCCAAGCCGTTTCATGTTGAGTCAACATGAAACATTAGCATATTGCTCGCCCACTTGTTGGTCTTTTCGCGTTGGTCTGAATGAAAATGCAAATTCATTCTGTGCCACTAGCTGCCGCTTTTGGAGCGGTAAAAATAGTGGTTTCCCCGGTAACACTGTACACACAAAGCAGCACTGTGTTCACAAACGCTGCTTTATCAGGGATTACAGGCATGATGAAATGAGAATGAGACCAATTGGACCAATCACCGCAGATTAGCATCACGCAAAGGAGGGGGTAGGAAAAATTTATCGTTATACGAATCGTTTAGTAATCATTGAGCAAATAAGGTAAAAAAAAAATGCATATTATAAGACAATGAAAATGTTTTTTGACCTTGCATGCATGTCAACCTGTTGTTGGGGACTCCCAAAACCAAAATATGAACCTTTCATTAACCTATAATAGGTGCACTTTAACAGACTCTACCGAAATCAATGCTGAGCATTGGTCCAGCATTCATTTAGTTGCCATGAGTAGTGTTTGTGTAGATATGCGTAAGTAATTGTTAAGAGTTGCCTATGAACGCATTTCAGATCAGCATTGATCTGAATGATTCATTCAGATCAATGAATAAGAATGCATTTTAATTAGCTACCTAACTGTGCCGTAACTGTCAAGAGAACAATAAATGCTGTCTCTTATGTGCTAATCTGAGTTTGTCCTAACCAGCTGTGATCACACTGAGTGTCACAATGTTGGTTTTTATTTCTGTGCCGTTGTGATGAGTAGTCCTGCCCACAGTGACATTTTTTGGATCAAGTTTCTACTCCACATAAATTTATTTTATGGGCATTTAATTTTTTTTCTGTTTCTCAGTTTACTGCACAAATAACTTGCCAAGTTGAATAGTGATTAGGGCTACAAATGCGATAAATTCATGTAATAATGTAATGATTTTCATTAGGTTTCTCATATTATTCTGGATTCTTAACTATTCCCTCAATTGAGAAACATTTTTCACAAAGTGATAGATACATTTCAGATTTTCTGATGCAGATTTTTTACAAATCGGAAATGCATGCATTTTTGTAGGTTCTACAGACAGACAGACTTTATATATTTAATAATCAATAGAATCTGACATGGTGAAAGCAATGACTTGTACTGACTGATTTATATGTTTTTTTTTTTTTTTTTAACAAGTGTTTTGATGCTAAAATGAACTGCCACGTCCGAGCCATTTGTTTAGAAATCCGACTAAATTGTTGAGCTGTATGGTTTTTGATTTATTTAAATGTCCATTCAAAAATGTTTCAATCCATAACACTCTTGTTCATCTTTGAAACACAAATTAAGATATTCTTAATGAAACCTTAGAGATCTCTGACCCTCGACTGAAAATCCATTCAGCTTCAAAACTTTCATAAAGAGATTGTAAAAGTAGCGCATCATATTTAATATGCAAATTTCTAAAGCCTCTAAATTAACATGATCAAGACTTTGCTGAAAACCTGCTGTATACATATTTACTACATGCCTTCTGTTGTCTTACTGGTCATGTATTTTTTGTTGTTGCTGAAAATCATTTGAGTGTAATTCTATAAACATCCCTCAGGTACACGTCTTTTTGCTGTGAAATCTTTACTGATTTCAATCATTTAAATGTAAAAATAACTTATTGTGTTAGTGATATTTCAAGATGAACATTTACTCAACTGAAGCAATTAAGTTTGATTGATTCTTCTAAAAAATGATGTATGTATAGTCAAACACATCAGGCTTTTGAGAAATAATTATTTGTACTTCTCACAATCAACATTGTATTGCATTTATATGTTTTGCCCACAAAATATAATCACCAGAACTTAATGATCATAAAGCTAAGCATTTAAATACCTGTGACTGTTGCTTTAGCTGGTGGCTTTTGACTAAGTGAATGGTGTAATACACAGTGGGATTTACATAAGCATAGTTTTTTTGTTTGTTTTTTAGACTTAAATGTAGCATTTAGCTCAATTTTCCACCATTACGCCACAAACCCCCAGCTCTACCAATACTGAACTACAAAACAAGGTGTAACCACCATCACTAATGTGCGGTCCAAACAAAAGGTGCTGAAGCGGCAGACAGACACATCTCTAGCATTACCTTATCTGGTGCTGGCGCCAGCGGATTTCCATCTGAAATGGTACAAAATCTTCTCTTCTCTGCAAACAGTAGAATGGCCACAGCTAGGCCAACAGTAGCTTTTTATTGTATTGAATGAACAGGCTGTATTTAGGCTCTTTTGGCCAATTTCTGTTGCTTTCACTCTGCATGCTTTTCCAAGGATGTTGCCACTTTGTGTCAAATGCTTATTTTGATATAGGCGTAGCTTTGCCTGTTAGTGTGGGGGTACTAATGCCTGTTCTGCTGCCAAACTGAATGGCTGTTCTGACTGTTGGTCACATTAATTTAAGGAATTAGTTTAACTATTGATCGAAATTTGATCAGCATTTTGTCATCACACTAAACTCTGATCTCATTCATTCATCTCTCTTTTGTGTGCCTTCTTGCTCAGTAAAGGCTGGGTGCCACATCTTAAAATAGTGGAATAAGACCTTACTTGAAGAGCTTTTACAAAAATAGGGCTTTTTGGGTGATTTTTGAATTAGGAATTTGATTATTGCTTGTCTATCTTTTTCCTGCTTTGCTCTCTGTAATATTACTGATTTATTATTGAATTGTTAAACTGTTTTTGTTCTGTGGCTTTTATGGAAGGACATTTTGAATCTAATGGCTGCTCTTATCTTTTTTTTTTTCTTCAGATGAGACTATGGTGATTAATGTGTTTTGTGGTGTGGTGTCTGGAGTTTTGTCGTCCTCTTTGGCAAATCCAACTGATGTGCTTAAGGTAAGTAAAATCAAATCAACATCTCCTTTAAAACCAATCAATACAAATGTTGGTATAAAAAATCCCAAAGTTGTAATATAACTGTGCATGGTACTTAAATGTACTTATATTAATGTTTTTAGGTTATTTACATTACATATCCATTAGGTTTTAGCAGTTGCGTAATTATCTAGAAAGCAGGGTGACTCATGGTTAAGATAATTCTTACATAAAATAACCTCAGAGTTATTTTTGATTTTGAATTAAAATTTGACAAGTCAATTCTGTAGTGAGAGCCAGCTCTCTGCAGTTTAAGTAACTTTGCAAGCTGAAAAATTGCTTACTTTTAATTATTTGGAGACTGTCATTCATGCATTCATTTTAATCAAGCTACATTACTGTAATGCCCTTCATGCTGGAATTAGCCAGTCCTTACTTTCACATCATTTGTTGAGATAGTGAATTGGTGGGTTTTTGTTAAATGTGAGCCAAAATCATCACAATTAAAAGAACCAAAGACTTAAACTACTTCAGTCTGTGTGCATTGAATTTATTTAATACACGAGTTTCACAATTTGAGTTGAATTACTGAAATAAATGAACTTTTCCATGACATTCTAATTTATTGAGATGCACCTGTACAACTGGCACAGTACACCGCAGAATTGACCAATGTATAGTCTGGTACTTTATATGAAGTTTTGTCCATATATTCAGACAAATTTGGTGTTTTTTCATTTAGACATAAACATACTTTATGCAAGTACACAAACTCAGCCACAGCATTTGGCCATTTGCATGAAAAATGCTTTAAGGATAGTAAGAAGTTAATGAGCAAGCTTAAAGGCACAATATGTAATTTTTGCCGCTAGAGGGCGCGTATTCAAAATAAATAAAGAGGCACTGAGTGTGGAATCATGGGATTTGTCTTCATCCCCACAGCCGATGCAATCCGATGGGACTCGGGCAGAAATCATGTTCATGGATGAGCTAATGATTTATTAATGTAGTAGAATGAAGCAGGGTGAGTCTGAAAGCCTTCGAAGTGAAACGAGGCAGCTGAATGAGCGCGACACACGGCAGCGGAGCTTTTATTATGCCACAGTCGACCGCTTCCGCTTCTTCCGGTCGTGTGTATGGGGGGTAAAGCAGCGCTGTTTTATCATACTAGATACATTTGAAAGTTCTGTTATTATGCTACTCTGTGCGGTCGTCACCGGTCTAATAAAACGCACAACATATTAAAGCGTCTTTGGTGTTTCCATATTTTCTACAAAACAAAACCGGAAATCGAGGGGTTATGACGTCATTGGCAGGCGACACAATAACACTATAGACACGGTCCGTGTCACTAGTTAAAATTGCTTATTTCTCTGGATTTAAACATTCTTCGAAACATTTTGGATAATGCAAGTACACAAGTCAGCAAAATATATAACACTGCTCTATTGGTTTTTGGATATTTTAATAAAAAAATCGTACATATTGTGCCTTTAAGTATGCATGCTCGTGGCTCTGTGTGCGTACTTGTATTAAAAATGTTTTTGGCCTTATCTTTAGCCTCACTTTTAGATTTTACAACACCGATCACACTGAGTTTTTTTTATCTTATGTTTTATCCTATTATTTCCCTCTGCTTTTTCAGATTCGCATGCAGGCTCAAGGCAGCCTGTTACAGGGAAGCATGATGTCTAATTTCATCAACATTTACCAGACAGAAGGCACGCGAGGCCTGTGGAGGGTGAGTGCTTTCATTGTCTCATCTTTCACATCGGTGGCGAGAAATGTGTGGCCATCAGTTGTTTGAACTGTGATGTTTTGATTGTTTTCAGGGTGTAATTCCTACTGCACAGAGGGCAGCCATCGTGGTGGGTGTAGAGCTGCCCGTTTATGACATCACCAAGAAGCATTTGATTCGTTCAGGCCTCATGGGAGACACAGTGTTCACTCATTTCATGTGAGTATCTCTACCAGTACTTGCTGTGTCAATTCAAAATTTTATTTATTTATGAGGCACAAACTTGGACTTTAATGAGGAACGTGATCCATATTGTTTCTTCTGTTTATTTAGTTCCAGTTTCACGTGTGGTCTGGCAGGTGCTTTGGCCTCCAACCCAGTGGATGTGGTGAGGACACGTATGATGAATCAGCGTGTGCTCGCAGGCAACCCTCTGTACAAGGGCACCCTGGACGGACTCATGCAGACCTGGAAAAACGAAGGATTTTTTGCTCTCTATAAAGGCTTCTGGCCCAACTGGCTGCGTCTGGGGCCCTGGAACATAATTGTATCCTTTAGCAATAAAATGTATTGTTTTGACTTAATATTCATATTTTGATCCTTGGTTTTGTAGTGTTTGCTTAGTCAAACCACTAGAGGTCAGCATATTACAACATCAAGTTAGCTGGCGTTTTCACCCAAGCTTTGAGACTTTTTCTTTACTACACAAGTTAGTAGTTTTCTTTCCCCTTTTAATCAACAGCACATACAGTAATTGCCTCTGATTGTTGGCTGTTTTTATACACACACACACACACACACACACACACACACATATATATATATAGAGTGGCCTCAAAAAGTGTTTGGACAGCTAGGCCACAAAGAATGCACTGTGTAAGTATGTTTGCATTAAAAGAATGGTTCACCCAAAAATTAAAATTTACTCACCAAGGTATGTAATGCTAAATTTATCTGATTTTAGCATTACATCACTTGCTCACCAATGGATACTTTGCAGTGAATGAATGTCGTCTGATAACAACTGAGAGCTGATAAAAACATCACCTTATTCCACAAGTAATCCACACGATTCCAGTCCATTAGTTAACATCTTGTGAAATGAAAAGTAAAAAACAAATTCATTAAGATGTTTTTAACTTCAAACCATGGAAATGCGTCCATAGTCCAGAGTCTTGTCTGAATCAGGAGAGAAATATGCACAGATCAAGTACTGTTTACAAGCAAAACCTGTCTAAAACGGTTCTAAACAAATATTTTGGTGGATTTTGATGTAAGTGGAGAACAGCGTTATCGGCTGATAAAAGGTATTTTTACTTCACCATTGGCCGATGGTTTAAAGGGGTCATATGATGCTATTTTAAAGATCATTATTTTGTGTATTTGGTGTAACAGAATATGTTGACATGCTTTAATGTTCAAAAAACACATTATTTTTCAAATACTGTACATTATTGTAGGTCCTCTATGCCCCGCCTCTCTCAAACACGTCGTTTTCAACAAAGCCCCCTCCTTTGACAAGCGCAGTCTGCTCTGATTGGCCAGCTGATCCAGTGCATTGTGATTGGCCGAACACTACAAGTACGCGTCGGAAATGTAACGTCCCTTACCATAATCACGAGCTTCAAGCTTTCAAAGTAAATATCAAGACAGTTAATAATGTCGTTAGTTTTACCATCAGTTCAAGCCCGAAAGGGCAACAGAGTCGCGTGACAGACACAGTGATGATGCAGTACACAAGCCGCAGTTAAGACAGCTGACGTGCTATGATTTCTGACAGGCAGTTCACTCTCCTGTGATGTGACCCTGTTCCCCTCTCACACACACACACACACACACGACGCGTTACTCTGCGCTGCACAAAACTCTGCATTTGAACAGTCAATAGCAAATACTTAAACTACTAACAAACCATACTGATCAGTCAAAAGAGGGCAAAAAACGTGTCAGACTGCAACTCATTCTGTGTGTAAAGAAAATCACTTGTTGACTTTAGGGCTGTCACCCGATAATACTGCGTCAACTGTTAAAAATAGTGACATTAAAGCAGGCTCTGTTTGACCCTATGAAGTCACACCACGAAATAAACATGAATGAACGTCAGAAGGTATGTTGAAGGATACAGGACAAATTACCGAAATGTTTGATGTCTCGTGTAATTATTCAGCGTTTCAATCAAAAGAAAGGCATCAAATAAAACCGCTTGTGATCAGTATGTCACTTAACGTTGCATTTACCACAGGAAAGTTATCCAGTGTTCACAGTTGGTTAGTTGGCTATAAAAAAGCATATCTTGCCAGCAGTGAATTCCCCTTTAAGTGTTTGAAAGTGTCCAAATGCATTGCAAAGACATTGTATATAAGAATATTCATTCATTACCAACAAACTATACTTCAGATGTGTGTGTTTATTGAAGTCGTGCAGCCAGTCAGTCAGTAATGATACTCGCACAAAACTTTGGATATGGTGGTCAGTGAAAATAATGAAAACTTGCAGTGCAGTTCAGTAAGTGAATCTGATCATGACTCAATCGATCTGATCTATTCGCTAAAGGATTCGCCAGACTGATTCAAATGGTTATCTTTTTGAACCGTGTTTGTTTTTAACTATTCATTAAAATAATAAGCATAATATTTGTGTGTGGGTTTACTTGTGCATCTTTTAGATGAATGAGTTGACTGTATACAGAGTTTATGATTTTCTTGTGATCCTTGACTTAAGTTTCAGTTCTTCATCACCTTTGAGCAGCTGAAGAAGCTTCCATTGTAGAGTTTGTGACTTGACTGAACTGTGTATGTGCTTGTGTGTTTGTGTGTGTGTGTGTGTGTGTGTGTGTGTGTCTAGGGCTTCTGTCCTTCAGCATTTTCCCTCCCTTCTCCATCACACACCTAGAAGTATTTTTAAGAACATTTATTTTGTTCTTATTTGCATTGTACATACTTGACCTATTTAAACACACTTGTTTTTGCACCTAAATGTTTTATTTTTCACTTCTGGCAGCTATCTCGTCCGACAGCGCCATGTTCACAGGCCCAGTGGTGTTTTCATAATATATGCTTGAGAAGCCGCACTGGTGAATATTTGAGGTAAAGGGTAAATAGTTTCTCCACACTGGCTTGAGAGTTTGGCATTATAGCATAGAGCTTAAAGTTACTAAAAACACATCCGCCATATGGGGGATGTAAAGCAATAGTTTAGTGTAGAACTGAATGCAGTTGGTGAATAGGCGCCATGTTCACAGGCCCAGTGGTGTTTTCATAATATATGCTTGAGAAGCCGCACTGGTGAATATTTGAGGTAAAGGGTAAATAGTTTCTCCACACTGGCTTGAGAGTTTGGCATTATAGCATAGTGCTTAAAGTTACTAAAAACACATCCGCCATATGGGGGATGTAAAGCAATAGTTTAGTGTAGAACTGAATGCAGTTGGTGAATATAAGCAGGAATATTTGAGGTCCACGCACTCCAAATTAGATATTGTCCTTGTAATTTAAAATGCTCACATGTAAACACAGCTTCAGTGATAAGAATGTATTTTGCTTCATCTGTAGACTGCAGATATGATTGCCCATGTTGCAAACTTCTAAACAGCCCAAATTAATACCAAAGGAACTAGTAAGGGGTGCTGTGGCCTCATATCATGTATATTTGAGCTCAATGGGCATTCATAAAACATGAGCAAATTTCAGTGTAGCTTAAGTCTGTTCTTGCGCAAGTGGTCGCATTTAATTCAGCATTGCACAGAAATTCTGTTGTGCGCAAAAAGCTGCTTTTATGTGATACTATGTCAAGGACCCCTGAAAAGCTCCATGGAAATGGGTGAGAAGTTTATGCTTGAACATGTACAAAATCCTAAGCACTTGTGACATTGCAACTTTTTTTTTTTGCCATGTACATTTGCATGTGTGTATGTAGCGTGTGTGTGCTTGCGTTCTGAGAAGCACATGTAAAATGTCATATTTTGGCAGCTGTGAAAGTGTAAATACGGCTACTGTACGATAGAATAAAATATTAGCATATGTAGTTGTTTGTTTGTTAATTTTAAACCAGATTTTGTGGTAATGGGTGTCAGTAGCATTTTTGAGTGCTTGCCTCTTTGCCAAAGTGTACATGTATTAAACCAGAACTGCACTGATGTTGCTGGTTTTTAAAAGTGACACATTATTATTGTTATTATTGGGAAAGTACTGTTACATATTTATCATTGTATGTCATCATATTTCAAGCCTTACCACTTCCTGCTTTTATATTTATGCCTTTGCCTGGTTGTTTTATGCTTCTCGGTATGCTAGCCAAACAAGAAGTGTTGAACTTCTGCTATAATTTACTGTCTATATTGTTCTGTCATAATCGTTAAAATGCAAATCACAATGTACTGTAAACTTCTAAGCAAACATTCTTGCTTAAGCTATATGGACAAGCTGTTCTTCATATGACTTTAAGGGGACAAGATTAAAAGGTTTAATGTATGTAATGCGTGGGTTTCAGGCGTTTTCATGTTATACTTGCTTCCAATTTTTTTCTGAACTTTGGCTTTTGCTAGATTGGCGACTACAGCATGGTGCATGATGGTTTCCTCTCTAAATAACTTTGGAAAATGCTTATTTCATTATGTGCAAAGATCAAGAACCACATTAACCCATGTGCCAGTGTTCTTCAGTTTATTGTTAGTAACTCACAAATCATAAGGTTGAGAACCTTTTTGCTGTTATGCTCCCACAGTTTTTTTTTTCTTTGCTAAATTGTAATTTTTTATTTTATTTTATACTGTTTTATTTTAATTTTTATTATATATATATATATATGGTTATTTTGTGTAGAGGTACTTTTAAATTTGTTCATTTGGATGTGTAATGGAAATCAGGATGAATTTTCTGACAATGAGGGAAATTATAGAACGTATTACCTAGATTCATTTGATAAATAAGGGATAGTGAAAATGTGCAGAATAAAAAGGGGTATATACACACTAATTTGGTAATCAAGTATTGAATAGTAAATATTATATCATATAGTAACTTTAATCCCCAGCACCACATGCAGAAAAACCATTGATACATTATATAATTGCTTGAAATTGCCAATTTCTTTGTGATCCAATCTTTTGGTTAAGTGTCTGGTGAACATAAACATAATTTATTATGACCTGTTGCTTGGATATACAATGAATTGTATCGAGAATGCCTTTTTTCTTTTGTGGATGGTTTGATTTATTTTGCTTTGTTTAATGTAACTGTGCACCCTGACAATAAATACAATGTTCACTGAAAATTGCTTGTCATTGGTCCCATTGAGGCGTAGGAGTAAACATCATACAATTCTAGTATTTATTATTTTTTTTATTTGATTGCATACAGGTTTAGTATCTGAGATGCATGCAATGGTATAATAAACTGTAAGACTGAGTTTCTGCATGAGTTGTTAATGCAGTTTATGAGGTTACAGGCATTGGATTAAAAAAGTGATTCATATTAATGATATTCGTATTAATAATATAGCATCATTCTGCAATCAGGCAATAGAAGAAACAATGCACTTCCATGCTAAGTGTTTATGCTGCTCCTGTATTCACAAAACATTTTATCTTGCCCCTAAGAGTTCTCATAAATAGAAGTTCTTAGGTAAGAGTTTCCTCCTAAAACCTGTTCACAAAGCTGCTGAGGAATGGAGAGAAATCTTAAGCTAAGAGAAAGGGTGGGGTTGACCTGGACCCATGGATGATATCAACAAGCTTAATATGCCCGCAGTGATTGACTGATATAGGGGATATGTCTGTCTGATTTAATCATAGAAATATTGTAAAACAAGGTATCATGTAGCTATATTAGTGACTTAGGAGACCTCTTGACTACCCCTAACTTTTCACAGGATTAGGATCTGATTTTAGCACTAAAATACTTTGCGAAATACTCTTAAAATACTCTTACGCCTAAAATTAGGACTGACATTATTTTTAAGAGTTTATCCTAAATTGGCAAGTTAGAAGCTACTTTTAACCTTAAGATGTTTTGTGAATACAGCCCCCATATTTAATCAGATCAGACTTATGACATTGCGAGTTTAAATTACATTTAACCAGTGTATAATCTCTAGAACAGAAATATTAGGAGAGTTAATATAAAAAAATACGATGTGGCAAAAAGTACTACAGTGTAGTACCGTGATTTGTGTGACTTGACACCATGGTATTACCATGGATATTTGGACATTTGATGTGGTATTCCTTTATTATCTTATGATAGGCACACACAGGGGCACAACCTCTATGCACTATATGCAGTGCATAGGGCCCCATTTCCCCCAAATCATTCTGTGAAAATCTTCATTAAGATTCATTTTGAAATAATCAAAAGCTTATTTGTTTAAAAAAAAAAAGTTAATAATGAAAGGAAAGATTTGTATTTGACTTTTGTTCAGAAATTTTAATTAGTTCAAAAATGATTAGCAAGTGAGCACAACTGCTCTCCCTTAAACATTACTGTCACACACAGTCATGGGTGCAAAAAAAACAGGGAAATTTGGAAAAATATTGCAATAAAATAAGGACAGCAAATCCAAGTGAAAAACAGATTGGTAAGCTTAACCTATCAAAACATTTTTTTTTTAAAGTTGTATGTTTGTGAATGAATGTTCGATTTACATTCGAAAGAAACAAAGGAGATTGTTAAAAGGGATGCAAAATATTTACATTTTGCTGTTTCAAATTCAAAATAGATCATTTGTGTAATTAATGTAGATGCAATGAGTTTTAAGTTTTTAAAAACCCTTGCTACTTCACACTTCAGTAACAAACAGTGCTGAACTTTGAAATGTTACAATAGTGATTTTTGCTACAACAGTGATTTTTAAATGTCTAAATATAAATCTAAAAGCAAAACAAGTGAACAGAACTATATTAGGGAGTGGGAATGTCTGATAAGCCAATGAGTAATCCTATGCAGCCATGTTTATAGTGGTAAAATAATGTCATTTTTATATGTAAAATGTTTGTTTTAAGTGGCAGAAATCTTCCATGTATGGGAAAAGGGGGGAAAAATATGAGTAAATTTGAGACAAATAAATAACAAAAAAGACTATACATGCCCCCAGAACTGCTTAACTAGAAAGTGAGCAATATTACGTGTTGTTTGAAAAAAAAATGTTTTAGGGTACTGCCTCGGGTCGAACAGCCTTCAGAGTTAGTTAGTTTGTTTACTTATTTATTTATTGGTTTTGTTTTTGTTATGGTATAGAAAATGGGGGAGGCGTCGCACATCTTTTACTCCTGATAAGTTTGAATCCCTCCAAGCACAAGCTAGTTACTGGACTTTTGGCATAATCTGCTAATGCAGATGAGCAAGTTGTGTTGAGAAACTGATTTGATCTGATAAAAATGATTTTGCAAACAACTGAATGTGTGAGTAAATTACCTTCCAGATATAATTTTATAATTACAGAGGCTAAGTTACTGACTTGCAGAAAGTTCTGTGAGAGTTAGTAGCTATAGGGCTGGGGCACTCAACAGGCGGTCCATCTGCATTAATTTTGTGACCTGCATCATGCCAAGGATTAATGTATTTTTATTACAATTTGCGCTCAAAATTAGATTTATAAATATACTGCAGCGATTTTTAGAAACTCTAGTAAATTACATGTTATTTTGTTTAGTTGTCTGATTTTTTCCCCCCAGAGTCATGGTGGGAGAATAGTGATATCTATTTTAAAAATACAATCATGATTCTCCAGTTTATCCAGCGTGCAGCTCTAGTTGGTCATTTATCCACATGTAATGTAAACAAATAAATTACTTTAATTTCAGATAAAGCATCAAAGATGTGGTCAGTGAGGTTCAGCATCCAGAACATATACATTTATTTTGTGCTAAGTATTCTACAAATGCATTTACATATTTATGTGCTTAATAAAAAATACCCTGCAATTGCACTTTTGGTATACTAAACTGGTATACTTAAAGTCTGCTAAATCGGACTAAAACTATTTTTGGGCTTAATGCATTTTAATTGTGTAGAAGTAGTGCTGAAGTCAACTAAAGATATACTGAAGTAGGGCTTATATTGTGCTAAAGTGGAACTATTGCAAGTATACTTCAGGTACACTTTAAATATCTTGCATTTAAAGACCGATATTATACAGAGATCATACAATCCTTATTAATAGTGATATTAAAACATATTTTAGGCATAATATTAAGAAATGTGCATTGTGGAATAACAAAATAATTAAAATTAAATTAAATTATAATGTTATATCACTAAGTGATATGTCAATAAATATATTAATAGATTCAAATTTTACTTAGTATGAAAGTAATGTATTTAAAATAAATTATGGCAGAGTTTTTTAAAATAATTTTTTTTGTTTTATTTAGTTTTTTTACGGGGCTTACGCCCCTTATCTCTCCCAACCCTGGCAACTCCCCTGGTTCAAGCCTTTATCTTTGATAGCTTTATGCCTTTGCCCATATTAGGGATTTCCTAGAGCGTCATCAGTTCTGTTATTTCTGTAATGTGTATGTGGAGTTACCAAGCGAGGGCGCCCTCTGAAGTCCAGTATGAATGAAACAGATTACACATGTTTATATATATAGTGCAGGGATGCATAGCCCCCCCCCCCCCCCCCCCCCCCCCCGGCGGAGAA
>NW_015505218.1:3808627-3846584 GCF_001515645.1 Sinocyclocheilus grahami | reverse complement strand
CCCCTCCCGGTGGGAATAAAAAACATCCCGCGAACCCGCTCCGACTCTGAATGAAATGATTCGTGATACGCAATCCAACTGGAGTGTTTCGAAACAGTGAATCGTTTTGCGATGCAATGGTTTAACTGATTCTGAGTTTTTAAAAGCTCTGTTGATGCTGTGTTCTTTGCTCACTTTCTCTATATAATCTATTCGTTGTTTGAATAACTGTGGAAATGAAATCATTACAATTAATAGGCCTAACTTACAAAGTTGTTATTAAATTGTGATCACATTAAATACAGTTTCTGTCGTATTAAAGGGGTCATATGATGCGATTTCAATTTTTCCTTTCTCTTTGGAGTGTTACAAGCTCTTGGTGCATAAAGAAGATCTGTAAAGCTGCAAAGACTAAAGTCTCAAATCCAAAGAGATATACTTTATAAAAGTTTAGAGTCAACCACACCTACCTAAAATGCCTCGTTCTAACACACCCCCACATGTCTACGTCATGATGTGGGAAGATTTGCATAACGCCGCCAAAATGTTCACGCAAAGAAAGAAGGCGTAACTTTTATTCTCGCTGTAGTATTGTTGTTGCCGCCGCCGCCGCCATGTCGTGAAGGCGCTGTGTGTTTCGTTGTGAAAGCAAAACTACTTTGTTTGGCCTTCCAAAAGAGGACGATATCTGCTTCGTCATGCCTGGAGCTGATCCGTGCTGGTCGCTGAGGAAATACATCAAGCGGAGTCCAGCCCGGGGTCGTCACATGTGGTTGCCGCAAGCACGCCGGATGCTGCTTCGTTGGATTCGCCGGCCGCGCCGTTGTCAAGCCCGCCCGCCGCTCACTCTAGTCTGCGGCTCACTCTAGGCCTCCGGCTTCTGCTTACTCAAGGCTGTGGTGTGTTTCGTCGTGAAAGCGAAACTACTTTGTTTGGCCTTCCAAAAGAGGACACGACTAGAAATCAGTGGTTAAGTTGTATTTACAACACTGTTCCAGAACAGTTTAACCCAAATATTCGGATGTGTGCAGCACATTTTATGGAGGACTGTTTCCTGATCCTGGTAGAGTAGACTACAATGCCGGCTGTTCTGACTCACAGACTGTAAGTAAGTTTTTTTTATATTTAAAGAATTTTAAAGACGATTCAAACGTGAGTTTTGAGCAGTGTAGAGTAGCACTTGTTGTTTGTCATTTCTCCGATCACAAATGCAGACATGTAGGGCTGCACGATTAATCGAATGCGATTGTCATGCGCATTTTGATAGCAATGCCGGTTCTGTAATCAGCAGGAAATCATCATCACATGCTTTCAGATGGAGCAGAATTTACTACACATAGCCGTAGTTCACTGACAAGTTACGCAAAAAAAAATGTATTGCGAGATTATGAAATCGAAGAAATCGTTTGCGATCATGACAGCTGTTTGCATAGCTTCTCAGTGAACTATGGCTCTGTGAAGTAAATGCTGCTCCATCTGAAAGCATACGAAAATACATTTAATAACATATTTTTACGCCAAACTCACTTCATAATGTCAGTCGAGTATTTGAAATAAATCCTTCTGTGAGATGATGTGGCTTCTTACACAGAAAAAGGCACGCAACATATTTCATAGTATTTAAGCAGTGATAAAGGCATTGCATTATAAATATACTTTATTTTAATGAAAATTATAATAATAAGAACTCAGATAAACCGTATATTGCCATAGTCGTGTGTTTATTAGTCACGCTGAATCAATGAAAGCAGTTGAATCTTCTGTTTATTCAGCTGCAGCTATAGGCATTTTCTGGGTTTCTTCTGCGAGGCGTATTTGGAGTTTCAGCGCGAGAGCGCCCTCTGGCCTTTGGATGGAGATTTACTGCTGATCACAGAACTGTGCTTCACTGAAAGATACACATGACAATCGCAGCTTCTGTCGAATCGCGATCTCGATTCCATTTTGATTTATCGTGCAGCCCTACAGACATGGTTTTATGCTTACACGGCGTGATGCAACGCGTAAAAAGACAGTATAAGTCATTATAATCCGTAATTATGTCCACACTGGATGCAACAACTGCCTCGTTTATAATGGGTTTTAATGTTTTTGTCTCGTCGCTCCAGCCAGACAGGGCATCACAATATGGTAGGGGCGTAACATTTCCGTCACACGCTTGAGGTATTCAGCCAATCACAACGCACTGGATAGCTGGCCAATCAGAGCACACCTCACTTTTCAGATCGATGATCTTTGTAAAAATCTACGCGTTTCAGAAAGGCGGGGCATAGAGGAGAAACAATAATGTACAGTATGTGGAAAATAATGTGTTTTTTGAACCTTAAACCGCATAAACACATTTCATTACACCAAATACACAAAATAATGTTCTTTTTAGCAGCATCATATGACCCCTTTAAAAACATTTCATGGCATGTCACCTATTATACTTGCCTAAAAAGACGGGTAGTTGGGTCAGCCTCCGCCTATGGAGTTTTATACATCTATAAAAAGTTTTCAAAAGCATCCCTCCCTCTGTTTTTCACAAATGCACCCTATATATATATAATGTTCAGTTTTATTTTAAATAGGACAAGGACAAGCAAGACTTAGATAAGTAATAAACTGCATTTCTAAATGAGTAAATCTGCAAATATTGATGATCCAAATTGTACTTTGTGGCCCTTTGCATTTTATGTGGTTAAAATGCGGCCCGCTTGGCCTCTGAACTTACCCCTGTATTAGGGGATAGAATGGGAGCGCCAACCATGATCTTGAATAGCCCCTGGCTGCAAATGTGTGGTTGCCAACGTTGACCAGAAAGGTAAGATAACTCATTAGGTTTTAATACAGCCACAGTACACAGGTGAAAAACGACAGCTATCACCTCGCCTCCTCCCTTTGGTGTCGTTTCAGATACTTGGATATTTGAGCTGAGGGAGGAGTGATTAGGAAAACACGCCTCTTCTCATTGATACAACTTCACTGGAGAGAGACTTCAGGAGTCGGGCAGCGGCGCACAGGAGGGCTTCGCTAACTTCACCCAGTTTTTTATGACTAAATTTGGTAATGGGAGAGTAAAATTATTTTTAAAACATACACCGTTCAAACTAGGCTGCTTATGTTGAAGTGTTCGGGATGTGGTTTTTAATGATGAGACCTTTTTTGTAATCAGGCTCTCAAAAAGTATATAAAAATTTGGATATAGATTTATCGGCCAACATATCGGTTATCGGTATCGGCCAAAATTTTCATATCGGTGCATCCCTATTACTATGACAACTTTTCCTACATACAGAAGCTTGACACTTAATTTTATACACAAGTATGTTTAGGTCATTAGAACCACTCAGGTAGAGACACAGTAACATTAACAGTGTAATGTGAAGTATAAATGTAAACCCACTTTATAAAGACTTACATAATAATATGTAATTAGCAAAGTGCAGGTCAATGCATGACTGTTCATGAACATTCAAATATTAATGTTTATACAAATTATTATTACAATGTTATTTTCTGTATGGTGCCTTTTATGTATAACTGTTTACATTTTGTTGAGAAGCCTGTAATATGCTATTTAATATCAGGTTATGCTGTGGCAAATTACCCCATTTGATAGCACACCCTGCTATTGATCAGTGTATGTTCATTGAACTTTTTTGCATCTTTTTTCTGGGCAATAATTGTGTACAGTACATGTTAAATATTTTTTTTTTTAGTCAACAAAGTTTCTGTTTATTTAATAGAGTAAAAAGTGTGACAAGCATGTGTGTTTACATGTGTGTAAAGTAAAGTCTTGCGTGTTAGCACAAGACAATGCATTCAAGAAGCCCTTATTTATTAATGTTTTCTTCTTCTGTATTCAGAACATAAATGGACAAACATCTGTATTCAGCCAGTTATCCAGTCCAGTCAAAAGCCCTGAACCATCTGAGGTAATGAAATAACGTTTACTGTGTATGCAGACAGGCACATATACTCAGTAACATTTAAGGCTGAAAACTGTTTGTATGCATTCATACGGTTAGCACACAAACACACACACCTAAAGTTACCCTTGACTTGACTTTCATGCCTTTTCATGCATTAGATGAAATACATAAGGTACTGTATTACACACACTTTCTTCTGGGTTTGTACATGCCTCTGGCTTGTGATCTGAGCCGGGAAAACAAGCTTTAATATTACCCAGGCTTTAGTGTGTGTAGTTGCATGTACACATGCTAATATGAAAACATTTTATGTGTTTGAGCACAAGTGCAGTACCTGCAGGGTTTAGGGTGTGTCTGACAGAAAGAATGGACTCTGTAATTCCCAGAGGAGACAGCGTGTTAACGCCCATTTAGATTGGGCCCGATAATAGTCATAATATATTGCAAGGAAAGCGTTAGAGGGAGTTGCCCTTTAATGCAACTGTTGCTGTCAACCAGCCTGCAGGTGATAAGAAGATGAAAGGTGTATGTTGGAAGAGCTTAAATGTGTACTACCAAATAAACTAGGGATGCACGATATATCGGCCACCATATCGGTATCGGCCGATAAATGCTCATTTTTCCTGTTATCGGTATCGGCCTGATAAGAAAATTTGGCCGATATCTTAAAGCCGATAAATAATGCATTATTTCCTTCAGAGACACTTCAGATGTGCGTTGTCGTTTGCAGCCTTTTGTGCAATTGTACGTTGTAATATTGTGTGTCAATGTTGTGGATCGAGTGGCCCATGGTGGCGGTGAGGTTATGGTTTGGGCAGGCGTATGTTATGGACAACGAACACAGGTGCATTTTATTGATGGCATTTTGAATGCACAGAGATACCGTGACTGAGGCCCATTGTTGTGCCATTCATCCACGACTGTCACCTCATGTTGCAGCATGATAATGCACGGCCCCATGTTGCAAGGATTTGTACACAATTCCTGGAAGCTGAAAACATCCCAGTTCTTGCATGGCCAGCTTACTCACCGGACATGTCACCCATTGAGCATGTTTGGGATGCTCTGAATCGGTGTATACGACAGCGTGTTCCAGTTCCTGCCAATATCCATTCGCACAGCCATTGAAGAGGAGTGGACCAACATTCCACAGGCCACAATCAACAACCTGATCAACTCTATGCGAAGGAGATGTGTTGCACTGCGTGAGGCAAATGGTGGTCACACCAGATACTGACTGGTTTTCGGACCCCCCAATACAGTAAAACTGCACATTTTAGAGTGGCCTTTTATTGTGGCCAGCCTAAGGCACACCTGTGCAATAATCATGCTGTCTAATCAGCATCTTGATATGCCACACCTGTGAGGTGGATGGATTATCTCGGCAAAGGAGAAGTGCTCACTAACACAGATTTAAACAGATTTGTGAACAATATTTGAGCGAAATAGGCCTTTTGTGTACATAGAAAAAGTCTTAGATCTTTGAGTTCAGCTCATGAAAAATGGGGGCAAAAACAAAAGTGTTGCGTTTATAATTTTGTTCAGTATATATAAGATACATATCAGCTTTAAAATACTATGACAACTTTTCCTACATACAGAAGCTTGACACTTAATTTTATACACAAGTATGTTTAGGTCATTAGAACCACTCAGGTAGACACACAGTAACATTAACCGTGTAATGTGAAGTATAAATGTAAACCCACTTTATAAAGACTTACATAATGATATGTAATTAGCAAAGTGCAGGTCAATGCATGACTGTTCATGAACATTCAAATATTAATGTTTATACAAATTATTATTACAATGTTATTTTCTGTATGGTGCCTTTTATGTATAACTGTTTACATTTTGTTGAGAAGCCTGTAATATGCTATTTAATATCAGGTTATGCTGTGGCAAATTACCCCATTTGATAGCACACTCTGCTATTGATCAGTGTATGTTCATTGAACTTTTTTGCATCTTTTTTCTGGGCAATAATTGTGTACAGTACATGTTAAATTTTTTTTTTTTTTTAGTCAACAAAGTTTCTGTTTATTTAATAGAGTAAAAAGTGTGACAAGCATGTGTGTTTACATGTGTGTAAAGTAAAGTCTTGCGTGTTAGCACAAGACAATGTATTCAAGAAGCCCTTATTTATTAATGTTTTCTTCTTCTGTATTCAGAACATAAATGGACAAACATCTGTATTCAGCCAGTTATCCAGTCCAGTCAAAAGCCCTGAACCATCTGAGGTAATGAAATAACGTTTACTGTGTATGCAGACAGGCACATATACTCGGTAACATTTAAGGCTGAAAACTGTTTGTATGCATTCATACGGTTAGCACACAAACACACACACCTAAAGTTACCCTTGACTTGACTTTCATGCCTTTTCATGCATTAGATGAAATACACAAGGTACTGTATTACACACACTTTCTTCTGGGTTTGTACATGCCTCTGGCTTGTGATCTGAGCCGGGAGAACAAGCTTTAATGTTACCCAGGCTTTAGTGTGTGTAGTTGCATGCACACATGCTAATATGAAAACATTTTATGTGTTTGAGCACAAGTGCAGTACCTGCAGGGTTTAGGGTGTGTCTGACAGAAAGAATGGACTCTGTAATTCCCAGAGGAGACAGCGTGTTAACGCCCATTTGGATTGGGCCCGACAATAGTCATAATATATTGCAAGGAAAGTGTTAGAGGGAGTTGCCCTTTAATGCAACTGTTGCTGTCAACCAGCCTGCAGGTGATAAGAAGATGAAAGGTGTATGTTGGAAGAGCTTAAATGTGTACTACCAAATAAACACCTTTCTTTAGTTTATATGACAAAATATTAGACAACAATGTCAGTAAAGGTAATGCTTGAGAGATAAATTAAGATGCGAATTAAGTTAAATATTACTTGTGAAAATATTATTTTTTTGTGCATCATTTCCATTCAAGCTGTAAGCTTGTCAAATTATGCTAAATGTGCCAAAATATACTTTTTATGTGCAGTGTGTATCTAGATATGAAATTAGGCTTGGGAAATGGGATAAGTCAAACTCTAAAACATCTTTTTTAATAATAATAAACAAAGAAATCACTAATAAATAATAACAATTTAAGCTGAAATCCTAAAAACATTGTATTTTTATTGTACCATAAGGTCAGACTCAGACATTTAGACATTTCTTTCATTGGTGAAAGTCTTTTCACTGTACAAATGTGCTGGTCTTTCAAAGATAATACGCAGCAGAAGGCAAAACATGGTTGCATTCATTTTGTAAGGTTTCTAGCAGCTTTATATATAAGTTGGTCTGTATAGGTGGGGGAAACTCATTCTGTGGGTTTAACTAATGGATGTGAAGGTCCAGTGCGTTCCATGTAAGGTTGAGTCATCAGCCTTTCATACAGCAGTTTGAAAAGCATTACACGCAATGATTTAATGAGGGCTGTCATAGGGTTGTGCTTGCAGACATGCTGGGACAGGAGTTGGGAGTTTATCTTCTGCTTCAAGTTTCGTACACATAGGAGGATTTTATTGTAATTAGGCGTCTTGCACTCAGACATGTCTTAAATTTTAGGTTTGTAATGTGAAATTTCACATGATGTCATTGGTCTGACACATGCATTGATGAATGCAAAAATGGACTTGGAGTATTTCATGAGAAGAAAGTGTGATGCGTAACATTATGTGAGGTTCTGTTATGTTGAAATACTGTGCAAGAATTGAAGCGATATTGGCAGATGTGATATTATAACGAAGTTATCATAATTGCTGAAGTCAGAGTTTGGTTCAGTTATGTTGAATATTTAAATTACTTGTTGAATGTTTAAGTCTTGTTACTTGTTAAATGACAATTAATAATCTAGTATTTATGTACATTTGAATATTTCAAACTAGTCTCTCAGAAATTAGGATTTGAGCTGACGAGTGGAGAATTTTAGGAGACATTTGTCAGGAACGTATTAAATGTGTGCAGGAAAAAACGCTATTTTATGTGATAAAATAGATTTGCATTTAGCCAACAAAAGTGCTACTGAATCCACTAAATTGACAAACAAATAATGTTATCGTAGTAGTGGTATTATTATTATTTAAATTGCATTGTTTTACAGATTTATTCTCTGCCACAGTTTTTTTTTTCAAAGCAAATGTTTTACATAAGTTTTTAGGTTTTTAATTATTTAAAAAATTAGTTTTGCCTTATACATATTTTCTTTAATAAAGCACATTTAGAAAGGCTTGTAATCATGATTTAATACATTATTAGTCAGACTTAAAGAGTTGATGATTCAGAACTTGATTAAAACTTTGACTCTTTTCCCATGATTTGACTGCATGACAGCTCATGATTTAGGCTTGACTCATGCAAAACAGTGACTTGGAGCAGAATCTGTTAAGCTTCAATGTAATGGAGAGGAATTACAGTATGTAAAAATATCATTCATATTTTGCATG
This sequence comes from Sinocyclocheilus grahami, assembly GCF_001515645.1. NCBI lineage: Eukaryota > Metazoa > Chordata > Actinopteri > Cypriniformes > Cyprinidae > Sinocyclocheilus > Sinocyclocheilus grahami. Next base: position 3,838,245 of record NW_015505218.1, on the reverse strand, counting down.
CATTTGAACGGGCTGTTTTAAATTCCCAGGTAAGACCTTAAAGTCCCCATGAACTCAAAAAATTTAAGTTTTTTGGGTGTTAGTATCAATATGTTAGTCTTAAGGTTATCTATAAGGCAGTGTGGTCCAAAACAGTGACAACATTCGCATTTAGAAGATATAAGCATTCAAAGCTTGCAGTTCATCACTTCCGCCAAAACGGCTCAACGATTTTTTTACTTCAGCTTCTCATCAAACTTTCTGTCCAATCAAATGCTCTCTAGAATCCGAAGCGCTATAAAATAGACGCTGAAGCCGCGGCTGAAATCGGTCACTTGTCCACAGAATTAGTATTTTCTGTACAGTGAATGGCACATAGTGCACTGTATAGGGGACAGGGAACGATTCAAACAGTGTAAATATGCTTTCCATTGAGGAAAAAAAGAAGTCTGGTTTCTCGCTGTCACACTAACCACCGCACACACACTCTGCTCCGGTCCAGAGTCACGATAGCATGGAGCGGATCACGTTCGTGGGTCGGCGCAGACCACAAAATGTATCGGAGCTATTTGAATTCTACACAGAATGCTATGTTTTATAGCAATATGGATGAGATTGTGGCTGGTAGGGATGGGCGTATCGATCCAAAGTATCGATATATCGATACTGACGCGAGTATCGAAAGTATCGATACTCTAGGGCTGGACAAATAATTCAATATCAATATATATCACGATATATATTTTTTCAATAACGGTGATATGATTTTTAAACACATTTCCGATATTTCGATATACATTACCAGTGTTTCCCATACATTGATTTATTTGTGGCGTTTGACTAATTTGAATAAATATAAGCAATGCACGTTTCAAAATCAAAACACGTCGCGGCTGTTTATATGAATGTATCTCTGAAGGGATACTGACTGTCTTCAGAAAGGTTTCGATGGCATTTTCATTTGATCTTATAAAGTAGCATTCATGAGCGGAGCTGCTTTGATTACAGCTATTACTGGGGAAAACGCTAGTTTTATTACTTTAAAAGCATCTCCTGCTGGTAGAGAATGAGTTTGCATTTTCAATAATAAGCCCGTCTCCAGCAAGAGCATTTCCAGATTTATTTGATCCAAAGTACAGCAAAAACAGTACAATTTTTAAATATTTTTACTATTTAAAATAACTGCTTTCTATTTGAATATATGTTAAAATGTAATTTATTCCTGTGGTCATAGCTAAATTTTCAACATCATTACTCCAGTCTTCAGTGTCACATGATCCTTCAAAAATAATTCTAATATGCTGATTATCAATATTTAAAACAGTTGAGTAAATTTTTTTTCAGGATTCTTTGATGAATAGAAAGATCCAAAGATCAGCATTTATCTGAAATAAAAAGCTTTTGTAACATTATACACTATTCCATTCAGTATAATTTTTATTATTTTTTTGGGGAAAGAAATTATAGAAATTAATACTTTTATTTAGCAAGGATGCTTAAAATTGATCAAAAGTGATGATAAAGGCATTTATAATGTCACAAAAGATTTCTATTTCAGATAAATAGTGATAAATAGCGAAATTTTGGCCATATCGTCCAGCCCTACGATACTCAAACAAAAAATATTGATACTAAGGTGTGTTTTATTTACCAGTGATTTTGTTTTAACAATTTAACAAACAAAAAAAATCATACTATATGCATTGAATTGGACGAATAACCTTTGTTAGCGAGTAATTGTGTAGGATATAACTATTTTCCTGCTCATCTGGACACGTAAATGTTGCAAGACAGAACTAATCAATCACAGAGAGCGTTCACTCACTTCCGACAGTGCATTCAAACAGGGCTGCGTTTCCCAAAAGTATCATAAGAAAGCATTAAAGCTTTTGGGAACGGCAGCCCTGAACAAAGCTTATCAGAGAACAGAAGGACAGAGTTATTTCACCATAAACAAACTGAAATTGTAGCCTACATAGTTTGTGCAATTACAGTTATTTAAATTGAACGTTGAAAGATAATATTGATCATGTTCTATTCTGTAATGTTAATAGAAATCCTACACCTGTCAGAATAAAAAGGTTGCATGCAACAGCCGGTCACTGGCAGTCCCTTATGAAAATGAACCATGGTTTTACTAAAGTGACCATAGTTCAACTGTAGTATTTATAGATTTGAATCATTTGTAAACAAAAAACATATTTGAACCATGTGTAAACAAAAATATAACCTAATAAGTTACAATTAAGGCGTATTGAATGTTAAAATGCGTTTTAAACATAAAGTTAAGTGCTTATTACCCATTTTACTCTTAGTAATTTAATAATTTAATACATTTCATAATTTAAAAGTTTAGTTCAGAAGTATCGAATCGGTATCGATATCGACGATACTGCCTTGAAAAATATCGGTATCGTATCGAAAACAAAATAAGTGGTATCGCCCATCCCTACTCAACGGCTCTGAATGGCTCTAGCCCAAGCTGTGATATAAACAAACGCTATTGGCTGTTTTAAAAAGGGGCGGGGCTGCTTGATATGTCCCGCCCTGTCTTCCTGTTTCAGTTAAAATGACATCAACACATAGAGTAATGCTGCGTGTTTCTAAGCATTTCAGGGGACCTTTAAGTAAATTGTCTTTCTAAATGAATCTGAAGGAACCATGATTGCTTGATTACACTAGGTTCAACAACAGTGAAACTGGTTTTTTGTAAAGAGATTCAGTTTATTTTCATTTAGAACAATCATTACCTAATGAATAGTTTGAAATTATATTTATCAAGCGTAGTGTTAGTTCTGGCAGGTCACGTGAGTCAAGCTCGCATCAGCTGACTCTCAGTCAGGGAATACGACACCTATATAAGCATTCATATATAAGGTCCCGCAGTAGTATCAGCAGTTTCCGCATTGCTCAATAGCTAATTACCCTCCTCCATCCCCAACTCCTCCTCTGTCAGTCAGGATTCAGCCTCTGATTCTCCTTTGAATCAGACTAATTCTAAAATGTGTACATAACATTATTGAACTTTTAACGATATCTGCATACATTTATGTTGGTTCTGTTCTGTTTACCCTGGGGGGGGTTATCGCTGCTCTCCCTGCTCTCATCCATGCTAGGCTGCATGTATGCGCAGGGAGTTCTTGCCCAGAACAGAACCATACCGCCAATCCAAACTGTATGCTAATTGTCAATCATCTTTGACGATAGTGGTCCTGACAGAAATCTTTTTTTATGTTGTATAATGCTTAAAAAAATAAAAACAGTGTTCCTTCAAATGTTAAAAGTATCTCTCTCCACTGGCTTCCTGCGCACAACTTGAAAACTGAGCTCCTCCTGCCTTTCACTGTAGACCAGAGCAATGACCTGCTGTTCTTACACTGGAACAGAGAGGCTTTTGGCTCACACATTGACCCATTTTTGCAGACAGTAAGGTATTGTGAAAAGCCAAAGCCAGAAAGGAAATACAGTCACAGGTTTAGTAGCAATGATTGTCTTTATTTAGTGTCTTCTCATAATTCATGGGAACATGCTTATCAAAAGTTAGATAAGATATAACTGTTTGTTCAGCTTTATATCAAAGTGGAGGGACACTTAAGCCTACAGTTCCTAATTTCTGGGTAAAAATGTACACAATTTTGCCAGCTCAACTAAAAGTAAAATTTCCAGAACCCGTTTTTCAAAATCGAATGACCTTTACATTTTTTACAGCTTTTGATAACCAACAGTCTTGGACTCAGCCTTGGACTTTACATATAAAATAAGTTTGATCAAAAAAAAAAAAAAAGAATCAAAGGACAGCCCTGATTTAAAGCTCAAGTACAAAGTATTTTCAGATCTTTATTAACATCTATACAATTAGTGTTTGTTTGTTTTTTGAATGGACCTGATGTAATTTTTTATTTTAGAATCACAAATTGCAATGTAATGAAGCACCTCCTGCGCATTCCTTGCAGAGTTACTCAATGCTACTGTGGGTACCGATGTTACAGCATTACAGCCGAATGAAATTTGCACATAAGAGAAAGTTCAGGTGATCTGGAATTACTCCCAGAAATCTTCTGTGCACTGACTCCTGCTATTACTCATGTATCATTTTTAATGCACGCTCACTCTTACTCAGTATGCATAAGTGGGAATTTGTTGAAAGTTAGTTTTGGTGATACTACCTCTAGTGATTGAGTGAAACTAGAAGCACTAAACTCTGTTATGTGCCCTTGCTTGCTGTGTGCAGAACCTACTGCGACTTGCCAGACGTTAAAAGTAACAAATGTCTAAAGTACGTTTCAATCATTGATTATTTCTTATCATTGTAATCTTGTAAGAACACACCCAAAAACAATCTTTAATTTACACAACTACATTCACTCATGCACAGCTAATCCTGTAAAAATCACAAGTTTAGTAATATGCGCAACTGTTAACAAGCTCGGCTCATTGTTGCAGCTTCAAACCGGTTTTTGGACAGCGGCCTCAGTAGTGAGTCCACACAAGCACACACCCAGTTAACACCGTCACTGCTGGTCTTTCTGACACAGAACGTGTGGAATGTTCTCAAGGATTGACACACCCGCTGTCAAAAACCCTTTTTTTGTGAGAGCTCTCTAAACAGATGCTAATGCCTGCAAACACCTGGACAAGTTTCTCTTTTCCATAGTGCTTCTGCTGCACTTTTTTTACTGTGATAGAACAGTTGTAGCATACATGCTCCAGTTGCTGGTCTGGTAGAGCATGGCACTAGCAACACTAAGGCCCTGCAGGTTATGTTATTCCATCAAAAAAGCACAATCACAAACGTACTGACTGCAGTTGATGTGAAAAAAATTGTAAAATAATTAAATAAAAATGCAGTGATTTAAAAAAAAAATGTGTTTATTGTTTGAGAACTACAGTGGGATTCAAATGGGATTCTAATGAAAATCACTACTGAGAATAATAGGAAAAGAAGCTAAAAGTGAAATGTCCAGTCATTGCAGTTGTCATCTTTATTACAGGTTTTCTGAAATGTTATGTTTACATATGCAAATGAGGCATTATTTAATTACATTTGCTCTATTTTGCATTCATTTCCAGAACACATAAACACTCAAAAAGTGTATTTTGGATGTTTTATTTCCTCTAGTCTGAAACAGCAGAAAGGCCAAAAAGCCCCAAATCTCAAAATTGATCAGTACCTTATTTTTTATCTTTTGATTTTAGGGTGAAATATGACCTGGGCATTTTTGGTGAGATTCAGCCAGTAACTTCTAACAGTTTTACTTAAAGTAGAAAACCAAGGAATGATGTATCAGAATCATGACTAGAATAATGTCAAATGGGTAAATGACTTACAATTATGTCAACGTGATTTAAATATTTAAACATAAGATCTCGTGTAGTGTCAGTTCATTTATAATTCTGGATGAAACTAGACCCTGAGTGAACCTTCAATGTGTGATTCTCTCTCACGGATCAGTGGAATCCAGCCCGACCACTCCGACACACCTCAAGCTTTAACTATTACCTCATTTTAAAAGAGAAAACAGACATCAAAACATGATATTTTATAATAGAAAAGGTGGATAGCTTCTTTGAATTTTAACATGACAGATTTTATTCCCATCGCAAAATGTAATTATACTATTGTCCAACTCTTTATATAAGGTTGGCGTATATTTTTAAGTATGTCCAACTATATCCACATAGATACAGTATACTTGTGTGCCCCACATTATACACTACAACACCATAATGTTCTGTAAAGCTGCTTGTGAACATTGTGTATTGTGAAAAGCACTCTACACCTAAATTTGAGTTGACATTGAAAAATCAGAGCAATGCAGATAATTAAAAAAAATGCTTATATTGGCTGATCTTTTTGTGCATCTCCACCACTACTAATGCTTTCTAGCAGATGACAATGTACAGAATGCAAAATTTGCATAAAGATCCTTCCATCAACAGCTTTAGTTGCTGCATGTGAGATTTTTTTGCCGCTCCCCAGGAGGCCTTAAATATTTATGGTCCATTTAGCTCCCGGCATGTAGTTTTGTTTGCTGCTTTTAAGAGTATTGTTAGAGAAGTCACTCAGGAGTGTCTGATCTGGATCGATTCTGCGAGGTGTGGACTGGCTGATGTTTCTCACTCACAGTCTAGTGTAAAGAATTTACACATACTTGAAAAAGTTAACCCTCATTTCAAAGCATACATAGACAGAGGTTGTTGGCTTCTTGTGAAGTTTCCTGTTCTTATGTAAGAATCACATTTTGCATGTTTCAAGGAAGAGCAGCGTTGATCCTGTAGCTGAGTTGTTTGCTTAGCTGATTAGTTGGTTACAGCATAGCATCTTTTGTAACTCAACTAAAGTTTCGCACTCCCACTCAAAATATCCTGTCTTCACATCCTTTATGCCCTTTTCCAGTCGGAGTTGGTGGAGACTTCAAGCATTCAAGAGGAAGTTGTGGACCTGAGAGAAATAAAGAATGGCCACTCTGAGATTAAGACCGAGATTATCGATGTGGAACCGGTCGCCAAGATGGACAACCGCTTCTTTGGTGAGCTTCTTGCCGAGGTTTACCGCAAGAACTCAGATATTCACACCTGCATCTCCGAGCATGTGGCCAAGATCCGCGGAAGGTAGAGTCGCTTCTCTTTATTTATTATCAACAATCTAGCACATCCTTCAGAATTGTAATGTTTCGTTATTTCATAATAAATACATTTTCGCAAGCTAATTTATATAATGTCCTCCCTCAATTACAATTAAGGCTATGTCCACACGAAGCCAGAGCTTTCCCTATCCAATCTCTTTTTTTCTCCTCGTCTCAAGAAATGTCTGCGTCCACACGAAACCGACACAAAACGATGTAGTATACATGCTAGACAAGTATGTGGCGCTGTTATTCTGTCACAGAGATGCACTAAAAACGGAGAAGAAGACTTGGACTATGCGCATAAACCTTGCCGCGGTTTACAAATGAACATGGAACAATACATTTATTAATCTGTGTTAATGTTAGTTAATAAAAAGACAATCGTTCGGTGTTTGTTCATGTTTTTGTTGCTGTGATGTAGCGGTGTCTGACTAGGGGCTAGACATGGGCTGATGACGTCATCGTTTCAGAAAATATATGGATTCGCTGTCCACACGAAAACGCAAGGGTGGCGTTTTCAGATTTATCCACTCTGGGACCCGGTTTCAAGAAATATCAGTTTCACTCTCCCAAAATGCTGGATTCGTCCGGACGAAACGCCTATACGATACAAAATGTATGCGTATACAGCTAAACGCATCTCCATGTGGACGGGGCCTAAGATGTAGTTTTGTTGTGCAAATGGCTTGTTCCATTCTTAACGAATTTCTCTGTGTGTTTTAATGGAAAATTTAAGTTGAAGATTTGCACGCAGATAACCCTAAGCAACCATTAACCCTGTCAATCAAGATGATTGAGGACTTGACACATATTGAGAAGACCTATTACAGACCATTATCTAAAAGGAAATCTCATCTATTTACTTAATCTGCAGTCACTTTCTCAAATGACTCATTAGACTGATTAAAAACCTGAAACCTCTACACCTCGTCCAAAACTGTCTAAGAGCAATGCTCAATCCAGTGATTCATGGCGAGTTAAGAGGTTCTGTATTTTACACCTTAGAAATGATTGTGAGAACAGCAGCACCTCTGGACGCCTCTGCTTTAAGGCTCTCTTTTTTATTGACTCATTCATATTGTTCTTTGTCTCTGCAGGAAACACCTCCTGGACCCCACCATTGACTACAAGGTAGGGAGTGGCAAATTGTTCAGTTCCTGTGAAGCTGGCTGAAAGTTTTCCATGTTGCATAAAGGATTTCAAGTTTCAGTTGGTTAATTCTAAACCTAATTGTTATGATTAGCTATGAAAATGGGATTTTGCATTTAGCATTTTTTGACATTTGTTCAAAAATAAATTTAAAATGTTCATACACACAGTAACTTTAATGCACTTTTTCTATGATGAGAATGTTTTTAAATTTCATTCATTTTATTTTCATATTTTTGTTGGGGCATAAAGTTAAAAAATATCAAGGTGATAGAACTGTCCTGATATCATAATGAAGAAAGAAGAGACATTTAAATGAAATTCTCGATAAGAAAACCTTAAGTAGCTCGTAATACATAATCTATTATTTATTGCTATTATTCTATTTATTATTATATTCTTTTTTATTACCCTGGGGGGGGTTATCGCTGCTCTCCCTGCTCTCATCCATGCTAGGCTGCATGTATGCGCAGGGAGTTCTTGCCCAGAACAGAACCATACCGCCAATCCAAACTGTATGCTAATTGTCAATCATCTTTGACGATAGTGGTCCTGACAGAAATCTTTTTTTATGTTGTATAATGCTTAAAAAAATAAAAACAGTGTTCCTTCAAATGTTAAAAGTATCTCTCTCCACTGGCTTCCTGCGCACAACTTGAAAACTGAGCTCCTCCTGCCTTTCACTGTAGACCAGAGCAATGACCTGCTGTTCTTACACTGGAACAGAGAGGCTTTTGGCTCACACATTGACCCATTTTTGCAGACAGTAAGGTATTGTGAAAAGCCAAAGCCAGAAAGGAAATACAGTCACAGGTTTAGTAGCAATGATTGTCTTTATTTAGTGTCTTCTCATAATTCATGGGAACATGCTTATCAAAAGTTAGATAAGATATAACTGTTTGTTCAGCTTTATATCAAAGTGGAGGGACACTTAAGCCTACAGTTCCTAATTTCTGGGTAAAAATGTACACAATTTTGCCAGCTCAACTAAAAGTAAAATTTCCAGAACCCGTTTTTCAAAATCGAATGACCTTTACATTTTTTACAGCTTTTGATAACCAACAGACTTGGACTCAGCCTTGGACTTTACATATAAAATAAGTTTGATGAAAAAAAAAAATGAATCAAAGGACAGCCCTGATTTAAAGCTCAAGTACAAAGTATTTTCAGATCTTTATTAACATCTATACAATTAGTGTTTGTTTGTTTTTTGAATGGACCTGATGTAATTTTTTTATTTTAGAATCACAAATTGCAATGTAATGAAGCACCTCCTGCGCATTCCTTGCAGAGTTACTCAATGTTACTGTGGGTACCGATGTTACAGCATTACAGCCGAATGAAATTTGCACATAAGAGAAAGTTCAGGTGATCTGGAATTACTCCCAGAAATCTTCTGTGCACTGACTCCTGCTATTACTCATGTATCATTTTTAATGCACGCTCACTCTTACTCAGTATGCATAAGTGGGAATTTGTTGAAAGTTAGTTTTGGTGATACTACCTCTAGTGATTGAGTGAAACTAGAAGCACTAAACTCTGTTATGTGCCCTTGCTTGCTGTGTGCAGAACCTACTGCGACTTGCCAGACGTTAAAAGTAACAAATGTCTAAAGTACGTTTCAATCATTGATTATTTCTTATCATTGTAATCTTGTAAGAACACACCCAAAAACAATCTTTAATTTACACAACTACATTCACTCATGCACAGCTAATCCTGTAAAAATCACAAGTTTAGTAATATGCGCAACTGTTAACAAGCTCGGCTCATTGTTGCAGCTTCAAACCGGTTTTTGGACAGCGGCCTCAGTAGTGAGTCCACACAAGCACACACCCAGTTAACACCGTCACTGCTGGTCTTTCTGACACAGAACGTGTGGAATGTTCTCAAGGATTGACACACCCGCTGTCAAAAACCCTTTTTTTGTGAGAGCTCTCTAAACAGATGCTAATGCCTGCAAACACCTGGACAAGTTTCTCTTTTCCATAGTGCTTCTGCTGCACTTTTTTTACTGTGATAGAACAGTTGTAGCATACATGCTCCAGTTGCTGGTCTGGTAGAGCATGGCACTAGCAACACTAAGGCCCTGCAGGTTATGTTATTCCATCAAAAAAGCACAATCACAAACGTACTGACTGCAGTTGATGTGAAAAAAATTGTAAAATAATTAAATAAAAATGCAGTGATTTAAAAAAAAAATGTGTTTATTGTTTGAGAACTACAGTGGGATTCAAATGGGATTCTAATGAAAATCACTACTGAGAATAATAGGAAAAGAAGCTAAAAGTGAAATGTCCAGTCATTGCAGTTGTCATCTTTATTACAGGTTTTCTGAAATGTTATGTTTACATATGCAAATGAGGCATTATTTAATTACATTTGCTCTATTTTGCATTCATTTCCAGAACACATAAACACTCAAAAAGTGTATTTTGGATGTTTTATTTCCTCTAGTCTGAAACAGCAGAAAGGCCAAAAAGCCCCAAATCTCAAAATTGATCAGTACCTTATTTTTTATCTTTTGATTTTAGGGTGAAATATGACCTGGGCATTTTTGGTGAGATTCAGCCAGTAACTTCTAACAGTTTTACTTAAAGTAGAAAACCAAGGAATGATGTATCAGAATCATGACTAGAATAATGTCAAATGGGTAAATGACTTACAATTATGTCAACGTGATTTAAATATTTAAACATAAGATCTCGTGTAGTGTCAGTTCATTTATAATTCTGGATGAAACTAGACCCTGAGTGAACCCTCAATACTTCTCTCTCATGGATTAGTGGAATCCACCTCAAGTTCTGGATGTTACCGAAGGACTGACAGAACTGTCTCTATACCTTAAATTCAATATTGTGCCGTAAATCATTTTTAAATCCTAATGCTTTTGCTTTTAGAATGCAAAAACCTCAATCAGTTTGAAACACTATTAACTAGGGATGAAAGCGCTATTCATGCACATAAATAGAACATTTGGCCAGTGATTATTTTTTTAAATAACTTTCACAGCTTTATATATTATCTAATCTTAAAGGTAGGGTAGGCGATTTTGGAGAGGCTAGCAATAGCGAGCTAGCTTTGAAAGCATAAGATACCACCCTCCCTGCAAATCACTCTCCAAAGCCACGCCTCCTCCAAAACACATGAACGTGCAGAGGCAGACCAGAGATGAGAGACGGCATAGGCGAAGGGCTGAATGCAACGCTGGTTAACTCATGGCATAATATTACAATAATAGCGGCTTCCAGTCTCGCTCTGTCTACAATAGTGTAATGGAATGCGCTGATGATGTATCGTGTCTGCGTGAAACGGGTGTGCAGAGGTATGCAAATATATCTGTTGACAGTCAGGTAGGACAGCCTATTGTAGCCCTCGGACCAAGGGATATGATTGGATGAACATTTTATGGTCCTACACTTTAAACAGAAAATATAAATACATAAGTACATTTAGACGACTATAAACTTAGCAATTGCTAAGTTTAAAAAAAAAAAAAATGTTTTTGAACCAAATCACTTACCCTGCCTTTAAAAGAGAAAACAGATATTTAACAATAGAAATGATGGAATTTCTTGGAATTTTTAACATGACAGAAATTTTTTTTCATTGCAGAATGTAATGTAACTCTTTACCTAAGTTGGGTTGGATATTTAAATTATGTCCAACTTTATCTGCATACATACAGTATACTCGTGTACCCCACATTATATACTACAACATCATTATATTCTGTAAGGCTGTTTTGAACATGTGTATTGTGAAAAACACTATACAAATAAGTTTAAGTTGAATCAGAATGCTTGTATTGACCAATCATATTGTGCATTTCCACCGCTTCTAGTGCTTTCTAGATGACAATGTACAAAATGCAGAATTTGCATAAAGACCCTTCCATCAACAGCTTCAGTAGCTGCATGCACCAAATTTTTCTGCCGCTCCCCAGAATGCCTTAAGTACACTCTCATAAAAAAAGCTGTCACTGGGGCAGTACCTTTTCAAAAGGTACACTTTTGTACCTTTTAAGTACAGGTTGTAATTATGTAATTTAGGTACTAATATGTACCTTTTAAGGTACCAATATAGACTCTTTAGGTACAAAAGTGTGCCTTTTGAAAGGTACCGCACTAGTGACAGCTTTTGTATCTTTTTTTCTGAGAGTGTATGCATGGTCCACTCAGTTCTCGACATGCAGTTTTGTTTGCTGCTTTTAAGTGTATTGTTAGAGAAGTCACTCAGGAGTGTCTGATCTGGATTGATACAAAGGCGTGTGGTGTTTCACTTACTATTCTTTGAGGTGTGGACTAACTGATGTCTCTCACTCACAATCTAGTGTAAAGAATTTAACACATACTTGAAAACGTGAACCCTCATTTCTAAGCATACATAGACAGAGGTTGTTGCCTTCTTGTGAAGTTTCCTCCATTTTGACCTACTAACTGTTATGTAAGTATCACATTTTGCATGTTTCAAGGAAGAACAGTGTTGATCCTGTAGCCGATTTGTTTGATTAGTTGGTAAATTTACAGCATAGCATCTTTTGTAACTAAACTAAAGTTTAGCACTCCCACTCAAAATATCCTGTCCATCCTTTATGCCTTTTTCCAGTCGGAGCTGGTGGAGACTTCAAGCATTCGAGAGGAAGTCGTGGACCTGAGAGAAATAAAGAATGGTCTTTCTGAGATTAAGACCGAGGTTATCGATGTGGAACCGATCGCCAAGATGGACAACCGCTTCTTTGGCGAGCTTCTTGCCGAGGTTTACCGCAAGAACTCAGATATTCACACCTGCATCTCCGAGCATGTGGCCAAGATTCGCGGAAGGTGAGGTGCTTCTCTTTATTTATTTTTAACGATCTAGCACATCCTTCAGAATCGTAATGCTATTAAAAAAAAAAAAGGTTATTTCATAATACGCCACAAGCTAATTCATAAAACTGCATCATTAAATTACAATTTAGATGTAGTTGTGCTGTGCAAATCGCATGTTCCATTCTTAACGAATTTCTCTGTATGTTTTAATGGAAAATTCAAGTTGAAGATTTGCATGCAGATAACCCTTACCAACCATTAACCCTGTCAATCTATATCATTGAAGACTTATTAAACCAATTACAGACCATTATCTAAAAGGAAATCTCATCTGTTTACTTAATCTGCAGTCACTTTCACAAATGACTTATTAGAGTGTTCAAAAACCTAAAAACCTCTACACCTTGTCCAAAATTGCAATGCTTAATCCAGCGATTAATGGCGAGTTAAGAGGTCCTGTACTTTACACGTTGGAATTGATTGTGAGAACTGCAACACCTCTGGACGCCTCTGCTTTAAGGCTCTTTTTTCTTTTTTTTTTTTGACTCATTCATATTGTTCTTTGTCTCTGCAGGAAACACCTTCTGGACCCCACCATTGACTACAAGGTAGGGAGTGGCAAATTGTTCAGTTTCTGTGGAGTTGGCTGAACGTTTTCAATGTTGCATAAAGGATTTTCAAGTTTCAGTTGGTTAATTCTAAACCTTAATGTTATCATTAGCAATGAAATTGAGTCAATTACATTAATATCACTTGCATTTAAAAAATTTTTTTAAATGCTGTTCATGGTCACAGTAACTTCAGTGCACCTTCACTATAATTTAAAATGTTTTTAAATTTCATTTTCAAATTTTTGTTGGGCATAAAGTAAAGACATATCAAGTTGATAGAATTGACCTGATATCATAATAAAGAAAGAAGAATCATTTAAATGTAATTCTTGAAAAGAAAAGCTTATTAAGTAGTATGTAGTACATAAACTTTTTTTTTTTTTACCTATTACCGTATTTGGCCCGAATATAAGATGACCCTGATTATAAGACGACCCCCCTTTTTCCAGATGTACCTTTTGGAAAAAGGCTTTTAAAAAACCAAATCTTGTTTTTTCTCAGTAAAACACATTTTGTCTTCAATTATTTTCATATTGCATATTTTTCCTATTTTAAATTTTGTTTTGAAAGTATGGTAAAAACTGGTAAAATGTACCAACAATCACATTTAAAACATATACACTTTTTGATATACCATTAAAAAAACAAACAAACAAAAAAACAGGTAGCCCATCTGAATTGGGACATTTAGGCTGTCCATCTAATAGTAGTCTACCAAAATCGTATTAACAGTAGAAGTTAAATCTTACTGTAGTCTTCAAATCTGGGTACTGTCTTACGTTTTAAAATCACAAAGAGAGTTTGGTCCAATCAGGCTAATGTGACAGTCACGACTCATGCAGCTGTAAGGTTTTATTTTTCTTTTGTTTTGTTCTCGCGATCTTTACAACACGCATTACATTACGTATTTCATGGCACACTCGTTTTATGCTTATTTGGCACCACCTATTGTTGTGGGTGTATTATTGACATGTCAAAGTCTAGACCCTGAATATAAGACCACCGCGTTTTTTCAGATGTATTTCCAAGAAAAAAACATCGTCTTATATTCGGGTCAATACGGTATATATATATTTTTTATATTATTAAGTTGTTAAACTTTTTACACTGAAGTTGTTAAACACGTATATCTGTCTGTGTGTGTGTGTGTGTGTGTGTGTGTGTGTGTGTGTGTGTGTGTGCAGGTGGAAAAAGAAGATATAGAGAGTGTCATTCCTAAAGGAGTGTCCGAACTGACTAAGCAGCAAATCCGCTACCTGCTGCAGGTGAGAGCTTATGGACACATTATGAATGTCTGCCTTGCCCACTTCCTCTCAGCCCCACCCACCTTTCAGTACACCCCACCCACCCTCAGACGCCTCTCCTGACAGCAGTAGATCATTAGTTTATGAGCCTGTCCCAGGAACACATGTTCCTCTAGGCACAACGGAGTCTCAGTTATTCTGTTTATTTCACATAGGAGTACAATAAAAATAGATACCCACAGATAGTTTTTAAAAAGTTGTTTAACATTATAGATGTGTGACACATTCAACTTTGAGTTAGTTAGATTAGATTAATTGCTGTCATGTGTTTTGTGTTTTTTTTTATGACCCCTAAGTTCAGTAAAGAGCTTTCCTCAAAAAAAAAAAAAAGATTTATGTATGTATGAGATTAGTTGTGAATAAATGTTCAGCAAATAATGTAAATGATTTATGTTTTTTAATTGATTAAAAAGCATTGTCTTTCTCTCATGTAGACTCGTATGACGGCTGATAAGACCATGCGTCTGTTGATGGCCACATTCAGCAGTCTGCGAGAGGAGCTAGTGCATATGCAGGATGATCTGAGGGTGAGTACAATCATTCTATCACTAAACCAACCAACAGCCTCCTGTCCTGTAGAAACAGTCCCCATTTTCCACTGTATGGTGATGAAATATATCAGGTTCTGCCCCGTGGGCGTGCATTTGTTGTACAACCCTGACCTTGTCTTTTTCAAGGTGTGATGCGTGTACATAAACAGATTCAAGACTATGATGTAACAGCTACAAAACAGCCCTTTAATATTACGTTAGCTTCATTTTGTTCCAAATAAAACTATTTTTATCAAAGTAATTTATACAGAATGTTTTCTTTAATACATGGGAAGTTACAAGACTTCATATGTCAAATTAAGCTTTAGCGTTAGTTCTGGCAGGTCACGTGAGTCAAGCTTGCATCAGCTGATTCTCAGCTGATCACATCTACCTATAGGAATACGACACTTATCGCGGCATTCCTATATAAGCTGTATTCAGTATTATTCAGCAGCTTTTCAGCTTGCTTCGGAGCAAATTACCCTCCTCCATCCCCAGCTCCACCTTTCGCCACAGTCAGGACTTAGCTTTCTGATATTCCTTGCTAATCAGACTCCTTTATCTTGAATAAAGTGTTACACTTAAATATCATTGAGTACATTAATGATATCTGCCTTGTTCTGTTCTGTTAACCCTGGGGGGGTTATTATTGCTGCTCTCCCTGCTCATTCATGACAGGCTGCATGGATGGGCAGGGAGGTTTTTTGCCCAGAACAGAACCATACCGCCAAACCAAACTTTATGCTAAGTATCTATCATTTTGACGATAGTGGTCCTGACAGAACTATAGTAATATGCATGTTGCTTTTGCAAGTACAAATTCAGATTATTGTGAAATGTCACAAGTATATCACAAAAAGCTTTGTTGGTACAGCAAGGGGTAACTCTTCCAAAGCTTTCATTTCCTGTTTGACTGAAGCTTCTGCTCAGTTAAACATAAACCATCATTGGGTCACTGCAAATACATGCACGTCTTTTCAGTCAGTAAGCCAACATGGTGTGACCAACAGCTACTGAAGACTACAGCTACTACATCAGTTTCTGTGCTGCCTTTAACTTAAAGTATGGAAAGCGTTTCTCCCTTTTGAAAACCCGAAAGCCTATTTTTATTACACTAACCATGCATAGTTATATGGTTGGTTGCATTTGGATTTATTGTGTGTGTGTTTTATTGTGCAGCGTCTGGAGAGCGAGAAGGAGGAGCTGGAGAGAGATCTGAGCTTCAAGGCGGATCAGGCTCTGCAATACGACAGACTACTGGAGACCGTTCGTGAGCACAACAGACAGCTGCAGGTAGGGGGCGCCACCACTAAACTTCCCTTAATCACCCTTCATCGCTTCTGCAAAAAAAATCCAACATCAATAACACTCATATAATCATGATGACATTATATGATAAATGTAGATCCATCTCTGATCTTCGCACCCTTCTTTCTCTCAGGCTGCTGTGAAGGAAAGTAATAATGCTCAGCGTACTCTAGAAAGTCAGCTACTGACTATGCAGAGCAAAGACCCCAGCAAAGACTTCCGCGTTAAAGAATTGGAGGGCAGCAAAAGAGCCCTGGAGCAGGAGAACGAGCTGCTCAGGAAGAAGGTGGGCAAAATAAACTCAGTTTTTATGATTTATTCTGTATTTTAATTGCATGCGTTCAGTAAGTGACCAAAATGAATCACTTGTGCGAATGCAAATATTTACTATATAACTTTTTAAATACTACTTATTACAGAAACTTGTTGTGAACATGTAAATTTAATTAAGCCTATGTGTTGTTACATGAACAATTATTTAAAAAACAACAACTTTGTTATACACATGACACAACTTACAATACAGTTCTCGGTTCATTTCCAGACAGATCAATTAAAGGGTTAGTTCACCCAAAAATGAAAATTCTGTCAAATTACTCGCCCTCATGTCGTTCTAAACCTGTAAGACCTTCGTTCATCTTCGGAACACAAATTAAGATATTTTTGATGAATTCTGAGAGCTCTCTGACCCTCCCATAGACAGCAATGTAATTACCACGAACATGGACCAGAAACGTAGCAAGGAGATCGGTGGAATCCATGTGGGGGATTCAACCGTAATTTTACGAAGCTACGAGAATACTTTTTGTACGCAAAGAAAATAACTAAAATAACTACTGGGTCAGCCAGTCTGTGTCAGCTGACACAGAATAGCATACGCTGTTTACGTTCAGTGGATACTCTCCAAAATGGCACCAGGGTGACACGGAGGAGACAAATTGTTGAAAAAAGTCGACAAAGAATTTTTGTTTTCTTTGCATACAAAAAGTATTCTCGTAGCTTCGTAAAATTACGGTTGAACCCCTGATGTCACATGGATTATTTTACCGATCTCCTTGCTACGTTTCTGGACCTTGATTGTGGTAATTACATTGCTGTCTATGGGAGGGTCAGAGAGCTCTCAGAATTCATCAAAAATATCTTAATTTGTGTTCCGAAGATGAACGGAGGTCTTATGGGTTTAGAACGACATGAGGGTGAGTAAGAATTTTGAATTTTTAAAATTGACTGAATTTTTATTTGTGGGTGAACTATCGCTTTAAATTGATGGTTCATTGAGTCACATCCATTACTGCTCTGTTGGCCTGTTTCACTAAACTTTTAATTAAAAGAACTGACACAGAGTCAATCGTTCATAAAGCTGACTACACTGGTCACACGGCATGTTTGTGTGCAGTGAAGTGTGCAGCAAAGGCAACGCAGATGGTTCATGGACATTTAAACTCAGCATATTCAATTCACAATGCAAACTCACAGCTCCGATAAAACTTTGTGATGTCATAATTTGATGTTTCAGTATTTATTGTTGTCAAATACAGCGATAATTAGCAGTCTTGTATCTTGTGTAAATTCTAAGGTCTTATTTTTGTCTTCCCTCGTTGTCTTCCTTTTAATGTTTCGTGTGGATTTATGGGCATCTCTTCCACAGTTGGCAGGGCAGTGCAGTAGTTCCACTGTCCAAATCAAAACACAGGAGCTGTCCAGAGAGTATGAACAGATGCTGAACGATCTACGAGAGGAGAAGGACAGAGAACTCAAGAACCTGCGGGTAAATAAATAATAAGTAAATGAGAAAAAAAACACTTTTTTTTCGCTAAGACCCACTTAACCATGGTAAAGTTAGTATAATGCTCAGCCTCAAGTTGCTTATCACTTTTATAAAATGGCGTCAAGTCCAATATGATAATGACTAAAATGTAAACTGACTCAAAAATAGTTTAGTAATATAGTTATGTGTCCAAATTGTAGGCTGTGTATGGTTGCCAAACAATTTAGTGTCATATGCACTACCGTTCTATTGTTTGGGGTTGGTAATATTTTTGGAATGTTTTTGAAAGAAGTTTCTTATGCTCACCAAGACTGCATTGATTAACATCACAGTAAAAACTGTAATAATGTAAAATATTATTACCATTGAAAATGACCGTTTTCTATTTGAATATATTTTTAAATCGATTTTATTCCTGTGATGCCAAATCTGAATTTTCAGCAGTCTTAACTCCAGTCTTCAGTGTCACATGATCCTTAAGAAATATGACCATGGACCACAAAACCAGTAATAAGGGTCAATATTTTTACATTTTACAATTAACATTTATATTTATACATCACATGAAAGCAGAATAAATATGCTTTCCATTGATGTATGGTTTGTTAGGATAGGACAATATTTGGCTGAGATACAACTATTTGAAAATCTGGAATCTGATGGTGCAAAAAAAATCTAAATATTGAGAAAATCGCCTTCAAAATTGTCCAAATTAAGTTCTTAGCAATGCATATTACTAATCATTACGATATATTTACGATAGGAAATTTACAAAATATATTCATGGAACATGATCTTGAAATTTGAAATTCATAAAAAATGAATCGAAAGTTTAGAAAAACAAAAAATTTAAATTGTTTGTGACATTTTAAAAGTCTTTACTGTCACTTACTATCAATTGAATGCATCCTTGTTAAATAAAACTAATAATTTCTTAAAATAATTAAAAATCTAACTGAAACCAAACTTGTGAACGGTAGTGTAGAGCCAATACATATAAAATTAAATTATATATTACATTCAATACATATAGCATGTATTTATTAATTTTTTTTCTAGACTCAACTTGTAAAGATCCAGACCGAGCGCACCATTACACAGACCTCTGACAGCAGTTTGGAGATACGTATCACTGAGCTTCTGTCCAAACTAGAACAGCGTGAAAGTGTCATCAGACATCAGGAGGAGGTACGTCAACACTATTATACAGACATAAGATGCTTTGTCAGTGTTGTTTTTAACAAGCACGCAATGCAATTGTCATCAGTTCTGCCATGTGATGCAACCCAATGTTTCCTTGAGTTGTGGCCGTCATCAGTAACCAAAATTTGACAGCTTGGAAGCCTGCTGGAAAAACATAAAGCTCAATGTGTTGAGTCGTAGACTTTTTTGAACCTTTAATTTCTGTCATGCTATGTAACATATGCTGTCTGACATTGTGGAAATGCCTCATTTAAACCCTGACTTTTAAATTATGGAGCAACAGGATTACAATTAATCAAGGTTTACCGTAAAACCTGGGAACTAGGAAAAAATGACCATATAAGGTTTTAAAGTTTTGTGCAGCTAAATTAGTAAAGAAACCTAGATTTAACTGAGGTTAAAGATTAATTCAGTCATTTGTTATGTACACTATTTTTTGTTGTTGTAAAAGTAGATATTTAATAATATTATTAAAGCAGACCATACTGACATGTTTAAAGTGCCCCTATTATAGGTTATGAAAGGCTCATATTTTGGTTTTGGGAGTTCCCAACAACAGGTTGACATGCATGCAAGGTCTAAAAACACTTTCATTGTCTTATAATATGCATTTATTTTTACCTTATTTGCTCAACGACTCCCAAACGATTCGTTTAACGATCATTTTTCCAAACCCCTCCTTTGCATGACGCTAATCTGCGGTGATTGGTCCAATTGGTCTCATTTTCATTTCATCATGCCTGTAATCCCTGATAAAGCAGTGTTTGTGAACGCAGTGCTGCTTTGTGTGTACAGCGTTACCGGGGAAACCGCTATTTTTATCGCTCCAAAAGCGGCAGCTAGTGGCACAGAATGAATTTGCATTTTCATTCAGACCAACACGAAAAGATCAACAAGTGGGCGGGCAATATGGTAATGTAATAACGACTCGTTTCAATGATTCAGAGTCGACTCTTTCTTTTGAGAGACAATAGCTTTATACACGGTGCACTTTCAGATTTAAAACTTGGCAGGATGTTTTCATTCACTTAGAGCTGTGTTACACACTGCATGAAAGGTAATGTTCAAAAATCCATAATTGGAGCACTTTAAGGAAAACAACATGAAGTCTGTTTCTGAACAAGTCAAGTGAATGAGGACGTAGTTCTCATTATAAGGAGCGGCACTTGGCATCATAGTTCACATTCTTTAGTTTTTTTCAGTCTCTGCATTACCTCAGCCTCATTACTTTTGAGGAATGTGAATTCATTGTACAATTTGAACAGATACCTCTCTTCTTTTCTACTGGAGTACTTCATTCTGACCTTTGACCTTGCATTTTCAGGATATCAGGCGACTCAAACAGCAGAAGGTCGACTCCAACTCCAGCAGTACAACGAGGACTGTCGTTACCAAGAGGTGTGTGTGTGTGTGTGTGTGTGTGTTTATTGCATATAAGAACCATGTAGAATCTAAACTGCAATTCAGTCCTAATCGCCATTGTAAACTTTTTCTTATCATGAACAGATACATGAACCAGTACCCTATTCTGGGTCTGCTGAGTGACGATTACCAGTACACACCACCCATTAAAGAGGACAGGACTGTTGTCATCGAGAGTACGGGGGTCACCTCGCGAGTCATCTAGACTGTAAGACTTTAAATTGTTTGGAAAGGGACACATTTCTCTAGGTGCAGGGTAGAAATGTTTTATGATGTTTTGAAATAAAAGCTTTTAGAAAAGGAGGGCATTTACATAGAAGTCTTAAAGGTACTGTAACCCAAAACATTTACCACAAATGGTCTAATAAAACTAAAGTCTGAATTTGTATATATACATACAGTAATATTACATACTAATATTATAAGAAATTGATACTTTATTCAGCAAGGATGCATTAAATTCAAGACATTTATAATGTTACAAAATATTTTTTATTTAAAGTGCTGTTCGTTTGAACATTTTTGCTGCACAACCATTTTAACTTCTTCTAATAAGAAGAAAAGTATCTCAAGTCAAATCAGCATATTACAATAATTTGTAAAGGATCCTGATACTGAAGAGAGGATTAATAGCAACTGAAAATGCAGCCATTTAGATAGATAGATGGATGTAGTCATTGTGTGCATAATTGATTTAAAAAAAAAAAAAACTTTTGAGTCATCTCTTCATATGATGCACCACAACCTTTAGTAGCCTCCTGTCAACACTACTGTAAGCATGTAAATATTTGGAGAGAAATGATTTGCAAGTATCATATACCTTGACTGGAATAAAAGTTGAGCATTGTCAGTAATGTAAAAGGTGATTGCTGGTTTTGTTGGTTTTCTTATTCATTTGGGTATATTAATTATGCAATCGTTTTTTTTATTGTCATGTGACAGAGGTGATGCTTTATGTAGAAAATCACGCATATATGTTATAGTGGTCGGCCGATGCACGTTTTTGAATGGCCCATGCAGATATCCAGAGAGCAGGATGATCCACTATATAGAAATAGAAAAGTCTGTAAAAGTTTTTGAAAGTCTCACCAAGGATGCATTTATTTGATCATACAGTAAAAACAGAAAAATTGTGAAATATTATTATGATTTAAAATAACTGTTTTCTATTTTAATATATTATAAAATTTAATTTATATATGTGATGGCAAAGCTGAATTTTCAGCATCGTTACTCTAGTCTTCTGATTTGTTTCTCAATATCAATAATCATCAATGCTGAAAAAAAGTTGTGCTGCAAAACCTTTTGATTTTTTGGACAATTTTTAATAAATAAAACGATTAAAAGAACAGCATTTATTTGAAATATGCATTTTTGTAACAAAGTTACATTTTGATCAATTTAATGCATCTTTGCTGAATAAAAGTATTCATTTAAAATAATAATAATAAAAAGAACTGATCCCAAACTTTTAAACAGTAGTGTATACATAAACTGTAGAAAAGACAAACACAAAAATAAGAAAGAAAATAATAATAATCACATTATCTGTTTACAAAGCTGTCAGATGTTGTAACTGACACAAGGAGGTGCCAACACAGTAATCGGCCGGAATATCTGCTTATTTATTGGTCTAGCTGATACTTTGGTAGATCACTAATATGTAATGTTAGCTGGTGAGGGGTTTTACTGCTTTAAAGTGGTTGATAGCACATGGGGTAACCCCCATAAATTCTCACAGCTATACAGTATGGGAAATTAAATCTGTCAAATGGTAAATGTTGTCCTATATTTAAACATTGGTTAGAAGCAGTGTTGGGGGTAACGCATTACAAGTAACGCAAGTTACGTAATCAGATTACTTTTTTCAAGTAACTAGTAAAGTAACATTACTTTTTAATTTACAAGAGAATATCTGAGTTACTTTTTCCCCCCCAATTTATTGATTGACAGCTCTCCTGTCCCCATGTTGAGAGAAATCAGATGTTACTGTAGTTCTAAAATAAATATGAATATGCATTAATTCGACTCACTCACAAATAAAAACACAGATTCAGTATTCCTCAAAATGAATAAAAATAATGCAACTCAGAATATGACGCAAACCTGCAAGAATTAAATGTTAAACAACACAAATATCCTTTATGTATTTAATCCCATTCTATTTGCTTCTGACCTTCGATGATCCAGTTCAACCGTACTAATAAGCAAAAATTACTAGACAAACATTTGTGTGTCTTTTTTTTTTATTGCTCAAGTGTGTTGAAATGTCTTCTTCTGCGTTCTACTGTACGGACGTAAATGTACTTTCCCTTCAGCCTGAGGCTTATTCATTTCACTTTTGGTGTGAAAAGGCTTTGATATTTGCCAAAAATATAACTTTTTTTATTTTAAAAACAAACAATCAAGCCCTGTCCAGATTTAAAAAGTAACGTAAAAGTAACGTAACGCATTACTTTCCATAAAAAGTAACGAAGTAGCGTAATTAGTTACTTTTTATGGAGTAACGCAATATTGTAATGCGTTACTTTTAAAAGTAACTTTCCCCAACACTGGTTTAGAAGACATTCCCCCGGTTTCACAGACGAGGCTTAAGCTAGTCCCAGACTAAAATGCATGTTTGAGCTGTTTCAACTGAAAATATCTTGCTCTGACATATCTTAAAATATGTCCGTTTCATTGTTCTGTGTCAAGATGCACACCTGTAATGTTTTCTTCTAAGGCATTTTTGTAAAAGTTGCTTAAATATCTTAATTTAACTAAGGTCTAGTCCTGGCTTAAGCTAAGCCCCGTTTGTGAAACCGGGCCATAGGTTTTTTTTGTTTTTTAAACAAAATGAACAATCAGAAAAACTCAGTAGACACTGGCAGCTATAAGGCCTCCATAAACACATCAGTTTTTATAGTCTGAAACTGCTGGGATGTTTTTGACACGGTACATTGAATGTTTCTACAATATCTGCATGAATCAAGTGGTTTTTCCACTATATTATCCTTCATAAGACTCTGACACTTGCTATGTTTGAGTGTGGAGTTTTTTAGGTTTACCTTTATTTCTGTGCGATTGTTAGTGGTGTGCAAGACTTGAGAGTGGTTTGTGATGTCATCATGCGGTAGATTGTAGCTTGGATATCTGGACATTTTTTAACTCTTGATGTGACTAAAGAAATTCTTCTCTTAGAACTCTATAACAATGCTGTGTTCAAAGAAAATGATGTTTGATGTGTGATATCCTGACTAAATGCATCTTATCTATTGAAATGTTGGAGTGCCCCTTTAAATTCTTAAACTTTACAATTAGAATGTTCCATCTGCAGCATTGATCTCTTTTGTGGATGTAACTTTACATCTTGTAACTGTTTGTGCTTGAAATAAAGAATTTTTTGACCTCTTGACATCTGAGGGTGTTTATTTATTTCTCTTGTACATTGAACTCCAAAGTACTCTGCTTTGTTTCCTAAGTATATTTGGATTGGAGTTTTATTTTGGAGTTTTTTACACATTGCAATAATAGTTCATTTTTGTATAGAATTAGTGTTATTTTAGTATTATTTGTATACTATTATATCTTAATATTTTGAATTTGATTCTATTTTTATATTTTGTTTTTACTTTAATTTTACTTGTGTTCATTTTTTTTATGTCTAAATAGTATTAATGAATGTATTAATTCTATTAAATTAGCTTAAATAAAAGTTTTTCTATATTTTAGTTGATTTCAGTTCATTTAGTTTCAAGTAACGAAAAATTTACGAGAATATCCTTGGAATGAATTGCATAAAAAGTAAAGATAGAGTCAAGAAATAGCTAGTCTAGTCACCAGAGGGTGCTAAACAATAACTTTTCCTTTCTATCACAGGAGAGTGTTGCTACTTTAACACTGTTGCCGTGGGTTGAAGCGACTCTAAAAACATGATATTTAGCCCCTGAAATGCATATTTTACTGGGGAACCCCACCACAAACGTGTTTTTTACTCCCCAGAACACTATATTTACTGGGGGACCCCCCTCGAAACACAATTGGGCTAGTTTTGAGTTGCAATTTGGCGGGTTTTGTTGTGAAAACCTGGCAACCCTGCGACAGGCCAGCGATTAAACTTCCCCTCCATCTGCACAATGAGGTCATTATATCTGAAAGGGCTTGACTACCATTTTGATTCATTCATATCATAAAATGGAGTAAAGGAAAGTATTTTCCTCTAAATGCCACTTACGATAATCCTGAAAGTTAATTTCAGAATCCAAACAATGGCAATGACCTTGCATAATTTTTTGTTATTATTTAGTTTTTTAGGCAATGTGCATAGGCCTATTGTAGTTACGTCGGAATTCAAAAACATCATTTGTTAAATATAATCTCACCAGAGGTCTATAAAATAAAACGTATATGAGTGAGTGCCCTGAAAGACACAGTTTGTTTGCACCATACTGCACCATTTACAAAGATGCAGTAACAGATAACCATGACATAATCAGAGATCAAATCAAATTGGATCTTCAGCTCAAAATTGGCAGAACCTCTTCAAAAAATCAGCCCACACCCATCAGCGAGGCGCTAAACACCACCAGTGCCTGCTGTCCCACAGCACCTACAAAGACTTTAAGAACAGACATCACCCCAGACTAATGACGTTTCCCCCTTCACTCGTTTGCTAGCTTTCTCTCTCTCTCTCTCCGGATGATCCCACGGCCCTGCTGTGCTGTACAGTGCAGTGGGAGAGCAGAGGCAGTAATGCAAAGGCATTGATTATGGCTGATAATTCAGAGCTTTGATGTGGATAATGCAGCCCATCTCTTCCTGCACTGGCCGTGCACTCCCAGCCCCTGGGGCCACAGAGGATATTGGGTTTACAGACACTGCTCAGTCTCTCTCTCTCTATATCACTCAGTCCATCTCTCATGCGCACTTTTATGTGCTTCTGACTTTGGCAAGATGCAGTATTTTATTATACAGCTTTGCATTATAATACTGTATTTTATTAACCATTAAGCCCAAATATTCAGATGTGTGCAGTGCATTTTATGGAGGACTGTTTCCTGATCCTGGAAGAGTAGACTACAATGCCGGCTGTTCTGACTCACAGACTGTAAGTACATTTTTAATTTTTAAAGAATTTTCCACTGACAATTCAAACGTGAGTTTTGGGCAGTGTAGAGTAGGGCTTGTTGTTTGTCATTTCTCCGATCACAAATGCAGACATGGTTTTATGTTTACGCGGCGCGATGCAATGCAACGTGTAAAAAGACAGTATAAGTCATTATAATCCATAATTATGTCCCCACTGGATGCAACAAACGCCTGGCTTATAATGGGTTTTAATGTTTTTGTCTCGTCGCTCCGGCCGGGACAAGGCATCACAATATGGCAAGGGGCGTAACATTTCCATCACACGCTTGAGGTATTCAGCCAATCACAACGCACTGGATAGCTGGCCAATCAGAGAACACCTTGCTTTTCAGACCGATGAACTTTGTAAAAATTGACGTGTTTCAGAAAGGCGGGGCATAGAGGAGAAACAATAATGTACAGTATGTGGGAAATAATGTGTTTTTTTAACCTTAAACCACATAAACACATAAGAGGAAACATTGAGTATTTTCTGTCTTGGTTGCTTTATGTTTGTGTGTTTGTGTGGTTCAGGTATACCTTACACTATAGGGAAAATTGTTCCCACGAAGATGGCAAATTGGCAATATCCAAAATCCTTATCCTAGTGGGGAAATTTTTTGGTCCTCATGAGGAAAACAGCTTATAAATCTTTTTTACTTTATTTTTTTTGGAAATCTAAAAATGGAGAAAGTTTTCTGTGATGGGTAGGTTTAGGGGGCAGTGTTAGGGTACGGAGATAGAAAATACAGTTTGCACAGCATAAAAATCATTACATCTATGGAATATCCTGATAATACATGGTAATCAGTGTGTATGTGTGTGTGTGAGTGTGCGTGTGAGTGTGTGCGTGTGTGTGTGTGTGTGTGAATACCTGTGCTGCGTCCTCTGAGGATGCTTGTGTGTGTGTCAGGATGTGTTTCTCTTGTGTAAATCATGTGTTCCATGATCTTTTTCCTCTGTTTCTCCAGTGTGTCTCCACTGTATTATTTAGTTGTGTCTGTTTGTGTCTGGAATCCTTTGCATGCTTGCTTTTTTCATGGGCTGTTTTTCCCATTTCCCGGAGACAATGATTCATGTGAATAGACGCAGACTCGTTTAACAAAAGAAAGGAACTAACTTATTTTTCATTATTTTTTGAGCTGTAGTTGTCTTAGACCTGGTG
The DNA here is from genome assembly GCF_001515645.1 of Sinocyclocheilus grahami. NCBI lineage: Eukaryota > Metazoa > Chordata > Actinopteri > Cypriniformes > Cyprinidae > Sinocyclocheilus > Sinocyclocheilus grahami. The sequence goes on along the minus strand of NW_015505218.1, from coordinate 3,811,257 downwards.
AATTGCTCAGTTGGTGCTGTTTTTGCATAAACAGACACATCATGCAAAATATGTTTATTTTGTATTTTTGATGTAAATAACACATCATTGTGCATCTTACATGTCCTTTTGTCCCTGTGAATTTAAACATACACTTTTCACACTCTCACTTTTTTTTTTAATCTGCTAACGTCCAACACGCAACACTGTTGAGCAAAGCTTGTCACATCAAACAAAAGGTGCTTTAGCTAAGTACTGAGTGAAAAATTTAAGGGGGTCTGAATACTTTCCGTACTCACTGTACATGCATACATACATACATACACACACATACAAGTCGTCAGCTGTTAGAGTTGATGAAGGAGGGGGAGGAGGAGGACAAAGGAGGGAGGAAAATGTTTTAAAGTTATACTTTAAGTGTGAATACTTATGCAATGTACTTACAGTTTTTCTCAGTCGCTTTGGTGCATTTCTGGAATCGTCCTTAATATTTGCAAAGAAGTATGTGCATTTCTCAAAACAATTCGTACAAACAGCACCACACACTGGATTACCTGCAAAAGCCTGTAACTTACTCAAAATCTTTAGTTCGTCTCTCAAAAGTAAGTATTTATGTCAATGAACATATCAGTGCCATCAGAATGAAAAGTCCTTGTGTCATTGTTCACAAACAAGATAGTCAAAATGCTTAGTCATGTTGTCAATATAACAGTGCACTCTGTTAGTATTACATGCTGTAAAATGGCAACAGTTTGGATGACAGTTACTGAATTGAAATGCAGAAGGCTGCACTTCGTATGCCATATATCCATTTCAAAAGTACAAATTTACACATTACTGTAAGTCGGATATTGATTGAAAAAGACTGGATATGATTCACAGTTACACTTTTACTAGTGGTCTGACAAAAAAAACAAAAAAAGCATTACAACGTCACTGTGATATAGAAAAGAAATGCTTTTGCATGCAGCACTGTAAGGAATTTCAGAGAACTGGTTTATTATTTGCTGATTTACATTTTATTCATTAGTGAAAGTCAAGATTCACCTGCACAATTCGTGGCAAATTTACAAAAAGACTAATAGAAATGTGTAGAAAATATGCTTGAAATTTTTTTAACAGCTAGATCGACCATTTTGCATTTAATAACTTACGATGAACTAATGACTGGGTGTTTTGAGGGGTAAGACTATTGCACAGAAAACTATATAAAACGTTTTGAGCAACATGACATTAGGAACTGATAATGTAGGAAACCACAGACAAATGTACAAAAGCACTTGCATGAATGTACCAAAGCAATTGCAACTTGTTCAAAAGAATGAGAAACTGCTATTATGATGTGCACAAGTGCCTAGATGATACGGAGGTTGAACAAGTAGTTTTGAGAATTTCATTTCTGATCAGAGAAATGCACCAAAGCGACTGTGAAAAACTGTATTTCAGGTTTTTTTTATTTTTAATGTATTTACGAAGTTGTGACAATTCTGTGTATGCTTTGTCAATGTGGTTTATGGAGAGTAGATTGATGTGGGGGGAAAGTTATTTAAAGAAGTTATAAGGCAGCAACATAAAACATGAAAAAAATGAAGGGGTATGAATACTTTCGCAAGGCACGATAGATAGATAGATAGATAGATAGATAGATAGATAGATTTTTGGGGTGAACTAAGGATATCTTGAAACTGCTCAACAGAGACTGTAGCAAAAGTTTTTGTGGATGCTATTAGGCCCTGTTCACTCTACACTCAGCAGTGCAAGAGACTGATTCAGACAGAAGTGCTTCCGCCCCAGGTTCATATTTCCTCACTTCTTGCTGCACTTCAATAATTAATATTCATAATCGCATATCACGTCAGCAGAACACCCTCAGCTTCCTTTGCGGAATGACTGATCCCATCACCAACATCATTTTCCATTGTCACATCAGCATATATTAATAGCTTTATTCTACACTGAATGCAGCTGGAGTTGGCAACCACTGGCCAGCCTCCTGTCACACGGTGTCAGTGGGTGGTCACTTAATGCAATTATGAGTGAAAAAGTTGAAGGAGCAAACTTTTTGCAATATTCTATGTTTTTGGCTGGTCCTATTGCTGTAAATGAATTCACCACTCTGGATTTGGTCCAATAAATATATGTATGTGCTTTTTTTATACCGGCTGTCAACAAGCAAAAATGTTGCAATATTAATTACATTAAACTACATTGTTTATTTATTAAAACTATATCACATGAAAGTCTCATAAACTTTTATGTTTTTTTTTATTTATTTTTTTACATTGCTTCAAATATAATAACTTAATACTCCAAGAAATATAAGTGCGCTTTTTTTTCCAGACAAAATAAGTCATTTTGAATAATGTTCATGCTGTTGACAGTTATCATATGTGGGTGTTCAAAACATGATGCTAGGTTTGATGTCAGTGATGCCAAATGCTGGGGATTTTCACATGTCGTTTAATCAACTGCAAGACTATTAAATATTTGGATATCATAATCAGTACCGCCCCTCCCTATACGCAGAGTACCCAGTATGCGTAGGGCACCATCCCAGTTGATCAAAAAAAAAAACTTTCGTTCTATATTAATATTAACATATGCATAAATAAAAATCTAAACATTAATATATATATATATATATATATATA